>NC_090943.1:63543136-63846166 GCF_040807025.1 Struthio camelus | reverse complement strand
ATGATGGTGGCAAGTAGACCTGACTCTGTTATGCAGCTGGTTCTTTTGTGAGCTTCAGGATACGAGCCTTCATTCAGATAGTTACTACTGGTCGGTTGTCTTGTACCAATTTTCAGCTGTGCACTATAAATTTGGCTTCTGCATGTATTTCACTCTGGCACAGTGCAGCAAATATGTAAGTGCAACTGATAAAGAACAATGAGCTGCAAGTGAAGCCAATGGGAACTAAATCTTGAACATGCAGTACTACCTAGTGCTAATTCTTTGAAGAAACAGACTGCAAGGCATCTTAATTTGAGCATACAGTTACTGAATTTTTTGTTGTTGTTGTTGTTAATCACGGTGCATCAGTGAAATGAGAATAACAACAGTTCCTTCATTCACAGGAGAAGTTCAGAAAATTAATGTTTGAGAGGCACCCTTCTATTATATCAAGGGACTCCATAAAGTCTTTAAGGGGAGTTCTCTAATCTTGACTGTTCTCTTCGTAGCCCAGTGTGTAGTAAATAAGGTCTGGAACCATACACTGAAAAACAAGGAAGGAAAAAACAACTAGCTGCTCACTTAAGAAGTACTGGCCATCCTTGTACACTGAATGAGTCAAGGGTCCCTTGGAGTAAATTATATGTGATCATACAATTCATGATTATATCTTCCTGCATATTCACAACCAAGGGCAAGGGCAAGCTATGCAGGTGCCTACCTTTGTTCTTGGAAATAACTGAATTTAGTTGAAAAGTTCATCCTGAGGCAGGGAAATTTCAGCCCAAGTGATAAATATATAGTATAGCTATAAATAACTGAAAAAAACACTGCTTCATGATAGAAATTTAGGGGCAATTATAACAGATGTTGCTACCTCTAATCTAAAGAACTTTATTAAAAAAAAATCTCAGAAGAAAAGAATTTCATCATTAAATGTGAAATATTTAATTTTTATTTTCAAACTGTTTATGTTATTAACTGATAATGTCAGGATTCATGTATATAATAGAATTTTCAAATTCCTTACAGAAGAGAAAAGGATAAAAGGATGCAGGAGACTTTTGTCCAGGTCCTATTATGCTGCAAACTTTATTTATTACTTTGACCTTTATTAGTTTTCAACATATAAAACAAAAATTTCTCCTCTGCCTCTGACTTTGAGTATCTAAATCCTGTTTAATGTGTTTTCGTGTTATGATATGGTGCTGGCAATGAGGAAATATCAAGTTGCTTTATATCATAGGTTTTAGGGGAAGGTTTGTTTGAGTATTTACCAAGCTCTATCAAACTGCTGTACGTAGCCAGACACAAGTACATCGTTTAACTTACACTGGGTTCATTGTAATCATATATTGTAGAATAAACAGTAAGGGTTAGCCTTAAGTACATACCACCAGAGGAAAACTTTAATTAGGAAAGCTTGAGGTTGACTGGTAATTACAGAGGTAACAGTTCACGCCTCTATAGTTAAAGGCTGAGTCAGTGTTTCCAATATAAACCATTATTTTCTGGGGTTTATACTCACTCATTCAGAAACACATGCACTCACATCCTAAGGACAATTTTTTTTTTTTTATAGGCTATAGATAAGTTTCAGTTGTACTAGTGAAAATAAATATATATCTAACAAAAAAAACTCTAATCTTTTGGAAACTGAAAAGGTTCCCTCATGAAACATTCACATGTGAAATGTTTGGGCTCAGATGAGAAGAGTGTGTTATGTGAGAAAATCTTTCAAACACATCAAAGTATGCAAAATAAATCTGTTCTAGTGATAACCTATATGACAAGTTATGCTGTCTAGTTGCAGCTCACCTGAATGTGTTGCATTACCTTTGATGTACAAATTGCATTCTGGTAACTCCTACTTTTAGCTAGATTACAGTAATTAATATGCTATGGATGATGGAGTTTGAAAATATGCTCCTAATGCAGCAGAATGTTTCAGGATGAGCTGCCTTGATTCTAGTTAAATCATTCCATTCTAAAGTTGGCTCCATAAAGTATGCCTTTATGTATGTATGTATATATTTATTTTAAAAGCAGAGTTAAGGAAGGCTGGAATATTTGAAATCCTGTTTAGGTCCCAAAAAAATGGTCTGAAAATTGGTATTTGTTTGATTTGTGTGGGTATTCTACAATTCTCTCTTCAAAAGTATAACCAGACCAAAAATCAAATAGTACTGTGTTTTGCTTGGTGGAGTGAAGAGTTATAGACTACTAAAAGTTTCTTATCCTGGTGGTTCTTTTTTTAACATAAAAAATGAAACAATACCTTTTACGTATGTAAGACAAAGGACTGCAGTATGGGATGCTTATACTAACAGGTACTGCCTTATATAGAAAGATGATGTTAGCCCAATTGTACAAAAGGTGACAAATTTGGATTCTCAAATTTTTCTGAATTTTTTTTTCCTCTTTGGCAATTAATCTTTCTTTTTAATAACTTCAGTGAATTCCCTTACAAAATCAAGCCTAGAATATGAATATGTGGGACGGCTTAGTTATGATCAATTTGGTACAAAGAACTACTCTAACTATGATTTTTTTTTTTCCCCACCAAATTTACTCTACATACTTTAAGACCAAGGCACCTATACAGAAATTCTGAGGCTGGAAAGCATGATTATGGTCATCTAGTCTGACTGACCACTAAATACATTCCAAATAACTTCTCTCATGTTCGTCCTCCATCAAGCTCAGTAGCTCATAGTTGACCTAGAGACAGTAAACCAGTGTAAGTAAAATTTAATAACATAGTGAAGTAATCACAAAGAACTCTATATGAAGAGTTCAGCAGCAGGAACTACTACTAAAACAATAAAGATTAGAGATCATATGTGAAAAAGGTCCATACTTTAAATCAGTTTTACTATATATTTGCACTATAAAATGACAATGCAGAAACACTTTAGAACAACTACAAACAGTGGATCCAAGGCTTCCACAAAATAATCCTTGCACCAAAGCTTTGCTAACAGTGATGAACTGCCAGATATACCATGCTAGCTCACATAGGATGATAATACTAACATGAACAAATTATCTTGGTTTATACATAGACAAGTGGGATATTTGATTTGAAAAGTTCACAGAATTTAGCAGAATAATTGATGCAAACCTTAATTAGGAAAGGAATTACCAGAGTTAATTATTATTCACTTTTTATTTTATGACTTTTTTGTATCAATTAATTTATTTTTACACCCCTGAAAACCGTTGTTGGCCATTTCTGGAACAAAGGGAGAGATGGAACCCATACCTCACAGAGCTTACCTTCTAATTTTAGATATGACACAATGAATGAGGATAATAAAATGTACAGAGATGATGAAGGCAAAGAGAACAAGGCTTGCAGCGATATGTTCAGGCGATGATTCATTTCTGGCATTTAGAGACACAATGATTCAATTTAAAATTGGTGGGGTGTTTATTGTTGAGTCATCTTGCACATTAGTGTACGAAGGGAGTGCTAGGAGATATTTGAATGAAAAATGAAGAGATTTTGCAAGCCAGAAGTTGAAATGAGCTGATGTACAGGGAGTGCCAATAGAGACATGGAGAGGCTGTGGGAGAAATGGGAGACTAAGACAGTGGCATAACTATCAGAATGGATGACTGACAAGACACTGAAATAGATGGATATTTGCATTTATTCATGAAGGGCTCAAGCTTGTAAAGTGCAAAATATTCTCAGCCAATCTACCAGTGTAGTTAGGCACGCATTTTAGTATTAAGCATGTGACAGGTTCCACCTAAGACAATTGTTCATAAGATTGAAATTAGCCACACGTAAGTGATTTGCCATGTCATGCCAGAATGCTCAGCATTAAACCCTGAAGATGAAAAATATCCGTTCTGCACCAAAGGACTAGTTTTCTAATCCAAAGTGCTTTTTCTCTTTCTGCTTCTTTAGATTTCTATATATTGAGAAGTATGCACTGGACATAGCTGATAACTAGCCAAGCAGGTTTTTGCACTGGCATTTTGAGAAATTGCTGTCTGGCCATCTGAAATGGACAAGTCAAATGCAGGCCAAACTCCTTTTGTAATTACAGAGTATTTGAGTATTTAGCCTTTTTTTTTTAATTTTGTTTTAGCAAATATTAGCTGCTGGATTTTCCTGTAACTTCTAAATATATTTTTATGTTTCCTTTACTTTGGGTTTGCCACCCTTTCCTCTTCTTTTATCTTGCTGTATTTAATATTTTCCATGACTATAACTGTACTGTAAATTTGCTCATGAATGAGGAATACATGAAGTTCATCCAATGTGGTGTTAGCTGTTTGTATTTAACATTGCACGAGTGTGTGTGATTTTTATCTCTCTGAATTGCTCTCCTTTCTGCATTAGAAATGGGCATTAGAATAGCAACACTACTGTTTACTTGTCAGCTCTTCTCCTTTTGCCTTTCGTTGACTCTAAGGCAATTTAAAGTCACCTTCAAGTTATATGAATATTCTAAGTCTACCATAAATTCCAGTCGAGGACACTGTAGACATGCACATACTGGCTAATGTGGGAAAGATTGCTTTAGTAAAGCATTTAGAAATTTTGCAAGGGGTGTGGAAAGGATATTAGTGCCCAAAGCCCCTCCGGAGCAGTTTGAGATGAGTCAGATTGTATCCGCTAGGGTGTGCGCTCCAGAGCAGTAACCTCACCACCCTTGAAGGAAAGGTGCAGCCTATTTCCTGATCCAGGATCAGGGACTGCCGCACTGGAATAGGCACTGAGGATATGGGTCAGCCCTCACCTCAATCTGCTTTAAACAGAGAGAAGGAAGAAAAGTCTTTCAAGTTCTAAGGGAGTCTTACAAGCCCTTATCAAAAAAGCGAGGACCTTTTTTATATAAGGTCACATAGATTTATTTATACATTTGTGTGTATGTGTGTCTAAAATCCATCAGTAACAGCAGTGCAGTGTTCTGTGGGTGTTACATTTCTTGAAGGTCATCAGCCTCAGCAAGAAACAGGAAGACAGCAGGTTTGTGGCTGTATTAAACAACTTACTGGAAATAGGTGGATTCACTTACCAGCTAGGATTAAGAATCTAAATGTCTAAAAGGTATTTGTAAAGGAGATCACAGATCAGAATCCTCTTGTATCTCCCATTTACTGTTATTCAACACAACTCTCAATGTGTGGCTGGAAAACAGACCTCACTCAACATGATCTGAAATGTCAGAGCTCAGTCAAAGACCATAAAAATGACATTCTCGCAGACAATGGGCTATAACTGATATCATTTTAGAGGGACTGATCCCTTTAACGAAGCAAAGTAAAACAGAGAACCCTCAGAAAACAAATCCATACTGCTGCATTTGTTGCCTCAGTCTAATGAGCACAAGGGATGAATGCACAGTAAAGCTGGCAGGAACACTTTGAAGACTCTAATCAGCTAGAAATTTGGAAGCGATTCAGGCGCCAGGGAGGCATGTAAAGAGGAGTTTCATCATCTAGCTTCACATAATGGCATGCAAGAACTGACTGTAACAAAAATATCTTTCTTTGTGCTGAAAAAATGAAATGTGTTGAATGGATAGCTGTGTGAGGGATTTTTTTTACAACGTGAAACCCGAAGGTCATCCAAAAACCTCTCACATGCTATGAAAAGCAATAGTCTTAACTTGGTCTGAGTTACTGGGTGGCTTCTGCCAACTCCATTGTCTCAGAAAGCATTGAGACCCTATGATTTCACTTCAAGACAATTACAACACAAAAGGCTGTCAGGTTTTATTCCGTAGCTCATGACTAGGGTTTCAGATAACTGAGATGTGGAAGGTTTGCACGACTGCCTCATCAGCTCAGGTTATACCATTATTTTCAGGCTGATGGGCCAATACAGAAAACTGTAGCTAGCCAGTTTTACGGGTGCGAAAAGGGATGAGGAAGATTATCAAGTTACCGCTGAGCCTATAAATTTTACCCCATATAAATAGTTGATTATCTTTCAGTAAAAGTAAAAATTAAAGTAAAAATATCATAGGAGCAGGGGAGCAGATATTTGTTCCTTCTCAATGCATAAGATGAACATAATCTACTTAGAATTTACTAAGACTAGATTTTGTCAGTGTTTTTATAAACAAAACTTAAATGTTGTGTGCATTATTCATCCTAGAGATTTTACAAACCTTGGTAAATCATTACAGAGAAATTAGAAACCCTACCTGTACTGTGATCTTCAAAATGAACACTAAGAACAGTTTAGTTCCATTTGGGACTTTTTTCTTCCCATTTCTATGTGACTACATCCTTTTATTTATACATCAACTGACAATGTTAAAAATACTTAGGGTATGATTCTAATTTATTGAAAGGTCCCTTTGAACCAAATATTTCCAAAGTAACTATAAATTACAGTTAAATTTACAGCATGACTTCTTCATGCTGGCAGAACTTTCAAGTGGTACTTGCAAGAGGGCAGTCAGTTGTTCAGAGACGAGTAGTATTCGTGAGTGAAAAAGATATAATGGGACTGAAAGACTATATACTGCATTCTCTTTTCTTTACTCTGCTTCTGTGTGCCCAAAGTTGTAATCTTCTTCTTGTCCAAGATCCTCTTTTTCATCTGGGGAATTCAGCTGGCACATACTGACAATTTAGCATGGGCAATAAGGAGCTGAGGAGTAAATTGGAGAGATTGAGAACCTCAGGCTGGCTGGAACAAAACAGCTCAAAACTGTTCTCTTGAGTCTGAGTGGGTGCTGGAAAAAGACAGAGCCTTGGTTCCCTTTCCCCGTGTAAGCACGCTATAGACACTTAAGGGTTTGAGGACGTAGGTCAGCACATGTATAATGAGAATTTGCTATGTTAACAGCCAGTGACATTCATGTGATTCACTTAGCATCAGACCTTTACTAACTATTTGATAACATGTATGGCCTGTTTTGTCAAAAAGCTACAATAACTGCTATGAAGGGATAACCGTAATATAACATTTGTAAGAAAAATTCCAAGTTTTGCTAACACTTCCACGTATATCAGCTAGAATTCGGAATTAATGGGAACTGCAGTATCAAGCTCTAGCGTTTTATAAGAGAAGACTGGGTGTGGATTGCACTGTTTCTCATTTCTCTGCCTGTTGCAGACTGCCTGCCAGTCCGCAGCTGCCTGGACGGTGCCTTTCCACCTGAGGTGTGAATTCCACATGCTCCCGGCTCTACCTGTGATAAGCTTCATCTTTCAGAATAATGTTATTGTAACTGGCTCTCACAATCTCAGGATATGAGAAAGATGAGGTTTGTAAGGAGAGAGAATATTTTCTCTTAGACCTAATGACTGCAGCTGGGGAAACGCACTGAAATATTGTGGGGTTTTCACTTATATTTTCTGACTAAATTGGTACATAGCTTATTCAGTTCTGAGAGAAGGAATTTTTCTTCAGAAGTGTGCCTGCTCAGCTCTTAATATGACTATGAAAGAAAAACTACTTATAATCTCTTCTGTGGTGGTTGTGTTCTCCGGTTTCCTCCTCAAGACCCACTCCAGCTGTGGCTTGGAGTTGACATTAGTGAACCCATGATAATAGTCTGGTGGAAAACAAGGGAAAGCTTACACTTGTTTTATCTATTTGCATGCTTGCATAAGATATAAAACTGGCCCATGTGTTATGATAACATGGCCCCCATATGATTGTATCTATATTTTCTATTTTGTTTGCTGCTTTTCTTTGCAGATTGTCAGCACTTTAAGGCAGAACCTATGGGCAAGAACATCAGCTGAGCTTCCCTGCTTTTTTCTTCTTTCTCCATTCTGTTTCTTTGCGTTATTCTTCTGAATATGCATTGCAGTCTCCAAACCCTACAAACATTACTGTTGTTTGTAAAGAATTTTCTGGCATAACCCAAACTGTAGGGAAATCTGTTATTTACATCAAGGAATAGTATTTAGTGGATATAGCAAAATAGGAAGTGCCACAAGTAAAATCTGTCTTCATATTGACATGGAGTTTACTGCAAAACCAGTTGTAACGAACTGCAGTTTTATTACAACAATACAATAACAAAGACAAATTCCAAATCTAGTGGGCAGTATAGATCATACACAGGCGTGCATGCATGCACTCAGCATCATGAAGTGCAAGCCAAGAAGACATGTAAACGTTTGGTTCACTGCTGTGATACAGAGCAGAAGGCAGACTTCAAAGACATCATGCACGATGTTGAAATTGGTTCCCTGCTGACTTTCCTAAAAGTGATTCATCCAGAAATGGAACACAAAATGTTTCATGTATAACAAAGAACACACAGCAGGAATTGGCTGCCCTTTCTTCACCATATGACTGGCAAATAAAGTTTGGAAGAGTTTATGAGTGACAATATCCATATCTTCTAGGCGTGGCCCATAGCCTCTTTACCTGAGAAAATCTGCCTTGCTATAGAAAACACTTCAGCCTTGCTGACATAGAAGTGCTGGCCTACTTGCTTTAGTTGTCAAATGAGGTCAGGTGGAGTAGGGGAGGGAGAATACTCTGTGAGCTCAATACTAAGAAAAAAATAATAATTGCACATTGGCATTTAATTGCCTACATGAGCTGAATTAGAGGATAAGAGGACAAGTTATAATTTTCCTAGTACTGATTTGTTCTGTATATCATATTCACTTTTCATGGGCTTTCAAATCTACAGGACAGACCAGATTTTTAAAGGATTTGCTACCTAACTGCTTCTATTTAGGCATCTAATTACATGGCTGAATTTTCACAGCTCTCAATTAGGCAAGAGTCCACAGAAGCGCACGTTGTTTTCAATGTGAGCTGCAGGGTGCTGAGCCCATCTAAAGACTTTCATTTATGTTCCTAAAAGGGACTTGGACTCATGAAAATCTGCCTCTAGAATATTTTCTTTTTAGTTCTCTCCTTCTTGTCACAGGAACACAATAAATCTTTCTGAGAGAGTTTGTCTGATTTGGTTTTCCAATGGCAACCAGTGCAATGCAGGGCAAGTCACTTAGCTCTTCAGAAGATTTCAAAAGGTTCAGAGCAATTAGGTGCTTAACTCATACAGAGCTGGGAGGAAGTAATAACCACAAAGATCTAATATGAAGCTTGCTTAATTATTTCAGATTACATTGAGCTCCTCAGATGAAAGATACTGAAGTACGTTTGTTAGCAGATCGATTGCTTTCTGTTGTCCAGTGGAAATCTTACTTGTTTGTTTATATGATTTGGGTAAATGTAACTAATATGCAAACAATACTTAGCATGTTGAAATTTGCTACCTGTGAAACAGATTTGTGTTATTGGATCAATATCATCATCAAGTTGGATCCTTTTTATTGTTTTCTATTTTTCTTACTTTGATTATTTTGAGGTTTGTAATGAAACATTTTTATGCAGGATCCCATCCCTAATCGGCAATGTACGTAATATTAAGTCTCGTGTAACAGAAATATGATATGTAGCTTGAAAGATGTGTTGATAACTTGGCACAATGTTTCTGAACATAGCTTTGAAGGTGCTATACCTGGAAACAATCAATTTTCAGCCCCTTATTTACATTTTTCTGTGCATATTAACACCAGTCTTCAAAGGAGATCTTAACGTCTTTACAAAAAGGAAAGAGCAGAAACTGTTTCTGAGAACTGCACATATCCTTTACATGGCTGAGTGTTGCGTCAGGCTTTTTTGCCTGTCCCTACCATCAGTTTCTTTTTTTCCTAAAAGAGTTGGTCCAAAGCACCTAGTTAGAGTTGTGTTTTACTGCTCATAAAGTTACTGCATCAGGCCCTTTGGTTTCAAACATTAGAACAAGAGAGGCATTAGAAAAAAACAACTTCCTCAAAGCAGTCGTAGCCTCATAAGGACTAAAGAGACCATATCAGGTTCTTGGTGGAAGCACACTAAGGACTGGGGTTTGCCACAGTTTTAGAAAAGGCTCTCTTAGCCCTTTCTGTGCTAGCCTGGTGTTACTTAGAGGAGCCGTTGCACACTGCTGCTGCATACTCTTATATGCAGTTATAAATACAGTTGTGCAATAATCAACAGTTCCTTCAACTAGACTTAGGGATATTTTCAGCCAGAGGACATGGTAACTCTGTTATTTTCATATTATTCAATTACCTAAAAGCTTCAAAATCCCTTCTTCCCTGGAGGTAGGTCTGACTGTTGCACAATAATCTTTTAGGCCTATATTTAAAATAAAACAAAACAGAGCAAAAAAACCCCAGCAAGTTATTTAGTATCGTAATAAATACTCCCTGGAGTGTATTCCTTACTTGTCTTGTGATTTGTATGCTTTAGTAAAAACATTAGAGTTTGGGTTGCAACCAAATAACATACATTATGTCATTTTATTCAATAGTAAAACTTTTTCAGGTATGCTTTCCTGTTTGACTGCTTGACTTTGTGGCTTGCTTCTTAAGAAAACGAATGAATGGAAATTCCCTGTTATTTAGGCACTAACAAGTGGCTGTCCTATCCATTTGTGTGAATTTCCACGTTCCTTTTTAAATCCCCTGCTGACATAGCTGACTTTCTGTTAGTGAGCAAAAATCCCAAAGCCAAAAATCCCTCCCAGGATTTTATTGGCATGTCATAATTTATGATGACTCATTGTACATTAAGCCCCATGTTTTCCAGCCTTTTGGGCATATGGTGTGGCACAATCAAGTATCAACAATATTATGATTCCTCTGTGATTAAAGATCTGGCAAGAGATTTGGGCTGCTTGAGAGCTTGCTTATTAGTTAGATAGTACCATAGGAGCACATCATGCTTTACAGTCCTATTAGTTGTTAAAGATGTAGTAAAATACAGAAGGACGGTTAGCTATGATTCTCATAGCATGAAAGTTTGCAGAACATAAAATTATCAGGAGTGAGAGAAATGCAGGATTTTAAGAAGGAAGGGTGTTCCTGATTATATGTCGTTAGATAGATAATGCTGGGATTGCATTTGAAAGCTATTGAGCACTTTTATATGTGAGCACTTTTTTACTGTATAGTCCTCTGGAAGAATGACCACCAAGGTGAATAAAGTTGTCCAATTTTCACTTTCCCAGTGAGAACTTTAGACCATAAGAGACATTTGAATAGAAGATTCACCTGTTCTACCACAAAATACATAAATAACTCCAGTTAAATAACTATTCAATACTTGCTTTATTGAGAAAAATAGAGTGGACAGTTTTCTAAGAGTAGATTATTCAGGTTAGTCAAGGGTAAAGAAGGCAAGCAACCCATTAAGTAAATGGTTAACATTATAGTCTGCCTTGACAAAAGCAAGCTAATCCATGATGTATCTGGATAGTAAATTCATATTTTAAAGTACTACCCACAGAGTTAAATATACCCTATTAAGCAAATACAAAGTTACTTGTCCTCCAGGCATCATACCAGTGTAGATTCTAACAACAGCAACAGTACACAAGTCAGTGATGTACCTTCACCTGATTTCCTCTGTTGTGAACCTATCTCTGGAAAAGGAATGCCACTACTGTGTTGGGAATAAGGAGGTTGCCTCCTTCCCATATTAATCTTCTACCACGTGGTGGAAAACATCTCCTGTGAAAGTTATGAGCAATTGTATCTCTTTTCCCATTGAAATGTGTTTTCATTTTTGTCTTAAAAAGTGCAGCAGATAAAATACTGCTAGAAGGATGAGAATTTTCCTCAGTTCAAATTCAAATGAGCGCTTGGAGACAGAGTATATCAACGAAGATTTTTTATCCTCTTACGGCAGGGCCAGTTCTGAAAAAATCTTTAGTTTTTCTAGACAGGGAGTTTTGCAAATATTTTCTTTAGCTTTGCCAATATACACTTAGAAGAGCTGAGGCGCTTAGCCATGACCTTGCTCTGCCTTTTGAATTTATAATGAAACTGCAAGTTTAGAGTGGCTTGGGGGATTTCACTGTACTTGCACATTGGTCTGTCACAACAGCAGTAGTAATGGCAAAATGTATTAGTGATTCATAGTTTCTCATTTACACCCATGCTTGCGTCATGTACCGTGTTACATATTTCCTTTCTTTTCAAGTATGTTTTTTGGGACTGGTTTATTGTTGACCGGGAAGTGGAGCTGTTCCCAATGTATTCCTAAGGAAACATCCTGTACAGGAAGAGAGATTTGTTTTATTTTACATACAGCTGCCAATATACTTTAAAGTGGATGGTCTCCTTAGGGTTTTTTTTCTTCCCTCCTAAACCTAAATTGAAGTTTAAGACCAGTCTGTAAGCCGGGACTGCTTGAAGAAGGTCACCCGAGGCTCACAGAAATTACTGCAAGCACAGACAGTTTTGAGACCTCTTTAGCACGACTTCCTGATCTTTATTCAGTTGAAACGTAATTATGTATTTTAAAAAGTGGCCGCAAAGCTCTCACGAGATTAAAATCCAGTTTCCAGAGATTTCGCAGGCAACAGCCTCTAGTGACAAACAAGCAAAGCACAGGATTTACAAATGTGTACCAGTAATCACAATCCTGTTACCTTGCTGCTGGTGTTACCAAGAGGATGCTTTAAAGTCGCTGTCTGCTCCCAGCTGTTACAGGGCTCTCATATCACTACGTGATTCTTTTCTTGCTATTCATGAGGCAGCAGTTAAATGAGGCTCTTTTTTTCTATTTTAAAAGCAATTAGTGGGAAAAGAGAAAATTAAGTATGCACATATTAAAACTGTGCTTGCCATACCCGATTGATCTTTATGCCTTAGCAAATTTAGGGGGAAGTCTTTTACTGTTGCTCTCGCATACCGTGTCTGTAGTCCTAGTCAGACAGTGAGGAATCCTGATTCTTCAGGATTATAGTAAAAAGTCATTTAAAATTAAATGTGACTTTGCTAAGGGAGTCAGGTTGCAAGTTTTTTGAGACCAAATCGGTACACCTCATTAGGAACAATGCAAAAGGCCCAGCAGTGCGCTAGTACCCAAGCTGGTTGTGAGAGTGGGATTTTGAATTCAAAGCATTTTCTGGGCCTGTTGGGTCTTGTAACCTTTGCTGAAACGGCAAGTGAGGATGCCAGTAATGACAGGGTTTTTTGCTGACCGGAATATGTGTCCGGTGGCATCTGGACTGGAGACCACACAAAACTCAGTTCACACGGTTTAATCAGCTACTAATCCCTAGAGTTGAATTTGGGCTAGTTATCTGAAGAGGAAATATTCTTTTGCTTGTAACCAATGCCTATATTTCTCAGTTTTCCTTTATGCCTACAACCCATACACCATAATTTCCAGCTAAATGAAGGTGCTGAAATGAAAAGGCACTATTTAAAGTATGAATGTTGCATCCATTCTTAAGCCAAGTAGGACTTCTGTTTAATCATATGAGCTGAAAAAACGCAACAATATTTCTTGTGCAGATCTACTCAGACTTATCTGCATTTTGCAATTTTGTAGATTCTTTTGCAGATTCATGGTTCTCTTTGCAGTCTGCTAGATTTTCCATGCAGAGAAACAAAAAAAATCAATCTTCTGAATATAAACTTCAGAGGCATATAATGAACAGTGTTGCATTTTTATGAAGTTTCCAAAAAAAACGGTTTTTATGTGTATACAAAATACTAAACACACCTTCCCTTTTCTTTAGATGTTTTCTGGACATAGTATATTTTCTTGATTTAAAAAATAGATGAGGTAGTTGCCAAATTCTGTGCATTAGGAAACATAGTGGGAAGGGAGTTTAAATGTATTTCTTTCTGTATCTTGCATGGGTTTTAATGAAGCTCTTTCATAGCTTCCACATTTTTGTTTGTTTGTTTTTAAGATGAGCTTTCCCAAGCTCCTACAGCGCTACTTTTAATTAGGGATGATTATTCCATTATCTTTCTCTCATAATCCTATTTCATCTGCCAAAACACTGTCATATTAATAGCCCCTTTGATTTGGTTCAAAATGAAGCAGCGAAGGTTATTATTACATAATAGGTTATGTTTCCTCTGTGTTATTACAGAAGGCAGTATAGAAGAGGCAGGAATCACAGCTATTATCTTTCCCTGCAAACTTTCAGGAAAATCCTTGAAGAAAAATTTATTCAGAAGTCTAAACGGAAAGTTTTACTCAGAATAATTGGCAAATGTTTGAGCAAACTTTGTCTCGACACTTTCTAGTCTCTTTATCTTTAAAGTATTGATTCTAAAATGAGCTAGAGTATTAAAACTGATTTCAGACTTTAAGCTATCTCAGCACTATGTATTTAAGGCATATATTTTGTTATTGATGAAAAAATGATGAACTAGAAGTTCAAGTGGCTTTAGGTCTACTTTTATTAGCTTCATGATTGTAAATTAGGCTTCATTCCAGTGTGACCTTATCCTGAATTGTCTAAGATAGTATGCTTTCCAGACCACATTGGACTAATGAAAAGAGCAAGTTAGAGCTATGGTATCTTTCTGTGGCAGATTTAAACTGAACTGAGACAGCCAGCTCATTCCACAAAGGGCAAGAAGGTGATAATTAATTCCTTTGTCTAACATACAGAAGTGTCAGAGAGGAGAGAAATAGTGTGCTGTAACTGATTACAAATCTCTTCATCTAAACACTCCCTGCAAAGTAAGTATGGAATTAAAGATCACAGTGAAAGTAGAAGAGTTTGCTGTAACTTGACAGGCATACGCTGTTTTTTTTTTCTTAATTGCACGAGCTCAGTTGAGTTATCGTAACCAAATTGAAAAGCTCCGTTAACGTGCAGGCCAAAACATGTGTGGCTATGTTAACTGGCTTTGCTAAAGTTTGAATTCCCTTTAGGCTATACACACCCTGTGAGCAGGGCTTCAATTGTCATCTGCACCCTCAGTGTGGCTTTTCACAGTCATCTAGCATGAATGACTTTATGTAGCTGGAAAAAATAAGCTGGCTGTCTGTGAGGCAAAGCTAAATAATTCGTGCATATCCCTTCCTTAAAAAGGTATTCTGAGAGCCTCAGATACTAAAGTTCTTGTATACTCCTCCTGGGCTGAAGATTTGGTCACACCCCATGGTGTAGAGAGCTGCAGAGAATAGTTTCATGACATGTTGCATGCACCTTAATGCTCCAATGAAATTTGGGTGTCATTTTGCATGACGGTTTGAAAACGAGCGCAAATAAACGTAAAGACTCATTGGTTACGTGGTTTCACATGTTCCCTATCATGAGAGACCATCATAGCCACAAGCACTGTTTCTGCATATGGGGTTGACTACGATCCTACTGGGACGGGAGGCATCGCTTCCCAGGAGATCTCCACTGACAACATCTCATGTCTTCAGCATATGTGAGAAGGGCAAAGGAAATCCCACTATTAGGTACAGCCTGCTCAGAACCACTCCAAATGCCATACCTATTGTCAGTGTTGTGTAGCAATGCACTCCCATGCTGAAGGATGCAATGAGTCATAAAGCGTAACAATGTCCATCATTGTACAACCTAAGCCCTTTGTCCCCTGAGGTGGTCAAGCAAGACGTAAGCCCTGGAAGAGTTTTATATTGTTCTTTCACAGGTGGATCAGTGCTAACTTTATATACTAAATTAAGGACATTTGACATTTTGCAGAGTAGAGTTAATAATTCTTTGCTCTCCGGACTAAATTTCCTTCAAAATTCTCACAGCATTAAAACACAGAGGAATTGATTCCCATAAAAATCAGCTGAGTTAGCTGAATGTGGTTTACCCTGACGTTATGTATGGGACAGGCGCAGAAGCGAACAGGTTTATCCAAGGTCGAGATGACATTTAGTACTAGGAATAGAAATTAAATAATTTAGGAATCTGTAATAATCCTCTCTAACCACTAAATTGCATCTGCTAATTATATACTTCAAAGCTTTCTGCACTGCCCCATGAAATAATATCTCTAATAACTTTCTCAAGGAAGACAAAGATTTTCTCTACCATTTAGTTTGTGTTAGGTCATATAAAGCCTTAGAAATCCTGCTATTTTCCTTCAAATCAAAATAAACAAAATATACAATATTTCATCAGTAAGGTAAGTGTAGCTTATGGTAACCTGTACACAGATATAATACCCATATAAAATTGTCTTTCATCATAATTTTTGAGTTTTTTTTCAGTGCTAGTTGAAAAAGTATTACTTAGTGGACATTAGCAGACATTGGATTGCTCAGGTTCAAAGTGTCTGCCATTCACCATTCTTAAAATCTCAGATGCCATGTAAAACTTCAATGCTACTCTAGTTTAGAAAAGAATAAAATGGAAAAATATAGTAGTGAGCTTTAACTACTTAGCTGCATCTAAAAGTGAAATATTTTTATTATTAATTGATTTGTTTATTGCAAGATGTACAAGTCAAGACTTATTTTATTTCTTGTGCATCTCAATGGTAATTTATCATAGCTCATCTTTCCATCTATTACGCTTCTAAGTATACTGTTGTTTAAATTAACCAAAGTTCCACTCTAATGTTTATCAGTGAGCTGTAATTCTAGTTTTGTGTTTAAAACTGAGGAGCAATTCAAATAAAATGTGGACTGTCCAAGATTTTTTCCCCAGACATGAACCAAATATGACTGAAATGCTTCAAAAATGTTTTTAAACATCAAGTGTACTACTTCGGAGTTATATGGTCAGTTATACTCTGCCAGTAACATGAAAAGCTGTGCTTTTAGTGCCTCAGGACACGTGTTAATTCCCATTGATCACTCGTAGCTTGTGGCTGGAATGAGGGCCTTGAAGCAAAACTCTCAAAATATCCTAAAATGACTTCCTCTCAGATATTTTTGACTTGATGAGAAGTAGAAAATAATGTTACCCCAGTCTCTCATGTGACTCCTTGCCTCCTTGAGTCCTACAAATTGGCTTGACTCCCATTCATTTGTATAAGAGTTAAGTGGATAAATCCCGTGACTGCTTTTCAAACTCTCAAAGGAAAAGTTCATACCGTTCAGGTAAACATTCAAACTTTGAACACTGTTGTACTTAACCTTCTAATGTTGTGAGTTTCCATGTAATATCACAGAAGTCTCCTCCTCTCTCCTCCTTTTTCTAAGTTCTTGTTTAGTTGAGGAAAAAAAAAGACCCCAAAACCAAAAAATAAAAATCGCCTTCAGATATACACACGCTTTACCAGAAAGTAGTTGAAATGTTCAGAGAAATGGCTCCTGCTGGACTTCGTGAACAGGTGTGTATAGGGTATTGCCAGTCAGCACTTCCAGTCTGTGCATGGCTCCCTCCCGCGGCAGGGTACTGCCCCAATACATGCTGGTGGGACGTGGGACCATGCGTTGGCCTCGCGATTTTGGGGAGCGGCATATTGACTTCAACTGCTTTTGCGGTAATCTGGTGAGTGCGCAGGATGTGCGTGCATATTCTTAGGGCTGTGACAGTCCCATGATGATGAATTAAAAGTAAACAGCTGAAGCTATTACTGCCCCCAGCTGTCTGCCTCGCCCCGCTGATGGACATTGCCATTTCTGAACCAGGTATGTCTGATCCACTTATGAACCATGATACGCCAGGCTGGAAAGCACAGCAGCTGATTCACCAAAGGATCAGATATCCATGCCTCAGGGGCTGCCATCCCTCTCAAAGCGACAGGGCAGGTGGGCTGAGGCTATAGGAGTTTCAAACTTCCGCTTTTTATCTGTCAGCTAGTGTGTGACAAACTCCTTAAAGTGTTATAGTAGATTCAGTGCAGAAAAATCAGTCTTTGGTAAATTGAAATGTTTTGCAGTCCTGACCAGTAAAATGCCACCAACTGACTGGTAAGCTAGTGTATGAATATGTTGCTCATATTGCATTTTTTGATCCTTTTCTCATAGTGCAGCAAGAAAGAGTTCTTGGCATAGCTGGGATTCTCCAACATCACAAGCATTCATAAGATATCTTTCCTGAATAGAATCTAGAGCTCCCTGCAGTTTCCAATAAAAATATGTATCTTTGATGAATTACAGTTTATTTTTCTTTACTAGTGTGAGTCGGGAATGGAACAATACAAGACTGTAATTGTTATTGATATCTATTTTTCAAATCTTTCCTATGGTAGTGATACCAGAAGGACTTTGTCAAGTTAGTGGATATAAAAAGCAAGCAGTAAACTTGGTTGATGATGCATTGCTGTGATAAGTAGTCTTCTATTTCTTGGTACAGGACAAAATACAAGCCATTAAAATAAATTCATTGCAGAACAAACCCCATTGAAAGAGTATTATCAGAGTTAACTGGAAGGTTGTTCACAGAAAGAAAACAGTCATTACTCCATTGAATTTAGATTTAATTTTAAAAGCTGGAGTTACATCACAAGTATTGACTCATTGCAGACTTTTGACTGTACTTAGACCTAATTCACATATTTATACTATGAGAACTTGAATCACAAGTGCTTTGATCATGAAGCATACTGGTGTTCATCTTGTGTGTGTGTGCGTGCGCGCGCGCACTAGAATGAGCAGGTGCAAGGAAGATAGAAATAAAATGTTTCATTGCTGCAGTGAGGGATCAATTGCTGTTAGTATTGTTAGTAACCTCAACATAATTTGTTAACATCAGAGTAATGCAAATGCACATTTTACTAATCACCTCACTACTCCCTACAAGGTATAGCTGCTTAAGAAAATTTAAAGGCAGAATTTAATATCTCTGAAAATGTCTTTTTGTAAAGAAAAACATAATACATCAGATACTGGCATACTTATTTTAGGTTTCTAAACTATGTCCATTGCAATTATAAGGAATTCATCCTATACCTTTTCTATCCAGTGCGGTTGGACTATGTGGAAGAGCACTTCCAAATTCTCATTAGGATAGGAAGAATGTGATTTGGCACCAGTGACCTAACCCAACCGTTCTGACAACCAAGCAAATTCTTCTCTGGTGGGGAATGACCGTGGTATACAATAACGGTATCACCGGTATGGTATGCTGTGCATGCACTTTACAGTCAACCTCTACTTGTATATTAGTTCCAGAATTTGCCGGTTTATTGCATATGCTGCACTGAGCATGTCTTGAGGCCAAAAGAAATTTATGGATTCGTGTTTGTAGCAAAGGGAGCTTTAGTCGTGCCTGTGCAATGCATGTTGCCCTTATTTCCCACTGAGGTAAAAATTACATCTTCCTTAGTATGAAGCAGGTTTGTTGAAAGTGGGAAACACTAGATCTGCTGGGTATGTCCAAGCTGACGGAAATGCATAGGCAGTTTCCCAGAAAAGAAGAAAGCTGGAAGCAACTTGATACTGCTAGAATAATTCATCCAGTCTGTTTCCAGCCATCCTCTTCCTTTGAGAGCAAAATATCGACTGAAATGACATGGCAGTCATTTTCCCTGGGGGCACCTTCACGTTCTTTATGTCTTGTTGGTATGTGTTCATGCTATAGAGGTACCTGTGCTGTGGTGGTGGGGAGCCAGGAGCAGGATGCTGCTATGAGAATAATCCCCTCTATCGAATTCAGAGCTGCTCTGGAAGAAGAGGGCTGCCAGAAGGCAAAGGGATTGCGCTTGGATTACATATGAGAGGTTGCAGATCATAGACTGAATACCGTGAAGCTAACCTAGCAAATAAAATAGAATTCTGGACATCTCTGCATCACAGCATTTGTATATGTAATAAAATTGTCACAAACAGCAAGGGTTACAATATGAAAAAGAATTAACAAAATTAGATCACTCTTCATGCACAAATAATAACTGCAAAAATAGTATTCCCCTTGTTTGTCCCTCCATTCTTCCATGTCTTCATGTCTGTAAGTCACATGAAGGGTTATTTCTTTTTTTTTGTTGTTTTTTGGGTTTTTCCCCCCTTCTGTTCCACTATGATCCAATAATCACCCTCATCAACCCCATGGAAATATGAAAAAAGTTTAGAAATGTATCCAGCTTCTGATTAAATTATGAAAAATAAGTCTTGTTTGTCTTGCCAGCCAGTACTTAAGACAGCTAAAAGAAGGCTTCTCATGAATAGTTCTGACATGCAATAATAAATATAATATCTTCAATTATACAAAAATGAACTTACATGACTTTTAAATTTAAATATACTCCAACAGCTGAGAAAATCAAGGATGGCTTTTACAAACATCTCCCACAGATCGTATGTCTTTTGGCCTCCAAAATAAAAAGAACAAGTAGCAAAGTTGGTGACAAATGTAACCGACGTACAATTGATTTCACTTATGAACTTTCTACTTAAAAGAATAAGATTTTGTTAAAGTCTACAAAACACTACTGTAACAGAGGGAGAAAGAAAAAGGCACTATTATTGCAAAGGTTTTCCTCAGATAAGAAAAAGTTCTCATGGTAGAGTTTATCAGATCGGTTTGTTCTCCCTGTTCATTGGGAGGGAGTTGAGTGTTTTAAGTGCTTTGCTCATTCTAGCTCTTAGCCTGCTGAGTTCCTATTGCTGTGAGGCTAAAAGATTTAGCTATCCTACAGAGGTATCATGACAATTAAGCTCTGAATGCTCATAAATAAAAAGATATGTTAGAGGCATGCTTTATCTACTTCTTATCTATTTGTCGAAGTTACTGCTTCTACAATCCCCATCTCATCTAAAGTAATCAGTACTGAAACTGATATACTGAGCTGATGTGTTGCTGTTGCTAGTAGGCTTTCTCCATTATTAGATGGGAGGAGTAGGTAGCAAGAAAGTAGGAATTTTGCCTTTGGCAGTCTCCAATAATTTTTTTCTTCTAATTTGGCCTTACAGGGCCCGAAGGGAAACTTTGATTAGTGAGTATGTATTAAACACCCACTCAGTAAATACTTCAACATTACACAATGAGATAATTTGTTGATTTTTTGTTTTATTTGCATCTTTTCATCATAGACAATTTAGTTTTACACAAAATATTTAAATGGGATCTTATCATGCTATAAAGAATTTGTAAAAACTGTCTATAAGTAATTAAGTTTCAACCCACAACTGCCACATGCAATATTCCCATGTATACAGTTTAAATGATAGGTTGAGATGCCTGATGCTTAAACGTACTTGCTTCTTATGTTATTATTTGCATGTTTGATGTTGCCCAACTTGTGGACAGGAAGTTGATTTTACTGTGTATTTGATTAAGCTTTCTCAATATCTGCTGCAAATTACATCACTAAGCCTGTCTTCATATTATATCTTTCCAAACAAAGAGTCTGTACAGTTACTTGCTTGGTGAAATATGGTTTTCCACATGAACAGCTCAATGTATTTGCTAAACTGAGTATTTGAGTGTTTGGAAATTACTTTTACAAAAATATGAAAACAAAGTTAATTTCCATTTATCCACTGATAGTCTGGTATCTCATTATATTGATGTTAGAATTTTACTTCTACAAATACAAATACGAAGAGTATTTATAGTGAAGAGTATAGGTGAAATCCTGGGCCTTCAAAATCGGTAGCAAAAATCCTAAGGACTCAATAAGGGCAAGACTTCCTCCAGTGGCTGTCTGAATGAATTAAAGTATTACTTTATGTCAGCTGTACTTGAGACTTTCTTATATCCCTCTTCTTGAAAAACAAAATACAAGAACTTGGCTTTATGAGAATTCAATTACTCGCAGAAGACTGAGCTAGTGGAAAACCACTTTTTCTGCAAGGGAGAGTACACACTATCATTTCTTTAATTTTTTTATTGTTTTTCTCAGATTATTCATTTGGAATAAATTTTTTTAAAGGGGAATTTTTATATTTCATTTACTTTTTTTATCAAGGCATTGTCAGAATACGTTCAAGAAAGAAAAAGAAAACAAAACAGAGCAATGGCACTTATTTTTTCCTAAAATAAATCAGATTATCACCAGAACCTTACAATTTTAGCCAAAGAATGGTTCTGCTGAAAATTCTCTCTGATTTTCTGAATGTAGATTTTAATATTTGCAAACATGCAGTGATAGAAAATTTTGATTTCATTTTTTGCTTATTTATGTTTACGAGACATTGGCTTCCATTAAGGTTGTCTATTACCCCTCTTTGTTGTCTCTCATTTTACTTTTTTATTTTATTTTTTTACAGAAACCATCTCTCTCATGTGTAATTCTTCAACTACTATAATGAATTATACTATTTTGACACTACTGTAGTTCAAAAACTAAAATAATGCATTTATATCCTGTACAGTTCACGTATGCATGTGGTCAAACAGAGGCTGAGATAAAAACTTTCCTCTGACCCCAGTCTGCTATGATGTCATGTTTTTATCTTGGTTCCAGCAGGTTAGGTGGATACCATCTGTTACTCTTTATTTTCATCTTTTCATTCCATCTCCTAACAGAAAGCTATGAAATTCTCTCACGTGCAAGAGGTCTTACTGAAGCAGGCATTTGCTCAGAACACATAGAGCAAACAAAATGATCTCTAGGAAACAATCCAAAGACCTGATTTTCTTCTTTTCATGGGTATAAATCCGGAGCAGCTTCACAGAAGTGGAGAAAGTGTTGCAAGGATGAAATCCTAGGACTGAAATCTGTGGAAAATATAACAGACTTATCAAACGGAGCTATAATGGAGCTCTTCATTGGGAAAGGGGAACAAAAAGGAAGGAGAAGTGTTGTAGATAAAGGATGCCTTCTTTAAAGAAAATTGACCTGCTTGGGGACTGTATGTTCCCTTTTTCAGAAATGGTTACCCTCTATGTAGATGCAAGTTACACAGACAAAATAATCTTACCCTTGAGTTTGGAAACAGAGTGTAACGCACTTTGGAAAGCTGGGCCTTCTCTTACTCCACTATAATGCATGTTCCATCTACAATTGAGAAGGTGGGTTGTGCTGAATAACTTCTGATGAAAGTACAATCACATGCTCAGAGATGTTCTTTTTTCCTTTTTGGCTGAGAAACTTTAATCCAATAACAAATGTAAAAATAAAAGGTCCCAGATTCATTTTAAATGGATTAGCTGAAATATTTTCTTTATATTTCCTGAATTCAGTTCATAAACTGTGAGTCTTCTTTTCTAAGCTCTTGCAAGTTTGTGAGAAATTCTATTGTCTTCAAAAGCATTTTTTGGAAAACAAAGTTATTGTACGAAGAAAATTATATAGTGAAAGGATAAGAAGGCAGCTGTGAAAAGGGTGATAGTTTCACATGATGTCATGCCACTGGAATACACCCTTATCAAATTTTGTTGCAATGTGTGTTTATTTATTAACCCTACAATGTTTACGGTGAATTACCTTTAATGTTAATTTACACTGGGTAGATTGAGAAATATGTTTGCCTATCATATATTGTTCTTCAGTAATAAAATTCATCCTGTCCTTAAAATTGTCCTAAGGAAACCTAGTTTCATTTCATCTGATACGTTTGTAAAAGTTATAATTCCCTGATGGCATGTCACAATGGCTTAACCCTTTTATGGGTGGTATTGATCTGGGCACTCTTAAGAAGGCAAAAAAGTGTGATTAATTTCACACTTACAGGTTTTGTCCATTTTGTATGAAATAGAAATGAAGCAAAAAACATTTTAAAATGTAAAACACTGTCAAATAATCACCTAATTAATGTGAAAGAAGGAAACAAACTGGGATCCACGATACAGATAGATTGACGATTGTGTTCCTCAGACAGTCTTCTAGTCAACAAAACAAGCAGATACAAACCACCATGATTCTGTCTGCTGTAGTTTAAGCTTGGCATTGAATTTGTCCTTCTAAGCCTAATCAGATTAGGAGCAGCTTAGCTCATTTTGATTTTCCATCTTGCCTTTTTTCCACAGCTCGTGTAGCTTGTCCTTTTCAGAAGTACTAGAAATAGTTTGAAGTAGGACTTTCCAAAATTGTATTTTTCCTACCACAAATGTATCATAGGTGATCTAATAAGTTTAAATTGAACAGTGAAACACTAACCAATCAAACACCAATTGATTTTTAACAGACTTTACCTTCAGCAAACAAAGCTAAACATTGCCATAAACTCAGTACATAGTCATAGCTTTTGTCCTATCATATTTTCTTTGGGGATTAGTGAATCCCTCTTCAGTGAGGAGGAAGCAATCAAGCCTGTGGTTAGGCAGGAAAGCCAAAATTACTCAGTTCTTAGAGTATCCAGTTCCATGCTCTTGTAAAGTCCGTTTTCTCTTTTCTTCCCATTCTGCAGAATAACTTCTGAATGGAAGTTTGTTGGGGTGAAAGCAGCATACGCATGCTCGCAGTTTCCCTTTGGTAGTGTTTGATTCACTGGAATTACTAGTTCCCGTAATATTTTTGCTTACGAAGTTTCTCTGTTGTTTCTTCTTCGTCTACCCTTGGAGACTGATAAAGATTTTAAGGGGAGCTTTTATGCTGTCTGGTTTGGAGAGCAGGATATTTTGTGGGGACTGGGTTTTCCATTCAGTGGAAACTCTGGACATCTTAGGATTTGCTTTTAGTTTTGAAATGAGATGAAACACTGAGCTTTGGATAGATTGATTCCTTTGCATTAATATTAGTTGTAGTATCTCAATTTATATTATAATATAAAGTACCATTCTGAAAAGAAAATATTCTTTAAAATGAAAAACTGCAAGTTCTCTTCAAGGCATGTCAAATGGTATTTTATCATAATTTTCTCGAAATATATAATTTTGCTTAAAATGAGCTATTTTGACTTCAGCAAAATGCATTGTTTACTTTTTAATTAAAAATATTTAATGAAATTGGCATATACCCAATTGACTTTGAATGTTCTCATAGAAAACAGTTTACAGTTTCATAGCTTTACTAGAAAAATGTTCTAGCAAAAAATCCCATATTATAGCTATAGTTATACCCCTCAAAAGAAAACTGAGGGAATAAATACTGTTGTTAAATTAGCCTCAGATATCAGCCACAATAAGTTCCTAGGCGCTGTCACAGATGTTGTATCATTAATTGAATTGCTCCTTTGGTGTTTCTTGCTCCGTCTGTGCTTACACTAAAAAAACCACATCAGAACAGTAGCTTACTTTTAACTGAGACCTTTGTTGCTTTCCAGTTCCAACAGCTCCTTGTGACTAAACTAAAAATGAGCAAATGTCTACCGTACTTCTTATCCTCCATCATGTTCTCTTTTAACATATGCTAGAGTTTACCTAGATTAACTCCACTGAGTTTAGTGGTGTTAGTCATATCTTCAAAGCAAGCTGAGGATCTGACCTAATGTATTTACAGTCCAGCACTGTCCTTACATTTGCACTAAATGTTATTCCTTTAAGTCTTCTTAGATGATTTATGTATGCAGCACTGAAAAAACAAGGAAAGTAGATAAAATAACGCTAAGGATCTCATTTAAGACATTGGTTAAAGCAAGATGGCCTGTTGTTAGGTTTAAAATACTGTGAATTTTAGCCTGGACTTAAATCATTGATTCCTGTTCTGGGAACTCTGCAACTATAAAAAACCACACCTACCACAAGACAAGATTCATGTAATTTTTTTTTGTTTAATAGTGCACTTATTTCTATAAGTATTTATCTAAAAAAAGAAAAAAATTGAGCTGTTGTTTTGGTAACCAGTATCTAAAGCAACCTGTGTCAACATGGATAAATATTGCATTTAGAAGCTGAATAATCCAAGAGAGCTTAGAAGTTTCCTGAGTCACAGCTGAGTAAAAGCTGAGTAAGACTTTCAAGGTACCTTTTGGAAAGTTTTCTTTATCATCATTCTTTTCTTATAGAACTTTTTTGATGCAAGAATGAAACTAGGTATGTCAGAATATATTAAATTTCACCACTTAAAAATAGAAGAGGAAAAAAGAGCAATTTGTAAAAGATATGCATGAATCATGATTATGAAAAGTAACTGTCATTCTGATAAGTGTCTGTCTAAAAAATCTCAGTGTCTAACAAAGTAGTAACATTTTAAATTAAACCAATTTCATTATTGAGAATGGGTTATTGGTAGAATAGTGATTGCTTAGTGGATTGTTAGAACTGTCACAGGTATCAATCCAAATAATCCTGCCTTAATTTAAAAATCAGTAATATAACATGAAGCTAAAAGGATAAATACCCCTAATGTGGCATAAAATTAAAATTTATGATCCTCTAGAATTTTCATATACAGTCCAATTCCTTAAAACCACACACCCTAACCTGCTCCAAAACAGTATTAACTCATAGCAAAAAGTGGAGGGAAAAAAATGTAGATAGGCTTAACAATACAGTTGTCAATGAGAATATTCTGTCTGTGCTGAACTCTGCTCCAGTTATCTGTAACAGTATGGTGAGAAAAGAAGCAAAAAACCCCACCTTGCTCATATTAACTGTCACTGAAAATTCAGCTTCATCTCTTAATCACAAATATGACTGGATTATATCCCACAGGTACCTGCACCATTAAGATATTTACACTTAAAAATAACCTTGCTCTTTCCCAAACTGTTCCAGAACAAGCATTTCTGTAGAATGATAAAAGCATGTATCATTCTACAGACTGCAACTGAGCAAGAAACCTGTATCTGCAATGACAGTGGGATAGCCTTAAATGAAATTAGATTAGAAGATCACTGGGTTGGGACTCAAGAAGCTTGGGTTCTTCTTCTGGAGCTATCACTGAGCCATGTGGCTTTGGGTAAAAAACACTGTTCTTCAGTGCATGTATTTCCTTTCATTCATCTTTTCTTTCTGTTCATCTTTTCTATTTAGACTTAAGTTTCTCAGGATTCTCACTACATATCTTAAAAAGCCTATCTGTAATGAAATCACAGCTGTGGTTTCCTTTACTTCCTTAAGACTATCTATTAAGAATATATATGATGTATGCATTTTTCTTCCAACTTTCTACTACGTTGATTAAATAATAGAAATGGGAAAATGTTTCCAACAATTTAGTAAAAAGGATTATAACTTTCACAAGTTAATTAATCAAAGTGAATTTTTGCTTTCTTTGCCTTTATGTAGCACCTGCTCTAAATACTAGTAGGGCTTGACAAGCTCTTTCCCAACCCTTTAATCAGATAGACATGTGTTTATAACATGTAATTTATAACTAGGCAGAATTAAAAGCCCAGATCCAAATGGTCTTGAATCTGTGTTCAGAGTTGCAGGCCAAGAACTGGAATTACTACTAGATTTAGCTTTTTTATATTTGTGCATATAACACTGGTATTTTTGCTGCTTTATTTAATAATATGCATCAGGAAGATTGCTATTTCTTTATTTCATAGGTTAGTATTTTTGAGACTGTAAGGACAACAGACGTAGGCCTTAAATATGTTTGAACTCTTACCTCCTGACCTTAAGCTTACTTATACCCCACTAAGGCTGTTCTGTTAAAGGCCAGGCTCTGACTGACAGACAGCGGGACAAATAGACCTCTGATATTCCTTTAGCTTTGCAAGACTCACCTGCTTGTAGGCTGTAACACTGTAATAGGATTATACTGCCCTCTTTTGGGTTTTACTGCCAAACCAAAGTACAAACTGAAAGCTTTTGGCTACACAGTACTGTTGAGAGAATTTCGGAAACTTCAGGTAAGATTCAGTTTTTAGCAAATGCAAGCGATGAGAAGAACCTCATTAGATTGACCCTGATTTGTACACATCTATGTTAGTTTTGCTTTTTATTTGAAACAAAAAATATGCAAACTGATGTCATCTACTTTTAAGTCCTAGCCACAGAATAATGCTATGTTGATATCCTTTTAATCACAGACACTCTGTAGGAAATTGGGCTGATCTCCACTGTAAACAACTCGTACACATTTACACTAATTTAAGTCCGTAATAATATCAGTACTTACAAATGCTGAAAATTAGGTATGCTTTCTCAAAATGAGATGCATTAGTGACCTGAGACGCATTGGATAGTATGTTCTGCTGCTTAAGAGTGACAAATGAGTCAAATGTCAGAACTAGCTAGTGAGTATAAGTTATATTATAATCAAGTTTTGACTCATAGAGGAATTGAGAACCTGGGCCTTGAGAGGTAGGATCCACATAAAGTTGTATTTGTTATTCATATTAAGTTGGTTCTATCTTATTAAATCTATTTATATATTCAATCTTCAAGAAACTTAAAAAAGGAAAAATATTAAAGTGTAAGGCAAAGTATAAAAGTAACAGGATACTGTTCACTTGCCATTAGGATCAATCACTTACTGTAAGTAAGGTCTCTAAAGTGAAGAAGACAGCTACATTTTCTGCTTAACATTAGATGTAAAGGTAGCTTGAGTTTCCTTTTACTAAAGGAAAGCGTCCAAATGAATAGTAAATTTACCAAAAGACAAACACTCTGCTCAAGCAAAAAGTAATACTTTGAAAATCTATTAATTGTAGGCATATTCTACACATGTATAATATTTTATGGGATTAACAGCTGCCTCTATGGAGTTAATCTCATTTTTGGAATTTTTAAAATATTTCCAGTATGTTGTGAAGCCAGGAGTAGTTCATCATGTCAGCAACTCCTTTTTTAGGTCAGAGAGCACAAATTTTTCCGAAGCTCATGCTAATGCACTGATACTCACTTCTGGAAAGCAAATGTGCTTTGGATAATGTTGCTTGTGAAGATGAACCACAAGTAGTCAGTTCTAAAGGAGATATTGTAGAAGTTATACACTCAAGGACTTATGCTCAAGGACCACAGACTCAAGGACCAGTATCTTCTGATGGCTTCTAGGGGAGTGAAACCGATCATTGTCAAGTATTTTTCGTCAACCTGAAGGAAAATAATTTAATGGGTTTTTTTTCAGTAAACTGAAGAATTGATTACAACACCAGTTTGAGTCAAGTGTGCAATGTAGTCCAGCCCTGAAAAATATGCATGAAATGCAGAAGTGAATTTTTAAATGCTTCTTTCTTATTATGGTGGGAAAAAAAAAGATGTTTAAACTAAAGTTATTTTGATTCAAAAAATTAGAATATTTTCCTTAACATTCAAACTATTTTTTCAACTTTATTGGAAATGGGATCCTCATTTTTCCCCCTAAAAACAACTTGGAAAAAATCAGTTTGAAGAAGTGATGGTCAGGAATGGCCCATAGAATTATACAGGCTAGTCAGCTTAATGTGATTTATGCAAAAAACACCAGAAAAACAATCAGATGAAGTCTTTGTCACTAGCTGGAAGAAAACAAAGAGAGGATAAACAGCCAAAAACAAATTACATCAAGTCTAATTTCCATCTTCAGTAGAGTAGTGGCCTTATAGGAAAAACAGGAGATGTCTTGACTTCACTAAGGCTTTGGGCATTCTATTAAATGATGTTGTTATAAGCAAGCTACATTATCTAGATGAAATTCCTATATAGGGTGGATACAAAACTTATTGTTGAACAATTATATGTGAGAAGTAGTTAGCCATGGTTTACCAATTGTCCTGGTGGATGTCTGTCCTGTGTCCAGTAATATTCAATAATTAATAACTGGACTGTGAACTAGAGAGTAAGTTTATTGAACTTGTATCTGATACTTTTTCCTGGAGGGACTGCAGAGATGGTCAAAGGCAAGAAAGAGTTAAAATTGAGCTTGATAAGTTGGAGAAACTGAGAAAATAGAATGTTATTCAACAGGGAAAAGTGCAAGATAACACAGTTAGGGCAGATGACCTCAGCTCAGTGTTTCAATGTCCAGCTTTGGCCAGCACACTTCCAGGAAGATGTGCACCAAATGGAGAGAAATTAGGAAAGTGCAGGTCATAAATCACAGGAGACTGAAATATTACCTGCACAGAAATATTGCATAAATGACATGTGCATAATAAAAGGTTAAGTTGCAAAAAATTAAAAAGATGCAGATTAGCCGTTAGAAGGAATGTTCTGACAGTGAAAGGGCCGTTTTATGAAGGTAAAGATAGATTCCTTGAAAAACCTGCAGCACCTCTGTGATTAAAAGATCTTTGACAATAGGCTAAACAAACTTCTGTCAATAACAAAATAGGTGATCTGCCGCTGCAAAAGGAAGTGACCAAGTTATCTCTTAAAGTCCAGGTCAGTCCTCATTATTTCTACCTTACTGAGTTTGCAGAATGCTTTTATTTCAGCTTGCGTTTTTCTCAAAAACTCCATTTTGCCTATAACTTTACTCCAGCTCTAGATCTAAAGATTCCTTTCAGTGAGTATGTCCACTCTTCAGTCAACAGTTAACATGATGGTTATTGTATTGTGCTTATAGCTAATGCAGAATCGTTCTGGTGCACAGACTGGGCGTTTATGGTAGGATAATAAAAAACATTGACCTTGTCCTCTAAAAGCTTTGTGAAGAGCTGAAGCAAAATCATGCATAATAAGTTGAACAGGCTAGCAGATCTAGTACAGTATGATCTTCCTGCGAGCAGAGATATGCTTTCCACAGCTGAAGAAGATGTTGGCAAGGCCACGATGTGACCTAAACTAAAATATCTTATCTTTCTTCCAGCTAATCAGTGTTATGAAGGACTATTACTGCATTTGGAAATGGTGAAAGGAAAGAGGTTCTTCAATCAGTATGTCTTTTTTTCACATCAACGTGGCACTTAACAAACATATTAGAGAACTGCTTCATAGTTCAGGTACCATTAAGAACTTCATTGTTTGCTTTTTCAAACGTATCATAACGTTGCAGTACTCTGTTAAGGAGCTACCTAGAAAAATATACATTTTTAGTATTTTTGGTCTCGCCTTAGTGGGCAATTAACAGCAGCACACTTAGAATATGCTGGATGACAGAGGAGATGAGAACAGATGTTCAAAATGACAGCAGGGGAGGAAGAGACAATTAGCTTCCATAATCCTAGACTTTGTTTTCAGCATTGCAAATTGCTGTCATATATCCTGCTAAGAGAAGTTGCAGGGGAAAATAATTGTGTAATTACATTCTTCTCTTAAAGACAATAACAATTGTTCATATTTGATATTTTAATGATATTAGATCTGTAGTGGAGCAGAATCTCCTTTTCACTGACCATAATGCTGATTATAAACAGTTCTTCACTAAAGTCTATTTCTTTATAAGTCTTACTTACGTGTTTTGCTAGTATGTATATTTGTATAACTATTAAAGAAAACAAAATTAGCCATATGTTCCCTCCAACTATCTTACATGGTGGTCTGCTTTTGTGCATAGTTTAAATACCAGTTTTTCAATACACAGTCTTTCTGGAACCACATATTTAAATCCCTTCAGGGCTGGCTCAATCTTTGACTTAGTCCACTCAAAAAAACAAAAATGAGTATCACATAGTATGCTATGTCTTCCAGATGAAACCTTTAAAAACTAAGGATGAGAAAAAGCCTTCTGTTGTTTTATGCAAAATCAAGGGTTTTGTAGTCTAATTTGTAAGTATGTAAGTAAGTTGCTAAATTTGATGTCAGCACCGGCAGTACATGAAAAAGGAAAAACAACAATCCAAGACACTAATTCTGCAAAATTACTTCTCTTGAAATTACACTTCGCAGCACTCGCTGACAGTGGAGTACTAGGAGTAAGGTCTAGCTCATGGACTTGAATGAAGATAATCATGTGCACATGCTGAGTAGGTGTTAAGTGTTTGCAGGGTTGGCGCTTTTTTTAAGGCGTCCCTTGGCTTCTCCAGTGGAGATGGTGAATTAATTTTAAAAGTGAGTTACTGATATATTTTCAAATTAGTGTTCCAGTTTGGGTAGTTTTACAAGTTACTTTTGCTATTCTTTGTTTGTAAGCATTTGGGTGGCCCACATTATTCATGAAACATTTGTAAATCCTGGAAAATTCGTAAATGTTTAGGATGAACAACTCTGACATTGACATCAAGGGTTCCAGCTTGTTCCCTCTGGGGTCTAGACTGATTTTTTGCTCTAATCAGATCCTGCCTTCTTACTCAGGGATAATTCCATTTGTGTCAGCGGAAATTTTGATTTCTGAGTGCAGCTGGACTTGACTCATTGAAATTAAATAATTGTCTTTTTTGTTTTGCTAGGGCTAGACGAATATCATTGCTCATGCTTACTTATGCATTGCGTGGTCCCATCAGCTTCAGAGGGGCCATTTATTGAGTTGAAGTTTGTGTTTAACATGAGCATGAGTAACCGGACATAGCCCCTGTATAGTAGATAGCTGCTATGCAAAGTCACCAGATCTCCTTTTACATCTCGGTAAAAAACAGTTATAAGTTGAAAGCAGAATTAAGTTGTTTTTCAAGATATACTAACTGTGTCAGCATCTCATATTTCTGTAGATATCTTTTACATGACATCTTTATCTTGTTGGGTAGTTGCTAATTTGTTAGCATGGCTAATCCATTTACTTTCTCCAAATTTAACTAATAGTGTCAGCAGGGATCAGTTGTGGAGAGGCCTGCAGCATATTTGGAAATCAGCCATCAAGAGTTGGCGTCAATATTGGCACGAAGAAGTTGCACAGATAGCAAAGGGTAGGAAAAAACTAATATTACAATTACTATAGCACATATAGGAGCCCTTAGTCACACAAAACCTTGCACTGAAATCACCTCACAAGAGACTATAGGAATTAAGCATCATGAGATTTATTCTTAAGAACTGATACTACAAGGAAGACTATTTCTGTGGTATTGTTCATAGAGCCTACTCGCTGTCATCTTCCAGTGTAGAAACATGCTAATTTATTAATCTTGTACAGGCCTGTAGAAACATATTTGGATTCCCCTGGTTGAATGCTGAATCAGTGCCCTGGCATAATAGAAATCTTGGCCTCTATGCAACATTTACCCAGTTTAGATGTGTATCTCCTATAACAGATAAATATTTTTTTAGACACACCTAACAACTATTTTTTGACACTGCTGCAAACCAAGTTGTACTGTTTGTCTTGTACTTTTTCCTTCAGGTCAGAGAACACTATTTATAATGCAACCTGTACCTCATACAATATTCGCTTTTCTTGGTACAATGGTAAATTAACTACTTGATTTCAAATGCGTATGCAATGTGTTTTAAAGATCAGTTCTTCACTTCCTGCTGAAGTCCCACTTCAGTTGGTAACAGTAGGTACCAACAACGGCTCCATTGTTTTCAGACAAACTGCATGAGTTCGGGTCTTGAAAATCCTCTATGAAGTGAATGTTTTAACACTATTTAGCGTCTTTTATCTCAAACTTTTCCTGATTTCCAATTTATTATAGTTTTTTATTATTAAAATGAGTATGCAATATGATATAAGTTTCAGATTCCATCTTCCTTTCAGCCCTATATTGATTGCACTATAAAGCTGTTAATGTTCATTTTTTTCTCAATATGTACAAAATTGGATCCAATAAAAGAAGTGAATCTACATCAATTTATGCAAAGCCTTTAGGTTATGTAGATAGTAGGGTTAGATGTATTTGAAAATCTTTGGAAACCAAGGATGAAAACTACAAATAGATTCTTTTTCTTCTAGAGTTTTAAAAATCATTTTGAGAGCTAATTTTGGAGGGATTTTTTGAAGGTGTTCTAGTTTCCTTCTGAAGACAATCTAGTATTATTTCAGGAAAATCCAGTGGCTGGGATTATAATGAAGGTCCATAAAGATGCATGTTTCCTATCCAGGCCCCACCTTCAGATTTACCGGTTCTTTCTGTTCCTAGCGCTAGCTAATCAAAAGATAAAAATCACACATTGTTATCATGTTTTTGGGAACAGCCAGGCAAAATAGCCTTTTTTTCTGGGTAGTCGTGAATAAAAAGTTGCCTTTAAAATTGCATTGTCAATCTGATCTGCATTATGTTAAAGGCGAACAACTGCTTATGCTGTTTTTTGGGCAGGAGGAACAGTGATTAAGGGAAGTTGCAGGGGATTGGGTGGGCAACAATTTCATGCTTTTTCATGCTCAGAATTTCAGGCTCAGTTACAACGGCCATTGATAAAGTACACTGGGGCTGGAACAGTGAACGTACTCACCAGTCTGCAGGTGCCTTCAAGCAGAAGAAAACCAAAAAGCAAGTACTTAGTGAGTATATTTAGAAAATTATTGCTCAAATAAAGTCTCAAATTATGCTTTTATTTATTCATAACCTCACTAATAGCTGCAATCTACTGCAACGCTTTCATTTCCAAGGAGCTTCCCTCACTAATACAAAAATTGTCACATATGGACCGATAAGTAATTAGTATACATTAATCTAATTGGATTTAAATCAGTGGACCTGTACTACTGCAAAGAGAGTTGTTGAGAGAGTGAGCTACAATAGACAAATCTGTTAATAGATTGGTATGGTGATTGCGTACAGGACAAGACATACCGTGGTACGCGCTGCATGTTATTGCATTTCTTTTCCACCTTTCATCACCTTTAGAATAATGGGAGCCACACACGTACTTGCACTTATGTTTAAAAATATCCCATGTAGGGGACACTCTAAAATACAATGGAAGTTGCTCAGTGAAAAGTATGTATTTATATAAGTTGCATATATAAACTTGAAACAAATGTGATGGGAGGATAGCTGACTCCTCCTGACTTGGTACAGCATTAAATCAAAGGATTAAGCCTTTTCTCCAGACATGGCTTCAGGCTAGTGCATCTGTGAACTGACAGATTTTGTGTGTTGAAAGCTTAACAAATCTATCATAGCCATAGACTTAACTCCACCCAGGACTGGATTAAGCCAGGGGATTGAAACTAACTAGGTTTATGGGTGATCTCATTTAGACAAGTCAAGTCTGAGACAAGGCTTTCCTCTCAGCTCTTATTCTGAACCTATTTTAATTCCTTGTTTTCTGGAGGCAAATGTAAGTTCTGTTTTGTTAGTTACTGATCATTACAGGTATAGGTGTGAACCTGGAAAATGTTATGGCTTGAGGGATCTCTGGACCTACACTCATTGTGTTTTCTATTCGCATCTCCTTGCAGCGCTTGTTTTTTTGCCTGAAGTTTGTGTTGTTCTCTTTTCAGTTGGTAGCAGTAGGTACAGCTCTATTGCTTTCAAACAAACTGCATGAGTTCAGCTCTTGAAGCTGAACCAGCTGAACTCAGTCTCGGGTTAGGGAGGGAGGGTTAAATGGAAGAAACATAAAGCAATTGTGTTTCCCCACTTTCCCAGCAGTCAGCAATCTAAACTTGCTGCACACTGCTTAAGAATGCAGCAATTAACAATCATTTAAGACTGATATAAGCTTTGTTAAATTATGAAATTCTGTTCCAAATACTTATCCCTCTTCAGATGTGTTATCCAAGACATGTTGCTCCATTCCTTTAGTAATGTTATAATAAAAAAAATCTGGCTTATTTCAGCAGCATCCTTTCATCCTGCACCTCATCAGAATATACATACTAGAGAAAAATACTGTTCAAATTCCTTCTTTAGAGATGTCCTTACTACTTATTCAGATAAATTGTATTCATTGCCCCTACTCAGCTCTGAGCAACAGATAGGTAATTTAATTATTTGCTAAACAAAATAAACATGTGTTGATGTGTGTCTGAATCCAAGATCTGGATATCATTCAACTTTGCGGGAGAGAAAAAAAAATCGTAGGCCTGTTCTTAATTTCAAATTACTCTTCATTATACCTGCTAAAAAATCTCCCTTAAACCTGACTAAAACTTTAATTTGATTTATCTGTGTGATATTTTGATTACATACTGTTAAGCTGAGGGACCTCAGTGATTTCACTGTGTAAAACCAATGCAGCAGAAATGCAAGCCCGTGATCTGAAGCCCCTTCAACTGTGAGATGGCCAGTTCCACCTAAAATAATCATTATGATATTATAAAAATTAAAGACAAGGGGGCAAATCTCAGTTAAGAGGAATATTTTCTGCAAAGAAAATTAAGCACATGTTAAGCACATGGAACGCCAATCCTGGGTGGGTATACTAACTCAGGATCTGTCACTGCTGCTTCCAAATCCTCGAACAAAACCCAAATGGCAACTTGCTGGCATAATTTAAAATGGACTGGGCTGTGCTAAAACATGAATCTTGAATACCATCATTTGGAGTCAGAGTGGTCCAATGTAAGTAAAATAAAATGTTGACCTACAACTGCTCTTTGTATCTCCTGCATCTCCTTTTGCCAGCTCCTGTATGGAATTAGATTTATTCTCATCGTGAGAGAATAAATCCTACTGTTTGAACTACTATGCCACATATTTCGGCTTACTTGACAGAAAAGTGTTTTGGTAAGAGAATATTGTGTTTTCTAATTTCATTTTTTCTTCAATGAGCATGATTAGCTCACATATATTGACCGCCTTATCTCCATATGGCAGTTAGATGCTAAAGAATCATTAACATTCATGAATAATCGAATAGAAAAGGTACTGTAGTATTGGCACATCTCTACTTCAAAGGAGTGCTAATGCCATCCTGTAGCTGGGGAATGAAAATGAAATTTGGGTCTTCAGAGCCATTGGATACAGATAATTATTATTTGCTGCTATTTTCAGAGTTTACCTGTTCTAGTTCATTCTGAACACTCATTCAAGGGTTTAACTTGTCACTGTATGTTATGGAAAGTTCCTAAATATCCTTTTTTTTTTTTTTAGTTTTGTCCCTTTAAAAAAGTCTAAATTGCAACTTGTAGTTCACCTGAGAGGTTGTTTTTTGGGAGTTTTGGGTTTTCTTTGTCTAAATATCTTTTTAAATAATTCTGGAATAAAAACTTGGCTACATGAACTTGATTTTCTTTATTTCAGTGGGGAAGCAAGGATTTCCTACAGCCCTGATACAGAGCTGAATTGTATGTGTTAGGGTTATAAGGCGAAGCTGCAACTCAGAGTCATGCAGTCACATTTCTTTGCCTGTAATTTACTTAATCTGTATTTGGAAGGGTAGGGGTGAGTACATGGTAGCATTTTCTGACGGTCCTACACAAGTAATAAATCCAGCATGCAGCTGACTCTGGTGGTCTGCAAGGAGATATGGCCAGTCCCCATGTTGTGACAAATGGAACGAGAAAGTCACTTGTTGAGGTAAGCATATAACTTGCATAGTTCAATTTTTTGTTTGTGTGCGGAAAGATGAAACTACTATGTCATGAAAAATAACTCGATATACCTATTCATATTACTCAGGATGCACATAATTCAGGTAAGATGTAGGAACGAATCAATTTACTAAAAATAAAGTATTAAAACCAGATTTTTATTTTCTTAATACTAATTGATACTAACTATCTTTCACTAAATCCTTTCCCTTAAAAATAAACAAAGTAATAGCTTTCAAGTGTTACACACTAAGAGTGAATTAGTTTAAAGACCACCTATGCATACACACAGCTTTGGTATTCCATCTTTTATTGCCGGAAGTTATTTACAGAAGTGGAAAAAAAAATAAAAAATTGAGATTTCAGAAGGGCTTATACAAAAGAAAAGCCACAATATTTTAAGGTTCTTCAATGAGTAACATTTCTCTTACTTTGTATCTTTTTGTTCTTTTCAGGAACAGAAAAATAGCATAAATTAATTGCAAGTCTTTGAAAACTGAAGCAGAGTTGCATCAATTAATTTGACAGAAGCCTGTAGACTCAAATATTTGTTACCTTACATAATCTAAATTACTTTTTTCACAAATTACAAATTCAAAGAAGGGCTAAGTTTATCAGATTTTGGACAGAGTTCATCCAGGTCTATATATGATCAGTAGCAATTAGCCAGTAAAATTCAATAGTGACCACATTCATCATAATTTCTTAAAGAAATTAGTACTTAAAGGCAAACCATCAACACGGAAGATATTGATTCAATATATCTCAGATATTCCTCTCTTTCACCTAATACCTTTACAGTCATCAGTTTGTTCACTCCACTCAGTTTCATATGGTCAAGGTCACACAGTCAGCAGTGTATGCCATCCCTAATGTGGAAGCTATCACTTTAGCTTGGTGATTGATCACACCATTTTTCTTCAGATCGCAACAAACGGAGATTCCTCAGCCATCTTCTCTTTCTCAGGTAAGAGATGGTGATTTTTCAAATTGCTGTGATCTGAGTGTTTGTGATCATCTGCACAAACATTCCAACTCCTCATCCAGTACAATGTAAAAATAGAAACACTACAGTTAAAGGCAGTATTATTAGAAGTGTTTACTCTCTTTAATTTAAAAACTGATCTAGCTATAGTGATTTAACTGCATCACAGGTTAAGCTCTGTGAAGGGGTTAGAGGCCAGGTAGACTAGCCCTAACCACCAGGCCCTTCAAATCCCGAGGGTATGGTCACTGAAAAGCCCCCCCATAAGCAGGTGCAAACTTAAGACCATTATTTTGAGAGCAGTTCATTTGGCATTGCTGGAAGTCTTTGGCTTCAGCTTTTTGGTTCTGTTTTTGCTTGGGATAGAAGCAAAAGGAAGAAAAACAGAAAGAGAAGTTCTATTCAACCTGCATGTACTGTTAAATTGCATTGCAAGACTGGAGTACTGATCCTCAGGCATGGCTCATCCTACCTAGCTGGCTCCTAAAGAAGAATCTAATTCTGCAATTATAAGCCAAAACTGTAAGTATGTAAAGATATACATAAAGAGGACCAATATATGTGTATTGTCTGCTGCTCTGTAAAATGAGAATAGCTTCCCACAGCTGGGCTGATAGCTAGTAATAGTAATATCACGCTTCAGAGATGTTCCCTACAGTGGCTGAAAAATAATTGTCGCTCTATAAAAACAAAATGGGAGGAAGGAAAGAGTAGTGGAGGCTGGACATCAGCAATATTGTTGTTTTCTGTATCAGAAGAATAAAATGTAATTTATTGATGGCAGAACTGTGTTTAGAAAAATGTAAAAATGCAACTAACGACAAAATTTCCTAATTGAGAAATTCATTTGTCTCATGCTGATCCAAAATACAATTCTTCCCCATTGCCTTTTGGCCATAACAAGACCTAGTTAACTAAATTTATACACAGAATGCCATGTCAAAGGCAGGCAGGTAAATAAGAAGAGGAAAAAGAGTCATACAGACTCTTTTATGATAAGCATTCTGAGTTTCCAAAACTTTTTATCCCTTTCACAGCATATTTTTAATGTAGATAATCAGCTAGGAGACAACACCCAGAAATGTAATGGAAATGTAATAAATTTGCCTTCTCCAGCATTTCATCAGGTTAGCTGCGTGCTGTTATAGCACAGTCATAAATGACATTCCAGCATTCTGTTTGGTGTAAAATTACTTTCTAGTGACGTGGTGGGAAAAGGCCAACTTAATATGAGAAAAAATAGAATATGGGCCTTTGACAAATTTCTTAAAGGTCACATAATACCGTTTTGATGCAATTAGAGTTGTGGATACTGGGAAAATTTTCTTCTTTTAATAAGCACTCCAAAGGCTCAGTATAAATATAATTATCCCCATTTTTATACAATGCAAGAAAGAAATGAAAAGTTTAATCTGGATATTTCAGTGCCTAGAAGTAAATTTACAGTTGGAGAACACATTTACTGTGGTGGCTGTAGGACTCAATAGCTCATTAGAAATGTGAGTTTGAGAAGGGACAATGATGTGATATCTAAATAAACCCTATAGCACAGCTGTGATAAAGAATAAGTTGCTTTGCATCCTTTCTTCTCACCTCCCACTTCCTCAGCCATTTACCTGTTCAGCTGGGCTTATTCATACTTGAATTCTATTTGGGCTGAATCTTGGTTTTGATATCTTCAGTTGCTACCTCGTTTGCCATATTTCCTAATGAGTGCCCAAGCTGGGCTTTGACTTGAGTTTCATTCTACGTTGCAGTTAAGTTTTGACTTTACTCTGTCCTTGACTGTCTCCCAAACGCCTTTCTGAACAGGTGAATGACCTCATGGACTTCCTGGCTGTCAGGGTTCTTTAGAGCCGGAGTCATTGCTGAAGCTTCCTTGTCTCATGCTGTGTTTGAAAATGAGAGCTGGAACATTACTCCAGAAATATTACTAGGAAGGCAGTATATAGTGTATCTGTGGGATGCATAGCATCCCTATTTTGTTGAAAGAATCACTAAATATATTCTCTTCAGAGATAAAACTTCAGCCTAGTAAATCTGCAAATACAGTAGTGCCCGTATGAAGCAGTCATCATCCAGTCTGGTTCCAAGTGGTTATAGATAAACAAATGATGACTGTAACCAGACAGACACATGATCAGGAGAGGATATCTTCCTGTAACATTTCTTTTATAAAGGTCAATGCAAGTGAATCTTTCCAAAACTAGGAAAAAAAAAAGCAGGAAATTTCTTCCAAAATTGAATCTTATTGTGATTGTCATTAGCCATACCTAGCAGAAAGTAGCTTTGCTCAACAGGCCCCACTGGGCAAGACAGCACGATTGCCAACATTTCACCAATGGGCAGCCATGGAAGAGAAATTAAATGACTCGCCAAAAGTGTCAGAGAAAGTCTGTGGCAAAAGTAGAAATCAAAACTAGATTTGTCATGTCCTTGTCTAATTGTATGCCAGTGAGTTCCTTCTTCCTCCTTATGGTTCTCATCTGTACAAAACACCATTCCAGTCTTATAGAAGGCACCAGAAAAAGTAAAAAAGAGGGAAAGAAAGATATGTTTGTGGAGAAGAGGAGGAATGTTCTTTGTGGTATGTTTTAGGAATGGAGTCCAAGAAGGACAAATGTAAACAGTCATTTAAAAAACAGGCTGCCTGCTTTTCTTGCTTTGTTCTGATTCCTCCCACTCATCAGTAAAATGAAATATTTTACAAAAAATTCCAGGAAAGTGATTTCAAGGAAAAAAAGAATTAATTGGCAACTTCTATAAATAGGCCTTTTTATTTCTTTCAGCTTTTTGCTTTGTGGTCAGCCCCCTTCCCCACTCAAAAGGTTTATTTTCCCCAAACAGCCTGCTTTGAATATAGAAAAAAAGAATATTCTAAGGCAGATTGTTTAAGGATTTTACTGCGCTTAAAGTTTGCCAACAGTTGAGCTGGAGTCTGTGTAGATAATTTCCATCTAACTAGGCTTAGCATATGGACGCATGATGGAACGCAACTGTTAGGGAAGCGCGTTGAAGTACCACTCACGTAAGACAAGCGGCCGTAGGGTCCGAGGACGGCGACTGCTGTGCGCTGAAGCAAACAGCTGCTCACTTAAGATGTTAAGGACCTTGGCCGTCTGGCCCTATTGCCAGAGACTCCTGCTGCTATTGCAGAGCTTGTAGGAGCAACCTTGCGCTCCCTCCTTCCCTGGCTCCAGGGCAGGCACTGTTCGTTAGCACCCAATTTACCTGGCAGCTTGTGCAAGTGCAGCAGACGTGCAGCTAAAGTGCGGCACAAATTCCCCCCTGCTGGCCTTCTACTCTGGATGTGACCCATAGCAGAGGCTGGGCCAGCCTGGGAAACTGGTATCTTACACTGCTGCACTTAAGACTGAGTGGAGCCAATCTAGCAGAAGCCTGAGCCCATGTCAGAAAGAAAAAAGGCAATCATTTGTTAACTTTATACTTAATCATGGGTCATAGTCCCATACTTTATTTTCCCCATAAATCAGGATAGCTTTGCTACATTATGAATTCCAATAAAATGGAGGTGAATAGGTAATGGTCACGGAAATGGAGGTGAAAGTATGATGTGATATAGAGGTAAATAAATCCAAAATCCTGTGTTCTATAAGATTTTACTACTACATTTTAAAAAGTTAACATAATAAATATGACATTTTAAATTGCAGAGCTTGTGCTAGGGCTGAAGCTTATTATAATTTATTAAAACCATTGAAAATAAAACCAATATTCAAATAGCAACACATTATTGCATTTTTTTAAGAAAATGTAATTACTAGGTTGGAAAACACAAACTAAATACACTGTACTTATAGTCCTAGAATTTTATCATTTTTTGATACCACATGCACAAGACTAGTTTATTTCAGTTCATTCAGCTTAGTTCAGTTAGTTCCAACCAGTTATAGTTCCAATAACTGGTTAGCTCAAAGCTGAGAAATTGTTTACAAGATAAAAAGTATGATATCTTGTTTTCCAGTCTTTGAAAAAGAATTAGATCTGGAAGACCAAGAGTCATTGCTTCTAAAGCACTGACAAATGTGGCACTCAGACACCTGTAGAAACAGTTACTCTATATAAAACATCAGTAAGTCTTAATTACTTAGTGTGTTTTGATTAACGTGCCCATCATTTTTAACATAGCTTTACCTAGCCAATAAAAGCATTCTAAAGTGCTGATTTTCAGGATTTTATGTGCATGCCTATATTTTCCTTTTAATGATTTCCACAAATAAATCTTGGTACGAAAACATAAAAATAATTATCTAATACACAGGATATGCCACTTACTCTACATTAACATCATAACTTTAAAAAATTAATAAATTGCAAAAAAAACCTGTGTGCTCATCTGTAAAACTGTGTAAATGTGTATAAAGTTAATTCTTCTGGTTATCAGAATGAAGTATCAAATAAACCAGAAGACTAGATATAGCTCAAATCATTTCTTTATAATTATCAAAATAATGGAAAGGAGAAAACTTTAAAAAAAAGTACCAATAGAAAGCAAGAGTAGAGTAACATACTTAAATGATCCTTGCTTTTTTGCTAATTTCAGCTGTGAACAGCAGCAGTCATTTATTTCACTTTGATTTCAAGAAGTAGTTTTCAAATTAAGGTTCACAATCTGTGGTAATCCCCAGGCTACTTCTAACAGGCTCCAGTGATAATTAAGAAAATAGGCTAACGTTTACCTTTTAGTAGTCTGCACTCATTGGGCAATTGAATCACATGACTGACTGACCAAGGGCTGAAACTCAGCTTCTGGGGGTGGGTGGTGGAGAATTGTGACATCCTGCTCTGAGAGAGAAAGCTAGTGCAGAGGTATGAGACCTTTTATGAATTGTACCGAAAACCTGAGGAGAGGCTACTGGCTGTATTATCTCAAAACTGATGACTTTTCACATGGGATTGTGAAGGTGTATTATTTGAAGATAATACTCCAATTCATACTACTAAATGGGATTGGTCCTAATTTTTGTCTGACTAGCACTACACTACCACTGTAATCCCACAGAGTACCAGATTTACTTCTGGTTTATGTGTCTGTAAGCGAGGCAGGAATTTAGCTCACTAAATGAAATGGAATTTGGCTGCAAAGTTTGGCTAAGTTTTTTTTGCTTGTGTTATGTTTACCATGCTGAGTTTGGTAAGTGACTTAAAATTGTTTGGGAGAAGGAACTGTTGTCCAGCCTATTCAGAGATGGCCAGTGGAGCCTCCAAACCTGCCCCAGATGATACTGTCCAGTGCTTCACTGTATATTTTATTATGCACTTTCCCCTGATATCTCACCTTAATCTCCAATCTGCCAACAGAGGCAGTGAACAGACGCAGCAGTTTGCCCAGCAGTTTGCGCAGAAGGGTGCCAGAAGGCAAAGAAGGCACCTCTCCATTTTGCACAGTGGTGTGTCCTTCCCTGGGGCATGGTCATGACACGCCGCAGAGCACATTCCCCAGTGGCTGCTGGAGGTGCTGCATCGGCTGTGTCTGAGGCTTCAACCCAGACAGACCCTCAGACAGCAGATGCAGCTCTGCAGGTGTCAGGCTGCAGGGAGTGCCTGGGGCCTCTCCGTGAGGCCTGGGCTGACAGTCAGCTCTCCTGCGTGAGGTGTGCTGTGGTTGACCAGTTGCATCACCAGATAAAGGAGTTACAGGAGGAGGTTAGTAGGCTGCGTAGCATACGAGAGGATGAGCAGGAGATTGACAGGGTATTCTCGGAGACTGTGCAGCTCCAGGAGTCCCCACTCCCCACTGCAGCGGAGTTGTCAGAGGGCTCAGTACCGTGTGTAAAGGTGCATCATAACACTGTTGAAGAGGGCTGGAAGCTGGTGACCTCTCGTAGAAGGAGAAAGGCTCTTGCTCCTCCTCAAGACTTACTCTTGAAGAACAAGTTTAGTGCCCTCCAAGCTGAGGAGGAGCTGGGCATGGCTCCAAGGGAGGCAACTGGCCTGGCAGACCCTGTGCCGTGCAGGAACACCCAGAAGAAGCGGCGAGTGATTGTTGTGGGTGACTCCCTGCTGCAGGGGACAGAGGCACCTATCTGCCGACCTGACCTCTTGTCCAGAGAGGTTTGCTGCTGCCTGCCAGGGGCTCGAATAAGAGATGTCCTGGAAAGACTGCCAAGGCTTGTCCATGCATCGGACTACTACCCTCTGCTGATCTTCCATGTGGGTGCTAATGACACGAAAGGCAAACTGGAAGCCATCAAACGGGACTTCAGAGCTCTGGGAATGGTGGTGAAGGGTCTGGGAGCCCAGGTCGTTTTCTCCTCAGTCTTGCCTGTGAGGGGGAAGGATGGGAGGAGGAGTAGATGAGTTTTCCAAGTTAACAGCTGGCTGCACCGCTGGTGTTGGCAACAGGGCTTTGGTTTCTATGACCGTGGGACCCTGTTTGAAGATCAACAGCTGATGGGGAGCGATGGGATCCACCTTACCAAGTGGGGCACGTGCGTCTTGGCCAACAGATTGGCCAGCCTGGTAAGGAGGGCTTTAAACTAGGAAGGGTGGGGGAAGGGGAGTGGTATAGTGGCAGGAGAGTCAGTAAAACACCGCTCAAGTCAGGATGCCTCCAGCGGGTGCATACAGCCAGGGGAGACAGCATGCAACATGGCTATGGAGGATCCTCTTGCACCTCTTCTGGGAAGCTTGCATGCTTGACTGGCTCTCTGAAATGCCAGTATACCAATGCACACAGCATGGGGAAGAAACAGGAAGAGTTAGAGATCTGTGTGCGGTCGCAGGGCCATGATCTCATTGCAGTTACAGAGACATGGTGGGATAGTTCACATGACTGGGATGCTGTCATGGATGGCTATGTGCTTTTTAGGAAAGACAGGCCAGGAAGGCGAGGTGGTGGAGTTGCCCTTTATGTGAGGGAGCAACTAGAATGTATGGAGCTCTGCCTCGGGGTGGATGAAGAGCAAGTTGAGAGCCTATGGGTAAGGCTTAAAGGGCAGGCTAACATGGTGACACTGTTGTGGGGGTCTACTACAGGCCACCTGACCAGGAGGAAGTCATCGATGAGGCCTTCTACAGACAGCTGGAAGTAGCCTCACGCTCACAGGCCCTGGTTCTCATGGGAGACTTCAACCACCCTGACATCTGCTGGGAAGACAGCACAGCTAGGCACAAACAGTCAAAGAGGTTCCTGCAGAGGATTGATGATAATTTCTTGACCCAGGCGGTGGAGACACCAACGAGGAGAGGTGCAATGCTAGACCTTGTACTAACGAACAAAGAAGGTCTTGCTGGAGATGTGAAGGTTGGGGGCAGCCTTGGCTGCAGTGACCATGAGATGGTGGAGTTCAGGATCCTGCAAGGAGGGAGCAGGGCAATGAGTAGGATTGCAACGCTGGACTTCAGGAGAGCTGACTTTGGCCTCTTCAGGGACCTACTTAGGGGAATCTCATGGGACAGGGCCCTAGAAGGAAGAGGGGTCCAAGAAAGCTGGTTAATATTCAAGCATCACCTCCTCCAGGCTCAAGATCAGTGCATCCCTCTGAGGAAGAAGTCGAGCAAAGCGGGCAGGAGACCTGCATGGATGAGCAAGGAACTCCTGACAAAACTCCAACAGAAGAAGGAAGTACACAGAATGTGGAAAAGGGGACAGGCCACTTGGGAGGAATACAGGGACGTTGTCAGAGTGTGCAGGGATGTGACAAGGAAGGCTAAGGCCCAGCTGGAATTAAATCTGGCAAGAGATGTCAAGGACAACAAGAAGGGCTTCTTCAAATACATCAAGAGCAAAAGGAAGACTAGGGAAAACGTGGGCCCGCTGCTGAACGGGGCGGGTGCCCTGGTCACAAAGGATACAGAGAAGGCAGAGTTGCTGAATGCCTTCTTTGCTTCAGTCTTCGCTGCTAAGGCCAGTCCTCAGGAATTCCAGACCCTGGGGACAAGAGAGGAAGGCTGGAGAAAGGAAGACTCTCCCTTGGTGGAGGAGGATCAGGTTAGAGATCATTTGTCCAAACTTGACATCCATAAATCCATAAAGATGAGTGGAAAGTGAGGTGGATGGAGAACTGGCTGGCTGGCCGAGCTCAGAGGGTTGTGGTGAATGGCACAGAGTCAAGTTGGAGGCCTGTGGCTAGTGGTGTCCCCCAGGGGCCAGTCCTGGGTCCAGTCTTGTTCAATATATTCATCAGTGACCTTGAGGAAGGGACAGAGTGCACCCTCAGCAAGTTTGCTGATGATACTAAACTGGGGGGAGTGGCTGACACACCAGAAGGCTGTGCTGCCATTCAGAGGGACCTGGACAGGCTGGAGAGCTGGGTGGAGAGGAACCTCCTGAAGTTCAACCAAGGCAAGTGCAAGGTCCTGCACCTAGGGAGAAATAATCCCATGCACCAGGACAGGCTGGGGGCTGACCTGCTGGAAAGTAGCTCTGCAGAGAAGGACCTGGGAGTCCTGGTGGACAACAAGTTAAGCATGAGCCAGCAGTGTGCCCTTGTGGCCAAGAAGGCCAATGGTCTCCTGGGGTGCATTAGGCAGAGTGTTGCCAGCAGGTGGAGGGAGGTGATCCTGCCCCTCTCCTCAGCCCTGGGGAGGCCTCACCTGGAGTACTGTGTCCAATTCTGGGCTCCCCAGGACAAGAGAGACATGGCGCTACTGGAGAGAGTCCAGCGGAGGGCTACCAAGATCATGAGGGGACTGGAGCATCTCTCCTCTGAAGAAAGACTGCAAGAGCTGGGCCTGTTCAGCCTGGAGAAGAGAAGATTGAGAGGGGATCTCATCAACGTGTACAAGTATCTGAAGGGGGAGTGTCAAGAGGATGAGGCCAGCCTCTTCTCCATGGTGCCCAGCAACAGGACAAGAGGCAATGGGCAGAAACTGAACCACAGGAAGTTCCATCTGAACCTGAGGAGAAACTTCTTCACTGTGAGGGTGACAGAGCATTGGAACAGGTTGCCCAGAGAGGTGGTGGAGTCTCCTTCGCTGGAGATATTCAAAACCCGTCTGGATGTGATCCTGGGCAATATGCTCTAGGTGGCCCTGCTTGAGCAGGGAGGTTGGACTAGATGATCTCCAGAGGTCCCTTCCAACCTAAACGATTCTGTGATTCTGTGATTCCTCTGCTCTAACTGAAGCCATTATATCTTTGCTTATACACCATGTCTGAAAAACAGATCATTTCTTTCACCCTTGCAGCATATTATTGCTTTCTCTGTTTCCTATCCCTTAGCTTAACCAGCTGTGATTCTTTTACATCTTTCCTTGTAACTAATTTTCTTAAACTCTGATAACTTTTGCTGCTTTCCTCTGGACTCTCTCCATCTTTCTTATGAGTGTACTGTCAGGAACTGGACATTGGACTCCCACAGAGATCGTGTCACTTCTGCATACACAGATCACTTTGCGTATGTCTTTTAATATATTTTTTTAAATGGCATTATATTTTTGGCTTATGTTTACTTTCTGATTATGCACAGTGACACTTTTTTTTTCAGAAATGCTACCTAGCCTCTTATTTTCTGTTCTATATTTGTGCAGATATTATTATTGTTATAATACAACATTTTACTCAGTTTCATCCTATTTTCCATCTGTCACACCAAACGGACAAGAACACTACAGATTTTTGTAACATTAGGTTATTTTTTAATAAAAATGTGAATAAGTATGTTATTGCAGTTCGACTTTGTCTCAGTAACTGATCACAATTGCATTTGATCTGTTTCTTGCTATAGTGAAAAATGTACAGCAGATCTCATCACATACAACAACGGATACATCAGGCCTTGTGTAGAATAAGCAGCATTAAGAAAATAATTCTGAGTAGATATAAAGATTCATAAAAAAATCCATTCTACAAGCTGATAAGGGTGCAAAGGAAAATAAACAAAACAGACTCTCTTTCCATGGCTTTAAAAAAGAGCTGCTCCTAAGTTTAATTAAGGCAGTGCTCCAAATCACCTGTTCCTGGACCTCTGCCTGGCTGGAGGACATTCTCCTGGTAATTAGAGGGGTTTCAGGCTCTCCTAAATATCAGTCCTAGGGTTGTTGTCTTCCTTACTGGGGAAGAGCTGCTAATCAAACCTTGCCACAAAAAAAGCACTTGGCTCTTCATCCCCTTCCTTTCTGTGACTTGTACAAAGTTCTCACAAGAAGCCTTTTTTTTTTTTTCCTCCCTTGCTCTTTTCATTATGTAAATGCTGGAATGGCTATTTTCAGTCCTTCTCCTTCCCTACAGCGTTGGAATTGGACAGGAGGAAAACAAACTCAGCTGATCCTTTTCCGGGGTGGAAGGAAGAAAGGAGGAAAAACTACTGCAGTTCCTAAGGGAGCAGAAGCAACTGTTTATGGATGGAACTGAACTGAAGGCCAAAAGAGTGCATAAACGATGGTGAAGCTGAAGACATGTGAGTGCTGGATTGATCTGGGGGTTGAAGGATGAGTAATAACTTCCTAAGCCGAGGAGAATGAGTAGACAGATGACTGGGTGTACACACTCTTTCTTTAAGTAAACTATTGAATTGCAGGCACCTTGGAAAGATATTTTTATATCTTTAAGATTTGAGAGACTCTGTGGTTCTTCAAAATTTTTAAGCATCTGTGAAAAATCTGTTTTATTGAGTTCTGGTGGAAATTTCAGTGAAGACTTGCAGTTTGAAGGTCAATGTAAAGTTACTTCACTGTTTCTATCACAATTCTAGTTTATTCCGAAGGATCACTTTGAATTTAGGAATAATACTAGTGAGCCTTTCTACATAATTATTTATTTCTGGAAAAGCGGTTGAAGTTTGAAAAACAGTAATAAATTTGTTTTCACAATTTTAGGTTTTTTTAAGTGAAATTTTTGTCACTACTATATAACTTTTTCAGATTTCTTTCCCTATTTATATTCCATGTCAAAATGTGAACATTAATCTGGAACCTGTCAGAAATTATATGGTTTATATGGAGGAGGAAAACTATGGGGGCTTCTCAGTGCCTCTCAGAAATGACTTAACCTTTTAAAGTGCCTATCTCTTTTTTTTTTTTTTTTTTTCTGAACTCCTGCAATAGTCAGTAGGATTACAGGCATCATAACTTTGATACTTCAACTGAAGTCTAGGATGAATCTGGACATCAGGGCTTTACTTCTCAGTGAACTATTCTAATAGTGCTGAATTACTTTGTGATGAAATTAGTCTACCAATAATCATGCTCTGATATCGGAGTGCCTTTTCTCTGTGCAGCTTAAGTGACAAAGCAGTTGGTCTTTAGAAGGGTGTTGCTATGTGGAGTTATTCAAGAGAATTTACCTTAAATTCACTTTGGGTCTTAATCTCAAACTAATTTTCATATAGAGGCAGGGTGAAACTTTGAAATATGTGTCATCCACCATATAAATAGTCTAAACCTTATGTTATTCATTTCTTGATGCCTGGGCCAAATTAACATTACTTTCAAATGGTTTATATTTCAATGATTATGACATGTAATGTTTGGAAAAACATGTTAATTTAAAAAGAAAAGGAAAATTATATCACTTGCTTCCTACTGGATTTCTAACTGGAGAGTATCCAGGTATTAGGATAAAGCAGTGGAGCTAGTTCAATACCAACCTATGAAAATGAGCATTAATTACAGATGTGAGATAGTAATGTAGAGAAAGTTGAATTTCTACTGCTTTTTTTTTTTTTTTGGAACTTTCTAGACAGTAGTATTTCTATTGGCAGTCTTAAGGGGTTCTTTATGATCAGTCACACTATTCATTGTCTTAGTAAGTAGTACATTAATTTATGATTAATCTCACTGAAATCAGTGGTCTCTATGTGTAACAGAACAGTATGACTGGGCTGCATATTTCAAATAATTTCATAGAAAGGTAATATAGGATAAAGCAATTACTTCTCCTGTGAGTTAATGTTACTCACTATGGTAATTCCACTAAATTTTCTATCTAAATTGCTAAGACAGTTACTGGCCCAGACAACCGAATAGTCTCAAAGGTTTCAGTCAAAATAGTAGGAGCTGCCAAAGGAAGTAAAAAGGGGATACTAACAATGAAATGAAGGGGGGAGTCACTCAGTGGTAGCCTTCCAGGCTCAAAAAGAAAGCACAGCATGAATTTTAGTAGAAAAATCTTGTGATCATGCCTTGTTCATGCAGAAGTCAGTCAGACATTTTCTTATTTCTTAAAGCAAGTTAAAACACTTTAAATAAAAGCCATCTTCCTTTCTCTGTCATCTCCATCCCCCTCCTCCTCTTTCTACTATAAATCTGGGATCCAAATAGGCAATGAGTGAAAACAGATAGCAAAATTACATACTATTGAATCTATATTCTGCAATTATTTCAGAGAGATTATTATTTTTTCCTAAGGATTTGTTACTTCAAAATACTGTGCAAGTGTTTGAGATTTTCTACTTTTAAAAGGTTACTGGGAAGACTTGTCAGCAGTTGAGAGTGGACTTTCTAAGTAGACTGATAATATTGAAATATCACCTGCTGCTTGGGTGGATTTTAATCCTTGACAGGATTGAAAGTTTGAAGACAAACTTCTTAGGTTTGATCATAGAATTGGAGCTCTGTCAATTAAATGCTGTAAATGCGATGGTGAACAGGACTTCTTAAGACTCTCCACTTATCTCTAACATTAAGTTTCTGTGGGTCAAATTTTTCTGAGTATGGCCTTGCTAAGCAAGGTTCTTCTCAACAGCGATGAAGATACCAAGATTTATTTTTACAGTCTTAATTCTGCACACTTGTAGTCATTTACAAAGAAGATTTAAAAAAAAAAATCTGAATATGAGCAGGATGCAATTATGCACTGCAGCTTGCTTTTTCCAGGGGAGAAACACACTCTCACAATGTTGCTAGTTATGCTTCTTACTATCAGCCTTTTTGTCCAATTTAGGCTTTCCTTGAAGAGCGGAAAGGTGTAAACCTGTTTCCTAAACAAAAGAGGCTCTATTTTGCCTAAAACCTTACTTGTGCCAAGCAAGTTCTTGTAGGATTGTTATACTACATTCTTCTCCTTTCACTGATTATGCCTGTCCAGGCTAAAGCACTTGCTTGCAGATTGCAGGCAAAGTGATGCAACACAAATAATAAGGGCTAACTTGCACCTGCTCTTCTGTGACTGCAGTTCAAACTAGGGAGCCAGAGTAGGTAGTGATACCTACCTTCTTGCAAAGCGGCAAAGATATAAAATCTCTTATACTCTAGCATATAGGGGAAGGGAATTTCCTACCGCTAGATGTAATGAAGAGTAACAATTTGTTTGTGGGACCATTAGCATGATGACCATGCTATTGCAAGGGTGTGTTTCTCCTCCTAACACAGCAGCAGTCATCAAGTTTTGCCTTTGAGAAGACTAATATTGGAAAAATACAATGCCCTTTTCTCCTTACAAGGCTTGATTTGCAAGAAAGGCATAGCTGAACCCTCTGAAAATTACCACTGCATGAGTACGTCAGTGGCATAAAAGGGAATCATCTTGTGAAACAAAGTGTCCAGCTACATCAAAGTTTATTAGTCTTAGAACTGGTGTTTTGCCTTGCAGTAACACCCGAAAGGCCGGGTTAGATTGCATCCAGACAGACGGGCAGGGAGCGTGACTATACAGCTGAAACCTCCTTCCAGTTGGAAGTTATTAAAGGCCTGTCTGTAGGCCTTTCAGCCCACTGAGCATCCTGGGCCAACCAACTACTCCTGAAGGAAAAGCTGTCTAGGTGAACTTTGCAGAAACATCTCTTCAGTAGAGGAAGAGTAGATTTCTCCCTTCACCAAAACAAGTCACAGATCTGAGCTACGATTATGTCGAGAGCTGGAGTCACCCTCGTGGAGTGTGATGTTTTCTGCTCCCTTTTCTCTATAATAATCTAACTGCAGTGGAGTTTTACTCGCAGGGTAGAATAGCCAAAAGCTGCCTATCGTAAAGGACTGCTCATACGTACTCCTGGATATTCAGATTTTGGGGGTCCAAAGAATCTCCTAACTTAATTTGTGCAACTGCTCTGCTCAGTCTTATTTTTGACTGAGGACATGCTTTCTAACTGTAGATTTAGTGTTGTGGTGAGATTCTTGAAACTTTTTGAATGTTCTACACAAAGAATACATGAGACTGAGATTGTGAAAATTTTTTCCATGAATTGTACTTTGGAAGATTGGTTTTAATTAATGATGGGATAATAACTTTTATATTAAATCCTGATTTTGTACAGGGTAATTGCAGCAGATGAATGGAACATGTTTACAGAGCATGAGGTAATGGAAATTGCTATGGTGTTTTTCAGAGTGTTTTCCTTTTCAGAGGCAGAAAAGGAAGAGAATCACAAAGGCTCTTCATACCAAATTATTCTGATACAAAACACAAACTGCATTTATATAGTAACACAGAAAAGACAGAGGTGGGTAATATTGTACTAAGAAGAGAAGGGAAAGTTTTGGAGGACCAATTACAGATAGTTTTGAGAAAAGTAGAACAAAAGCTTTGAAAGAAGTGAAATAAGATTTGTATTTGGATGCTAAACTCTGATTTGAAGTCTCTGTTGTTTAATAAGGATTACGCTTGTGACTGCTGCCGTTCCCTCAATGTAGGCATTGAAAAGATCATTCATGCTTGCACAGAAACCAGTTTTCAAATAATCTGAAGAAACTTGATATCTGGGAGGCTTCAGTATTCTCAGTCAAATCTGGCTATTTCTGGTTCAGTATATTAGAAAGAGACTGACTGAGGCATAGAAGGGAAAAATGGAAGATCACATAAACCATATTTCATTAATAAGACAGGTCAAAATAGGTGAGAAAGCTTAAATAGCTGAATTGTGAACTAATCTTACTTCACACCTTGTAGATAGATCTGAATAGCCAGCAACACATGACAGAAAAAGGAAAAATTCCATGTGAAATCAGAATGTCTTTAAGGCTATAAAGTAACTGAAATACTTGCAAGGGGAAAAAAGAATCAACTTTTGGAACGAGTTTTTGAGGTACAAATATGAAAGCTGCTCTGATATAGCAAAATTTCTTAAGATTTGCTCCGTCTTTGAGGACGTAATCCCCAGCTTGGTGAGAAGAGTGCACGTGCTGAAAAGTATTTTGAGAGGTAGTCATCACTGTGCAATGAGAAATAGGTAGATATCTTGATGTAGAAGGAATTACTGGGGAAAGCAGGAAGGAGGGAAAGGGAAACTGCTTATGGCTGAGAAACAGTTCTTGGAAAACAGGTCTATTTGCTAATTCAAGACACTGAATCTGACCAGTGATAAGTTTAGCTTTTACTTAGTAAATAAGGGAATAATTTAAGTGCATCTACAGGCACAGATAAATTAATAAAGCTGCCATTGGTAAGAATGGCAATGCTGGTTGTAGTAAGTATTAAGGAAATAACCTCGTATCACAACATTTTTCTGATGTTCTTCACTGTCTCTTCATAACTGTATTTACATATATGGCAAGCCCAAGATGTTCAAGCTGAAACTTCTACTTAAGTAGACATATAAATAAGTGACCAGATTTGATAGCTTGGTTGAAATCTTTTCTTAAGTCCAAGATGTTGCATTTACAGAGCATTGGGCTCCAGAGAAAGATCCATTAAAATATGAATTGATCTAGAAATATTAGAATTTGGGAAGTAATATTGGCACATATAGAACTGTCAGTTATGGGAACAAAGGATGAAGAACAAGAGCTCAAAGTTTGAGTCGGATTTCTATTTATAGCACGTTAAGGATTTTTGTGTGTGTGTTGTACAATCTTCAAAATTTTTGTAGACATGAAACTAAGGATGAGTACGGAAGAGCACAAACTATAGAAGAGCTATAAAATGCGCGAAGGCTAAAACGCTGGCCAAGAACAGATGGCAGCGTAAAGGTACTACAAAGTACACTTAAAACTTAAAAACTGAAATGTTGATATGGTACTTGATTTTAAAAAAAGAGGTTAAGAAACAAAATGTTTTCTTTGCTTCAGCGTTCACAGAGAAGGTTAGTCTAAGCAAATAATCATTTCCAGCAAGTAGATGGGAGCTGAAACCAGGGACTGTTAAAGTACGTTTAGCCAAGATAGAGGTTCAAGTTGACAAGGCCTTGTTCTTGAGTAACTTAAAGTAGTACATCAAGTAATCCTTGAAACTCTTAGTAATTGGGCTTCAGAACCTGTGAAAGATAAAGGGAGAGCAAGATGATAAAAGAAGGGCAAATATAGTTTTTTGGAGTTTTCTTCGTTCGTTTTTGTGGGAAAATAAAGAACATAGAGAAATATTCTGACATTCTCTTACACAAACTAAGAATTTGATTGTAAATGCCAGAAAGCAGGCAGGATTAAGTTGAAAATGACTTTGACAGAGTAGGCAGACTGACAGGACATCTGAAGTTGCGCTTGGTCACATACTTTCTCTGCTGAACTCATAATGGGGACTGTTTGGTTAGACGGCTTAAAAGGACCATACATGTTTTCCAGGGGATCATAAACTAAATATGGAACAACAATATGAAGATGCTGGAAAAATGCAAATACTATTCTGGGCTTCATTAACAGGAGTTTCTGTGTAAAACAATGAAAGAAGTTTAAAGGCCTGGGTTTGTTTAATCTGGAAAAGAGAAGCTGGAGGAGTCATGATGACTATTTTTTCCAGTATGTTCTCCTCTGCCACTGGAGGAAAGAGGAGAAGGAATTGGCTTAATTTACAAAAAAGTAGATTTTTGGCTTGGTGTTAGGAAAAACTATCTAACTACACAAGGATAGAGAAACAGTGGAGAAGGCTAGATACGGAGCTTGTTGAATCTCTTGTTGGAGTGTGTGTGTGTCTCAAGAGTAGGTTGTGCACTTTGTGCATAGGAATACTTTAGCAACCTGTGACTCAGTGCAGGGAAACCGGACTAGATGATCTCTTGTTTCCAAATCTACATTTCTATGATTCTGTAGCTCAGAATTGCCATATTCAAGACAAAGATTGAGAGGCTACAAAAAACTGGCATTTGCAGATGACGTCATTGGCCTGCAGACATTTTGATCATTTTATGGACACTGTTGTTCAGGTCTTTAACAGACAAATATTACTGATTGCCACGTTATCTCAGTGTGCTCAAGAACCAGCAGGTAGTACTTGACAACTTAATAGGACTTGTGAGTCAAAGACTGAATAAGTTTATGGTTTTTCTTCTGGTAATCCCTATTGCTGATTGCTGTAGAGCACAAGCATATAGAGTATGCAGTGGGAATTAAAAAGTCACCGTTTACAGTGGTTAAACAAACTTTCATGACCAATGTTACTCCCTTTGAAAGCAAATATTTCTTCTGAAAACAGATGGTAACTGAAAACCTATGATCTGAAAACTAACCTCCTGATCTTGTGTGAAGTATGAGCTCATTTCTTCGATGAAATAATTGTTTTGGGGGCTGACCCTGTATATTGTAATAATATTATTTATAACCCCATTTGTCAATCTCTAAAACTGTAAGTTTACAGGAAACAGTGCAAGCTTTTGTTTGTATGTGTTGAATCTCCTAAAAGCCCCATGTTTGCACAAGACATGAAAATGCTTTTTGATAATGTGGGAGTTAATAATTGAATGTTTACAAACTGATGTGGTTGTAGATGAAGATGAACTTTAGAAAGGAAAGCTGTGTGTTGTTGCTGTATTTGATTAGGCATAATCAGAAATATCATGTGATACATGATGTCCCAAATAATTCTACACTTCTAATGATTAATTTTTTGAATAACAATAATGATGCTTTTCTTACCTTCTATGCAAATTATAAGTATGCACATTGTAAGAGCAAAAATAGTCAGTAAAACCATTAGTGTTTTGTAAAATATCTTCCTTCTGTATGCACAGATGCAAGTTTAGAAATGATCACATCGTTTATAGCAAGCAAACTAATCATTTGATGTTAGCTTCTTTTCTATCTGCATACTAAATATAATGCCTGACTTCTGCGTGATTACTCTAGAATTTTTAGTTTATTAATACAGCCAGTGTTTAGAGAGGTGCAAAAAATGGTTCTCTGTTTTCTTGAGTTTCTATTTTCTTTATATTAACAGTATTCTGTCTTAGCTTTTCCTAGTTTGGGGTTTGCAAAAGCGGTCATTTTTGTAGAGGCATATTTATTATGCCTTCCTTTTCTGTAAAGCTTTTCTTTTTTAATTCATTTGCATTATTTACTCCCATTCTAACTTTTTATTATAGACTATTGAAGGGATTTGTTTTATTTAGGAAGACTTATTTGGAAACTGTATGCTTTTTTCCATCTGCAAAAATAAAAAGCCAGAATGATACAGTAGAGAATTCCATGTATCATAAGTAAGATGTAACCCATAATTCTTTCTTTTTGGCAATTCATGAATGGGCCATTCAAGATGAATGAGTATTCTCCTTAAGTTTGGCACGGCCTAAATGAAACTGCTGTGACACATAGGTGAAATATTTATTTAATTTTAAAAGTTCTCGGGAGCACGAGGCATGTTGCAGAAAGATCTCTTATTTCCAGGGCCTGCTACCTAGCAGCCTGATAGGAAGTGCTGCTTGAAAAGGGAAAAGACATTTAGAATGGATTTATCCTGCTGCAAAAAAACAGTGTATATGTAAATTTAAAAGTTACAATTTGAAAAGGAGAAAGTTTCTTTGTTTTAGAAAGCTGCAAATGTAGAGCCTAGCCAAAGACAAATGAAGGCAGTGGGAGAACCTAGAAGAGACTTTAGCATCACTGATGGTCCGAATGAACCTTATTGGATTTATAACCGCTTTGCCCAGCAAAGGACAGTGGTGCTACCTTCTAGTTCTTCCCTGAAGTGGTTATCTTGTTGGATCTGAAGAAGAGCATATAGGGCTGCATGTGGGCCTACAAGCATTACAAGGAAAGCAGCATTGCAGCAAAGAGCGTCAGTGATTCAGCAGTTGACATGTCTCCCTCTGAGTCAATATTGAACCTGTGCCTAGTGTTAGGGCAGTCTTTGCTGTTTGGAATTGCCATTTTTTCCATGCAAAGCAAAATCAACTCTTAATGGGGTATAGCTGGTAAATGGTATCAGTTGCAGAGTTAGTGTTAATCCTGGTGTCCTGGGCAGTCCTAATAATCTATGATGTGATCTCTAACAATTTAAGACCAGACTTTCAAGTGGGGCTTTCACAGCAGGGTTTCAGTTTTGCACCTTCAAAATGTGAAAGAGAAACTTTTTTGAAAAAAATTTCTTCCCATTTATGGTTGCATGCACTTATCACAGTCTCTGGAAGGTGCCACCACTGCAAGAAAAACATTAGGGCTGCTAGGAGAGAGGAAGGGTCAGGCAGGGGACGGGGGACTAGGACAGAGGACATTAAGGCCGCTGTTGTCCAGTGCTGGCTGAGCTCGACTGGGAGCAGTCGGTGCTGTTGAGAAGGTCTGCCTTCCTCCTGGCCCTGAGACGCTGGCGTTCCTGCCACCTCTTGGGCAGACAACAGCTGTTCCTTCTAGCTAAGCATTTTGGCTTTCTTAAACTGCCAAGTGAAAAGCAGTAGGCTGGATTTGCCTATAATCTGCCACTGTAAGGTTGCTGACTTGCTGTTACGTTCAAAAGTATGTTTTCCTGTTTAGCCAATGTTTTTATTTTGGACTTGACTTCATATCAACTATTTCATTTAAAAGGCTCTGCTTGTCCTTCCTTTTTTTTTTTTGTCCCTGCTCTCTCTTAAAACTCAAGCTTCTTGGGAACAACGACCAAAATGTTATTTCTTCCCTGTTTCTTGTCTCCACGTTCTTTTCCTGTTTGAGAGTAGAAATAGGATGGGCTTTGTACATATCTCTGACTTGCATAATCTGTCTGATATAATAGCTATCTGGAAGGACTTTAGGGTATATCAGTCTTTTATAAGTCTGTAAAGAAAGAAGCTTGTTATTCTATTTAACAGAACCAAATGCCGTAAGGTTTCATTTAAAAAACAGACAAATGGTTCATGACGTAGTTTTCATGTGTGCTGAAATTAACATTGCATTCCAAGCAATCAGAAGTGTGTGAAAATGTTTTCTCAAATCTAGTTCACTCAGTGTTATCCTTTAATCATGGATCTTATATGCAATTCAGTAATTTGGCATCGTAGCATCTAGAAGCAGTCTGCTATGAATGTATCCGTGTTTGTAGATGATAACTATTCTTTGTAGAGTGGAAAATATGTAAACTAATATTAATGAGCTGTGTGCAGACTAAACCAGTGGACAGAAGAGTACTTACTCCCTATCACCATTTTCTAAACACATATTGGATTGCTAGAAAAATTTTTAGAGACCCTGCCCTTTCTGAGGAGAGGAAGGGTTTCTATACCACAGTGAAATGTTGGCATCTTTCTAGGTAGATACTCGTCAGGGTGGCATATCGGTATATTCTAGTGTTGTGACATTTGTATTGACGGAAAATCAACCCTTAAGACTGGAACTTAATCTACAGGTATAGCCAGTGGTGCTTTTTCAGATTCAGCCAGACTGGTTTAAGCAATTTCTATCCTCCATTGGGTGTGAGTCTACTGCTGAGGTGGAATAACCAGCCACATTAATGCTTCTCCTCTTCAGTGCAAAGTGGAAAGGATTAACTTAAATCACCTTCAATTAAAATATGCTCAGTCTCTTTGAATACTGAATCATTTCATTTTTTTCCTCAGTCCAGTCTGATCTTAGTAGGTGTATGCTAGTTTACATTTTATGTCATATGCTCTGGTTTAGAGGCCTAGTTCTTCATTGACCGTGTTACTTATGTATGTCAGCAAATTTTTATTGTATTTACTGTTTTGGAAGTATTTTGCTTTTATGTAATGCTTGACATTAGATAATTCCATACTTTTGATCCTTTTAAAGTTTGACTCCTTTTTTTCCTCCAGACAAAGTATAAAAACATAAATAACAGCATGTATACCTTCAGATTATTTTAATGCTGTGATGTGCCAAATGTTTGCAGTGTGATAATTTATGTTTAGACAAAAATTTTGGGAGGAGTTTAAGGCAAGAAATCTTCTATTTCTGCTGGCAGAAAGTGATTTAGTGGCCCGTCTTTAAGGGAACACTCATCAGAGTTATCATTTTTCTTACATGTTATTCTTCTTTACTGTTCTAGTGAAATTCTCTCAGCAGAAGGGATATCTCTGGAGTTAACCTGTTCTCTAAACAGGGACCTCATTCCCTTTCATACAGATCTGAGGAGTAAATCCAGAGACCCCATATTATTTTAAGGCAAGGAAATAGTTGAGTTCTTCTGTGTATTTTTTGCAGTGGTCAGTTAGTAACATGGGAATGTATTCTTATGTTTATAGGATAGCACCTTAGGATAAGAAATCTACAGCAGCCTCCTCACTCCGTCTTTCCCCTCTGCTCCAGCACCCTCTCAGCCCTTGCAGTTCTCACGTTCTCAGTTTTGCATAAATAGTCAAGAGATGTTTCTGTTGCAGCATTCTCACAGTTTATTACTTGATTCTGGAGAGGGGCCTAATACTTAGGAGGAAAGAAAGCAAACCTGATGATGGTGATCTGGGTGGATGCCAAGTACGACTTGCTGGATTTGGGAAGTTCTGTTACAGTATTCCAGAACAGGTAGTGATTGTGGTGCTTGCCTTTGCTTAATCTAATGTTTGGCACTTAATCCAGGAAATGGCAGAACTAAAAGAAGAAAAACTGGAGCTCTCAGAAGAGAAACCAATCACCAAGTTATCAGCAGACTTTTGTCTTTCTGGCATAACTTCAGTGAAGGCAAGCAGGTAAGCACCTAACTCCATTAAAAAAGTTATTAGGGCTTTCCAGTGAGAGGAGAAAACTGGTTCTGTTCCCAAATGCTGAAGCAAAATATTCATTTTATCAAATGAAAATAAAATTTTATCAAATGCAATATAGAAGCCATCTGTGGAGCATAAAGGAGAATCCCGGGGTTATTGGTGAGAACTCAGACGAACCTTCCTGTGTTGTTTCCTGATGACTGGCACACTTATTCCCTGCTGGGAATGGCTATCATCCTGAGGTCTCTGATTGTTCTCATTCATTGTGAAAGAATTTTAAATATTTAACTTGTAACTTTGATAAATCACAGGAGCTGAGGACCTAAGCAACCCTTCATGGAATCAGAACGTTTTCCTTAAGTGGTCTTATTGAGGATGAGACTTTCCTTAAGTACTTTAAAAGCAGAGGAGGATAAAAAAAAAAATTGTTTCTTTTAACAGAAATTTCCCTGTCACTGTCCCATATGCTAAAATAGATTTTTCTGGAGACTAAAGGGATTTATAGCCCTGTCCTTCCCCAGATCATTCTGCATAGTTGAGGATGCACTCCATGTTTCATAAGTGGGGAAGCTGGCTTGCAGTCTAGCTCTTTCTCCGTCAACACATGACTGCATCCATTTTCCCTAAAAGTCAACTGAGAACATGAAGAATCACACTAGGACAAGTCTTGCATAAGTTAACATTTTCAAAGACAGGCTGAACTCCAAAGCCATATGGGTTATGCACCCTAAAATCCTAAGGTGATGACAGAAGAGACTGTCTGCTCAGTAATAGAGATGTTTTTAATAGCTTCTCAAGGAATAAGCAAAGGCATTAGAGGACTAGAAGAAAATGAACATAAATTCATTGTTTAAGTAAGGGATTAGTGAGGAGACAAGAAACTGTAGACGAATAAATCTGAGTAACAGACATGCTTCTAATGACATCAATAAGCTTTTAATGAAAAATAAATAATGTTAAAATAAACCAAAATAAATACTGCTAGTCCAGTTGTCTATAGCAATAGTTTCAGACGGGAAGAGGGGGGAGGAAAAAAAGCCTGTGAAATTCTGTTACAGCAGCTCAGATAAATGAATGTTGATCTCGGGATCAGGGTCAGTTTGGTAAGTCATAAAACAATAAATTTCCTGAGTAACATCCTTTCCTCCCACCCTGTCTTCCAAATGTCATCAGATTTCTGGCAGATGACACTGAACTTCCTGTGGTTTCTCCAACTCGGTGGGAGTTATACACGTGTGCACTGGACAATAAGACTTTATTTTGCAGACCAGCTTTCATAGATAATATTTCAAAAAATGCCCTGCAGAATTAAACTAAACACTGATAGAGCCGTTAGGAGATTAAGGCATAGCTTTCCTGAGTATCTTGACTAATAAGAAGGTAAATATAATGAAGGAAAGTTAGAACGGAAAATAGATTTAATGTTGAAGCTTTTTAAAAAAAAATAAAAGTAAACCAAACTAAGTCTTTCTATTAAATAATGAGTAAACTGATGTCTCCATAACCACAGTGGAATTGGGAACTCTCTGATCCACAGAGGAAATGGAGCACAATATAGAATTACTTCTAATCTAGAAATGCTTTAAATTGAGCTGCCTTGCACTATATTTAATTTGGTAGGAAGATGCTTTTTGCTCTTTATATCTTAACTTTCTTCTCTGTGGACTTAAATGATTGTTATCATTTATGTTATGAGGATATGATATCTAAAACAAAGAATTCTATTTACTGACCCATAGGCCCTTTTTCAGAAGAGTGGTTGATGAAACTTAGCTTAGGCTTAAGATCATATTTATTCAGCAAAGTACACACTGATTTTTATGTTGGTAAGGTTCAAATGTGTTTAGAGTTAAGCACCGCTTACATTTTTGATGAATCAATGCTTCGACGTGAACCACTAACTTTGTGGTCAAAATGATTTTAAAAATTACTATTATTCCCTTCTCCCTCAGCCACACAGTTTATCTTAGTTTGGTTAAAATCTCAGGGTAAAGAAAGTGCTTTATTTTTTAGATGTTGTCCACTGCGTGGATAATTGTATTGAAAGCAAAATAATGAAATATAAATTATTTAAAATCACAGCTAAGGTGAATTTTTTTAGGGTAAGGAATGTTTGGTCTTTCAAATTGTTATTGACAGTGTATTTATCTGTTTGGCTGGTAGTGTGTCTAAAACCTGTGCAACTGTCACTGTCCACTGGTCAGGACTGGTCACTTAGATAATACGTGGCCTCCTAGGAAGGACTTCTGAGAGTATTCACGTACTAAGTCTTTCTGTTAGAGTATCCTCTTCGTCGTTGCCTGACTGTTGGCACATACAGAGAAAGTACTATGAGGTGCAGCTGTTTCCTGTGTTGAACCTGATGACTTTACTACGTGTCCTTTATGGGAGAGACTCTGTCCTATGCTCTTAACGCTAGGAGAACTGGTTAGTGGTAACCCTCTTTTTCTATTTTTGTTTCAGTTGTTGCATTCCTCTTATATACCAGTAGTTACATGAACTGTATCATACAAGACTACTGAGGCTTCACCAGGTTTGACTTCTATACAAAGGGCACCCTAGCTGGGTGTTAAAATGCCTTTATTTAGCCAAAAGTCTATATTTATAGTTTGGCAAATTATTTCTCACTATTGTAGGTCAGTGTACAATTACAGGCATAAGAATGTCAATATTTATATGAGGAAAGGTCTATCCAGCTCGGATACTTCCTGTCTCCATCAACAGCCATCAGCAGATGCCTAGGCAAGAGTAAGAACAGGGCATGCATGTATAATAGTTCTCTGTAACACTGTCCCAGCCTCCAAATATTTTGAGATCAGGGATTTCCTGAGCTTGATGTGGCCTCTGTGTGTTTAGTTACATTTAAGGGTTTTATTTTCCACATTCATGTCCCAGTTTTGCTTTTAGACCATGTAAACTTTTAGCATCCGCAGCTTGCTTTGGCAAAAATTTCCACAGGTCTGCCCGCTGTGTCAAGAACTACCTTCTTCTGTTTGAATTTGGCTCTTCCTAGCTTTATGTGGTGATCCCTAGAGTGCTGGAGGGGAAGCTCTGTTCTCTCGTGCACGGAACTTAATTTCTTTAGTGGGTAAACCAGAAACCCGCCATAGAAATATCTGGAGAAAAATGGTTCCTATCTCACAAAGCTTACAGGCTAAGTCCAATTAAACCAAGTCTTCTGTCTTTACAAGTTTTTATTTGTGTATCATGATACCAAGGGTTATTTATCATAAATGCTGTATCCAATCCCAGCCTTGGAAGAAGCAAGCAGAGAGAAAAACTAATATTTCAACTTCTGTGTAGTAACCATAATTCTTTGCTGACGTATGTCATAGGATCTTTCCATGTACCTGTTTTTTTTTTTTTTTTTCTGTGTATTTCCCTGGAAACATAGATATCATAAAACTAAGTCTCAGTTTGAAAATCATCCGTGCTTTGAGGACTCTTGAAAAACCTGGTCGCTTTCAAGGTTGTGCTACAGTTGTCCTTAATTTCATGTACCAGATTTCTCTGAACCAGGTCCTTCAACAGCCCTTGAAAGGGTTGACTAAACAAAGCCTCATACTCTTATTGAACTCAAGACAGCTGATGGCAGTTGCACTCGTGAGGTTTTTGGAGCAGGCCCTTAGGGCTTTGGAAATCCAACACAGAATTACTCAAATAACAGTCACTAATATAACTAAATCAAAGTTCTAGTATATTTTTGTTGCTGAAAGAAATTTCACTATCTTTGTGGTTAATATTTTGCAATCCTCCATTTTCAGCTGTTAACAATTAACTCCATTACATTAGATGGTCTTAATCACTGTTTTGGTTCTGGCAGAACCTCACCCTCCTTCTTCCCTCCTCTCCCATGTTTTTGTTTTATGTTGTATGGCATAGTTTACACCTTATCATTTGAAAACTTTGCAAAGCATTCAGTTAGTGTTACAACACTTGCAAAAAAAGCTCAAAAGGCAATAACAATCTTTTTAGTTGTTTTCTCCCTTTAAGTAATGATTGTCTTCCTTATGGTCTTTACAGAATAAAATAACAATTTAAAAATGTCATCTTTGCTAGATATAAGTAGCAGAAAATAAATTGATATATTCACTGATGCTAAAAAATATATGGCAGCTTTTATTTAAACACAAAGTACTCTTTGGAGATCTATTTAAGAATTAATTAAAAATTGGCCCACAAGATGTATATTTTGCAAATACTGATCTTAGAGTTTTTTCTATAGCGTTTCTTTATGGTAAGTTCTAATTCTGTCATTGTATATTACCTTCCCTGAAGTCTTATGTCGCTGACTATTTTTCATGCAATTAGTCCTAACTTCAGGTTTAAATTTTCTCCCCTTCTGAGACCAATTCTGGTGGTCATCTTCTATTACTGTTAAGAGACAAGCAAAGAAATGTATCTATCATATTTTCCTTTAAACCCAACTTTTCCAGTCCTTTCATCATAGGCCACAGTGACTCGGAACCTTTTGTTGGCACACGTGCATCCTCCTTCTACACGCATCATACAGCTTCCTTTCTCCTTGCTACATTTCATGAGTACAAAGTCCATTTCCCTATATGCCTGGACCATGCCCACCTAAAATTTCCATTTTCCAAGTCAAATCCCTGCTTCTTTACCTTGACTTTGGCTGATAGTTTTATTAATCTTTTTTTCTTTCTCTGGATTGTTGGCATGAAGGTTGGATAAGGTGGTCGTTCAAATTTCGTTGTCTGCTGGGATGGTCCTTGCTCCCCAGTCCTCTTGCAGCAATAAACAGCTGAACGTTACAAGCGCAAAGCAGTGAATGGCAACGGGGGCTTCCTCCTCTTCAGCCTCTGGGTCACCTGAATGATTTATTACTCACTCTTAGCCCAGTCGGTTCACAAGAAAACTTTGAATAAACTACTGTAGAGATGATATAGCTCATGCGTTACGTTGGTTAGGAGGAAGGGCTAGAAGACTGCAACACAAGGCTTTTGAAAGCATGCATGTGGCCTAATAAAACTCAGCTTTTTTTTTTTTTTTTTAAGAGAGATAGTAGAAGAGCTAAGCCAGTTAACAGTTAAGTTTAAGGGTTAAATTGAAGTTAGCTCTAATGTTAAAGATCTTCAGTTTACATAAGATAGCAAATGAATAATAAGCAACTGTGTACAAAACTGAGATAATTTGATTTTGCTAAACAGTGCTTTTTAGTTTTGTTTTTATTACCTTTGCAATGAACTGGATTGATTTGGTCAGGTCATAAATCATATTTATGCTTCACATATTCAGGACAGGTCTAGGTCAGTACAGCTAGTTGAAAAGGATATACTGTTTTGTGGGGATTGATTTTGTTTGTTTTCCACAAAACCATAAAGATATTTTCCCAAATGTCTAGTTTCATTGGATCTGTATTTTAACCATGTTTTAACCAACAGCAATCAAACTCAAGCATAAAAGAGCTGATCATCACTAATAAACATTCTAAATTAAAAGCAATTTTATAAACATCCCTTCCAGTAACAATATTTTAAGAAAGGGCCACAATTCTAATTTGATACTGTAGGCATTCTTTTTTTTTCAAATGGAAAAAAACATTCATGTACACCATCCCCGTGTCACATAGCATAGACGATGTTTGTCAGCTATATTCCAAACATAGTCATATTCAGGCCATAATTGTAGATGTTTTTGAACGTGCTGTATACTGACATGTTCCCTCCAATATGCCCTGATTCATTAAAGAATTTAAATTCTGCACTGTAGTAAAGACAATTTAAATGCCAAGCTTAAGTGCTGTGCTGATTTAAGACCATAATCTGTCAAATATTAAAAAGCAAGATGATGTACTTGATGGTTTTTTTTAGTTGCTCCAATGCCTGATCCAATGTGAAACCCTTCTTTGTCTTTAAGAGGCTTTCAATAAAGAATTTAGTCATAGTAGTTTACACAATTTTGCAAAAAAATATTTTTAATCTATAAGGCAGATCTAGTCTTATTTTTTGCTCATCCATGCAGAATAAGAGTTCTGCTGCTGTTTCCAGTAACCATCGTCATCCCATAAGACCTTTACTTAGTCCAGAGCATATTCTAGTTCCTCTCACTCCCATCTCTCTTTTAGGCCGCAGTGCAGGAACCCTCAATCATGTTGAGTAGCGCTTTTTGTAATGCCATTGATTTTAAATGTTATTTAACAAGAGTAAGACTTTTTGTATTGGCAAATCTTGACCCCAATTAAAGAAAGCATCCCTGTTCAAAGGAGCAGCTAGTCACACAATGGAAATTTTTAATCTTTTCCTGGGTACATTAATGTACTTTTCTCTACTTGGAATTAAAATGTAAAGGATCAAAGGGACCAGTTCTCAAAGCTGGTAACAAAACTCCTAATGACTGAATGGGACCATGATTTCATAGCTGAGCCATATCTCTTTTTACTTGTAGTGGCATTCAAGGCTGATATATTTATCTTTTCTCTCTCATTGCTTTTTTTATTTGGTTTTAGTGTTAAAATATTCACTGCTAATATTAAAATTGTTCCAAAATTGCAATTTATGCAAAAATACAAGTATGTTCAAGGTCATAGCTTTCTTTTCCTTTGTTAATCACTACTGGAGGAAAAAAAAAACTAATCTCTTGTGGATGGATGAATCCTTGCATATGTTTCTAATTTTTAGGAAACTGTTGAGAAATGATTTTCTCCGACATAAGCCATGTGCACCAAAATATGTATATTCAAAATATACAACTACTATGCTCCTACTAGTATGTCTAGTACAGCTAATGTGTCTTTTTTGGGAAAGGATCTGTTTTTGACAATTGATTTTAAAATTGTGCAGCTATAGAAATAGGGCACATGCAATACTGGTTTTCTAAATCCTTACTAATTCACTAATACTAATCACTCTAGATCATACTTCCCCCCCACCCCGCCCCATCAGTTCTCGATTCTAACTGTGCTCAAGACTAAAACTGGAACAGATATGGTACTAGAAGGCAGCTTAGGCTTTCTTTTTAGTACTTCCGCTGATCTGCTTCATGCATAAGGCAAACCACTTATTTTCTCAAAGCCCCCATTTTCCTTCCTGCTCATGTCATCTTGTTTATTTTATACTGTCAAATCTTTAAAGATTGTCTGTTATTGTGCGTCGGTATTCTGACAACCCCAATGAGGTCCTGTTTTTTTAAATTATCATTCCACAATTGTCTCTACTTTAAAATCTGAGATTATCTTAATTTATTGTTGTTCTGTTGATTCCTAAAGATTTTGTAGAAGAGGAATAAGTCGCTGCATGCTCCTCAGTCATTTGGTCAGTTTAATGCACGTTCACATAAAATCTTTTTTTTTTCCCCCCTTCATAAAGCACTTTTATATAAATGATTTTTATAAACTTAGTTTCATGGATTTCTATGAGAGAGCCTGCTAAAATAATGATTTTAGGCATATTTCATAAAATATGCAAAATATTATAGTTCAGCTGAAATTTACTTCTTTCTAGATTGCTCTTTTCCTTTCTTATGCAGATATTGCATTTTGTTTAGTTAGTTTAAAATTCTTGAAATCAGTGATTAAAAGTTAATTTTCAAGTCTTTCAACTGAATGTTCCTTTCCCACCCTCCCAGCATTGTGCCTCTCAGCTTTTATTTTCCATTACAGAAAGCCATTACTTATGTCTATTTTAAAATTAATCTATTCCTTGTTAAACAGGTTTGCAGGCTATAGCCATTTCTCAGCCCTGGCCTTTGTTTGAGCTAATATGTTTGTTTGATAAGATGTGTAAGTTCACTGCTCTGAATGCCATCAGAAATTTTCTTTTTCCTTTCTCTGGAAAATAAGCTACTAAAGTATTGACTTACAACAAAAATTCTTTCATTGCTGAGTTTTTTATTTTCAATTGCATATGCACTAATGGTTTGGGTTTGTGTTTGGGAGCACATACAGCTTCTGTAAAGGTCAGTACAGCAGCCCCAGACTTTGATTTTCTAGCATGTGTCCTGAACTTTTACCAATTTCCAGGAAATGATCTACTGTTCCTTGTCTTTTTTGTCTTTGGGGAATTATGGAGATAATCCAAAGTACATTTGAAGTCAATGCCCCCTCTATGAGGCAACTGTAAGGGATGAACCTAGTGATCTAATAGGTCTTTTCCATCTCTAATTACCATGCTCCTATAAATTCCAGTCCCATGGTGAGGTCTACCAGGTAATCTCTAACTGTCCTAAATAGCTCTAAGCTATTATTTTTCTTCAGAACAAGGGCCTAGGACACTTAAACTCACAGCAGTATATTATTATGACAACGCTGGCGTGTATCTCCACTGTATCTAAGCGTCAGTGAAACAAATAGATGAGAAATTGGCACTGATTTATTTACTTAATTAGTCAGTGCTACATTATCATGACCCATACTGAGACGCTCCTGCCTACTCTATTCATCTCAAATGGATGGCCCTTTGTCTGTACGTCAATTGTGCACCTTTCATCCTCCCACCAGGATCAGGGTTTGATGAGAAAAGTGCTTCAGTGTTTTCTGAAAGACTAGGAAAGGTATTTTTAAGGTTGCCTGTTTGCTCTTGCCAGCATGTAAATTAGTTCACAGCATACAAGAGTTTTAACAATCCCTGCTGGCTATTCAGAGATCCTTTGTATAAACAGTTAATTTGTTTCCTTTAACCCTCTTGTCCTCTCTGTAATGAGCAGAACAAATAAGGCCATTGACTAAAATTTGCAAATACTCTTCTGTAGCGAAGAAGGCAGATTTCTTGTCTTGTGTCATTAGAGAGTGAATATTAGATAACTGAAAATCAAATGTTCTTTAATTCAGGCTAGGTACAGTTAAAGTGAAGCCAAAGCAAAAGGTTTCTGTGTATTAAAATAGTATCACATTAGCAACATGCTATTGAAACTTTTACATATAAAGTTTATGATTAACCTTGCCTCCTTTATCCAAAAAAATTATACTTCAAGTACATTTAGTAAGAGAATTATGAAAAACGCATACCGAAGTGTCGTTTTTCCTTTACTTACAAGGGTGCCCACAGTGGGCTTGATATTTCCGGATGCTGAAAGAGTGTGTTTTTTGTTTTTCCTTTTTCCTGCTACAGGGGTTAAAATGCCCGAAGTTATATAGGTAGATCTGAAAGAATATGATTTCTGTTGTAATCAAACAGTGTCACTGATAGGCAGCTCTCATATTTAAGGAGATTTCAAATTAGAGTAGAAATTTCATGATTTCAGAAAGGGAAATACACATTACATGATTAAGATAGGAATTTGGTCATCTGAGACTCGACTGAGAGAATGAAGGCATCTGAATCCATAGCCTCCTTGAGGTGGTTTGGTAGTCTGGACAGGGGGTATGGGTTATACGTTCCGCTTAAATGCCTTGCCCTTCCTGAACAAGTGAACAAAAACCTTCAGCTCACTATTTTCTTCTTAATATCAGGGGTATGTTTTGCCAAAGCACAGGATTTGCAATCATCAGTTAATTAATGGCGAAGTGTCTGGGGACAGATCCTGTCAGAAGTAAATTATTGTGTTCCTACTGACTCGGAAAAACTGTTTGGACTCAAGTGCTTTAACTGTGAATGGGAGAGAGAGCCCTTCCTGGGTGTATCACCAGAACTGATGCATCTGCGCTTGGGGAACAGATGAACTATGATTTGCTCTGCATCTTGGTCCTTGAGTCAATCACATTGCAATTCTGTTTGAAGCTGCTTCTGCTCTGGATCGATGCAGGTATTTCCATCTTCTCTCCTTTCTCCCATCTCCAACAAATTAAATTGAACTTTTTTTCTGTTGCAATGCAGATATGTTTTTGATGGCTGTAGCAGAGCTACATGCAGCAACTAGAGTTGTAACTTAAGTCATTTGCTCTTCATTGTAAATATTCTGCAAGTCCAGTTAATACCCTTTCTCCAAGACTTGTTTGCTGCTGGTAACTGCACTTTACCTGTTCTTGCCATATTCAATGAATCATGCTCAAATTATAAAATTTCCCCCTGTATGTTTCAGTCATTATTTGTTTTACTCGCTTTTCATTCCGTGTTTTTGGGAACAGATGAATCTGAAGTTATAAGGTAAAATATGAAAGAACAGGTAACTAATAACAGATAACTGGTCATGTTAGTGCTAATGGGCAATTAGGCTACTAGATTCTGTAAAATGGTCCAAAAAACTTTTTTTTTTTTTTTTTCCCCTTATGATTCCACATTATACTGTAGACATTTATATATTGCAGCAGGGCCTGGAATACAGAGACTCTTGTCCTTGCTAAAAATTTTTGGGACCTGCAAAGCCTTAATTCCAGTTACTTAGTGACTGTACAAGGTTCTAGTGGAGATAAATCAGTACCTGCCAATGAACTGGTTCTCAAACAAGTTATCAACCTGTGAAGAATGCTCTCCAGCAGATGGCTGCTTTGTGGCATCCATCAGGCTTTGCAAAACAAACTCATATTAAATATTGTGGTCCAGACTGTATCGTTTCTGGATGCCCTTGTGTAGGGAGCTGTTTTGTCCTTGGAGAAAATAGTCTTGTTGATGCTTGGTGAACATGGCACACCCTTGTTAAGCATCAGCTCCCAGAATGCCACTGATTGTGTTCTGTGATTAGGGCTAGTCTGACTACTCGTTATGCAGTGCCAAGCGAGTTGCTTCACTACAAGTTCAAAAGAGTATGCAATTGCTGGGCAATAAGCTTGAAGGGCTTGCAACTGAGTCTGGTTGCTGTACAGACTGCAGATGGAGAGTTTGTGAGCTTTACCCTGGCCCTGCACAGGCTTTATATGGGAAATTACCCATTTAACTTCAAATATGTTTCACAATTTATATCCGATGAACTTACCAAATAACTTTCAACGGAACAAAATGTGTTCTGTTTTCCTAGAATGGCAGGGAAGACTTCCCGGAATGCTGGAAGAACTCTTTATAAACTTTGTTACGACCATTGAAAATCAGCAACTTAAAATCTGTATGAAGTATATGGTGAGCTTTCATATTATCTGTATAAGAGAATCCATGTTGAAAGACTCCAGAATGTCTTATATGTTCAATACTAATGGAAAAAGCCAAGTGGGATCCCCCCTTGAAATAAATCAAACTCCTTGCTCAAATATAAAAATATTCTTGGAGAAAACTGTCATGCATTCCTTCCAAAGTGGGACTTCTAAGGGTAAAACGTATTCAGTCCAAGCGTCATTCCAATTGCTTTTTTAGACTGTTTTGTTGCAGTATCCAAGGAAAAGCAAAGATAGATACGGTACTATTTTGCCACTTAATATCCTGCAATTTGTTCAATCTGAACATAAACATTTGCTCTGGACTGATGTCCTGGCAACACTTGCTGACTGGCCCAAATAAGACATACTCACTAACGGTTCAGAGTCAGGTTATTTTGCCCATTCATTCCACTCTAGGGTGGCTCTTTGACATCAGGGAATGGTAGTTAAGCACCAACACCTGCTGTCTCCTATGAGCCAATATTGTCCTAATATAACTTTTTTTTCTTTTCGGTAGACCAAAATACATAGCTAAGCAATCACAGGCCAGACTCCTGTACAGAAAAGGCTTGAGATGTGGAATATTCAACCCTGCTGAAACTGGCACTTACAAGGCAACAAGTCAAGTTTTGTTCTTGTTCACACAGATAAGAAGGGAGCGCTCTGTGGGAGCGTAAGCACCCACTCTCAGGAAAGCTGAGGGTGTTTAGCTCTTTGCATCACAAAAACCCTTAAGACATTCCATTAGCTTCAGCAGAGATGCTCTATTTATATCAGTGTGACAAACTGGAGTCTATAAGGCTCCAGCCCAAAGCCCACTTAAGTAATTGTTAGTATTACCATTGAACTTAATTGGATTTGGATTGATTCCTAACAGAGAGATCCATAGAAATATGTTCATTTTAAATGTATTTTCCAGATGTCCATCTTCATCTTATCCTTTGTTCATATGTCAGAAGTTTAGCCCTTGAACTCTCTATGTTTTTAGAAATGATCTATTATAATTTAATAGCTTGTTTATGGGTGTTTTTGCCTTCATTTTTATTTTGTCTCTGTAGGCCAGATTTTGTCTGTTACATGGTCTGAGTATGTGACACAGTAAGACTGAACTATCAGGACTGAATGAATTACAGCTCTTCAGCTCACTCATGGTTGTTTTTAAACTGTGCTTAGTAAGGAGGTAAAATGTGCTGTCTTAAACCTCATTATTTTGTTAGGCTTATAGCCTTCTTCAACTCCTATACTCAGTCCTATATTTTGTAAAAGGAATTTAATTGGCATTATTGGAAACAGTAGTAATTAAGACATCTTTTCTACACAAGTTCCCATTAAGATCTGCTTTATTTAATTAAAAAACAAAAATTCTTAGGCATTTGGATCGCTAATTTGAGACTAAAAAGGTAGTCTATGACTAGAGTTTTTGAACACAAGACTTTAATATTAAACAGTGTATTTTTAGACATTAGACTTTTAGGCATAATCCTAGAAATAATGATAATATGTCAGATGCAAATGAAACTTTAGCATGTCTATGAAACCAGATATAAAAGTTAAATCCTAGTATATTTTCTTGTTTCAATATGGATAAGACTTCTTTCTGCCTCATAGTGCATTGTAGTCTGTTGGAGGACTATTAAATCTTTGACTTATTTCAGCCACGACTACGGTGATATTTTGTGTAATCTTTCCTGTCATACTGCTGTATATTTTGCCAAGTTTGTGTTCTACGCAAGTATTGTAATTCTGCTGCAGCCACAATAGCAATTAACAATCCCACTGTTGCAAAAACCTGTCTTCCTAAGTTCTGCTCATACCCACCTTGAGAACTGAGCTGACAGATTATATCTTAGGGCATCCTTCTGCCATTTTTAAATTCCAGAAATTCTCCTAACAGGTCTGTGCAAGACTGAGACTCTTAAAAGTAAGCGCCCTATGCAGCCCTAAAAAGATCAAAGCTCTCTTCTATTCACCCTATCTTTTCCACAAGAAACAGGTGCAAGGGAGTTTATCAAAAGCATTCATGGATTCAGGCATGAAAATTAGGTAAGACACTTTCACAGATGCTGGCAGTTCATGAGCTGTCCTAGGGTGGGGGTTGTTGGAATGGGTTTAATAAGTAGAAAGGTGAAAAGTGATGATCGAGCTTCCCTGTAGAATAGTTTCTCTTTGGAGAAGACAAAATCTAGAAATATATTTTTTTGAGAGAAGTTCTGCCTGTCAGGGTTCTGTGTTATATTCTGTTTTGAAACCTGGAAAAAAGCAACTGGGAGTGAAAAGACTTTGTCATGTAAGAAAAATGATGCACCCTGCTTTGTTTTTTGCTTGTAGGGCTGTGCTTAACATGAGCACACATGGCTGTAGGGGGTGCAGTTGGGAATAGGTGTTGAAATCAAGCTTATGGCATCAAGCTGCAAGCAGCTGACACCGAGCAGCAGAGAGGCTCCCTCCGTCCTCCCCGACTGAGGCCATCTGTCAGCTCTGGTTCACAGTGCTCCTTCCAAATGTTTCAGCCATCACCTGAATAAACAGTTTTGCCCCTTTCATCTCGACATATCCACTTTGCTCTACTAACCCATCTTGGTCCCAGATTTCAAGGTTATGTCATGCCGCCCTATAACTTTGCTGACATTAAAAAGCATCCAATGTTCAGAGCAGAAGCAGGCACTGGTTTTTCAGTCAGGCTAGCTGGCCTGCTGTTATTTCCCTCCCTGATCCCACTGAGTGCTCTACATGTACTTTTGTAGTAGGAACCAAACCAAACCTACTTGCTGTTTGCTTTAGAATAATCCTCTCTTATAATCTGGCAAAACCCACCTATCTCAGCTATCCTTAGCTGTAAATTTCAGATGCTCGGGCGCACCAGTTGCTCAGTAGCCCCAGTCTGCCCTTTCTCTGTGTCTCAGGAAGGGAGGGCGAGGGCAATGGGATCTGCGCGGTGGAGCTGCGTATAGAGACTGAAAGGATGTAATAGCGCCGGCCTTTGTGTGCTATATAGTGTAAAAAAGGATTCTGGACATCAAAATTGAGGCCAGAAAGATTGAGAACTGGTGCTCCAGTTAATTAAGACTGGTCTTGCGTATGGAATCCAAAGCGGAAAACGGAACAAATTTCCCTCATATTCTAGTCTAATCTCATATGAGCGCTAAGCTAACCTAAAAAATAGAGGCTGAATGCAAAGGCTAGTAGACATGCTACTCATGGAGAGCAGGTAGATGCAGCCAGCAAAATTCTCCTGGTAAAAGAATCTAACATTTATATGAGGCCTTACATCTTTTTCTCATCCTGTCCCTGCTGTTAACAGAAGCCAACACTGAAAAGGAGCTGTGTTCTCAGATAATCGTTGTGTTTATTCTGAAGAATTTGTTGGATTTTAGCAAGTTTCTTCCAGGTCTGAAGCGATAGGAGCCTCGGTTATCAACATGTTAGCTGTGGTATCAAGCTGGGACATTTCCTGTGCGAACAGTAGGATTCTGTAGATTTCCGATAACTGGAATACTTTAAATCTAAAGCTCTTCAAAAAGTAGTAGGTAGGAAAATCTTACATTTTAATAAGTCACTTACTTTCAACAAGCGCCCTAGTTATCAGAAGAAAAGCTTACTCAATAATTAGATATTAGCAGAACCAAATTTTTTTTTTTTCCTGGCAGAAAATGGTGTTTTGTCAAAATTGGTTTCCTGAATAAATCTCAATTTCATTTTTAAATGAAAATCATTTATTTTGCAAAGTTTAAAAGTTCTTTTAAAAATGTGGAAAATGAAAACTTCTGTCTTTCACCTAGTTATTAAGTTGCAATCTGAAATATAACCTTTCAGATACATCACAGAAATATCTTAACTGCTTCCAAATTATAAATATATATTTTCAAAGCAGCTGTTCTGTAGAATGGCTTGTAATTTCTTTTGAAAACAAAAGGAAAACTACAGCTTTTTCCATACAAACACAGAGTTCCTATTATCAAGAGTGGCTGTTGAAATGAAGATGCTACAGAACTAATGTGCGAAGCATCTTTGGGAAAAGAAGCTGTCTAACTCTGTTTTAGTATAGGTTGTATAGGCCTGAAATTCAAGACAGGTTGAAAACAGATACAGGGAATTCGGACAAATTTTAAGTAATTTATGGTTTGACTGGGGAATCAAGTGAATCTGGTATTTTGGCAGAGTTTAATATGTGAGAATTATTAAAAGAGTGACTTCAAAGTGAAACACAAATGAAAAATGTCTACTCCATTGACTCAGCAGTGACCACTGTAGTCCACTCAAGTCTCAGCCTGCCGACTCGTGCTGGACACCTGCAAGCCTGAAAAACAGGCAGCCGTATCGCACATCAGATCCTGTAGCACCTCTTTCCCCGCAAAATTCATTGTGTCTTCACTAGCCATTCATTTAGGGTGAGGAATCAATGCTATAGAACCTAAAAGAAAATAAGAATTGTGTATTTAACAGAAGTCAAAAGGGCAGAAAAAAGGTAGTTTCATTTTAATCAGTTTCAAAAGCTGTTTCGTTCTGTTTTACTTAATAATCAACGTGCTGTGCTGGTGCATATGCTGTTAGAGCAAACTGAGTAAGACGAATGTGCTTATGAATATATTTAATTCATATACTTGGTTGCGTTCTGTGATTTTTTTTTTTTTGCCTACTTACCCCCTCCCCCCCCGCCCAAAAAAATGCCCAGAACAAAGTGTCTGCATCACAGTAGCAAGACGTGACTTGAGTGAAGCGACAGAAAAGGCCTTCTAGATTCATCCGCTTCTCCACTAGAATTTTCCGACAGTGTGCCTGTTCTTTCCACTGTCACTGATTTCACAGCAAGGTCTTTTTATTCTTATGTTCGTCTTTGGCAGTGTTGAACTAGTCTCTTTCGTGTTGGATAATTTCTGGCTGTGCAGCTTTCAATTGGTAGGTGTCTGATGATTTCCATTTGTTTTTTTTTTTTTTCGTTTATTCCGTCCCATAAAGCATATTAAAATTCAATCAACTAACTTTTCTTAGGAGACTGTGTGTCTACTCTCATTAGATGTATAGCTTACTTCCATCACTAAATTAGATATGCTTAACTTATTGCTGAAACAAATATATAATATGAGCAACTAGATATCACCTTTTGCATACAAAGTAATTCCTTAAATAAACGTGTAGGTCCAGATCTAGTGCTCAAAGTATTAAACTGGGCACTAACTCTAAATAGCACTCACTCCGAATTTATCATCTTTTGTTCTTGTCTGGCAAGTCTTTCTGAAATGTATCCAAATTTCGGCATTCTTTTTTGTTTTGTTGTTTTTGCATGCTGAATAGTCAGGACTACTAAACTATGACTGTTTTTGTAACTTTTCATTTTATAAGGTTTCCACTCCCTTACTCATCACTCCCACTCCTCTTTCCCTGTCCTTCCCTTCCTCTGTTCCCAGATACAGTATGTTTCCATCCCTTTAATTTTGCCTGTTGCAGGATCAATTATTTAGGTGGTTCCACACTAACAGAAGAAGGGAAAAAATCAAGAGCAATGTGTTTGAAACCTTAAAAAATGAAAAAGGAAATAGTATTATTGCTTACAAGCCAAAATTAACAATTTCAAAACCTAACTTATTGCCTGATAATTCTGTAGACGATGCATGATGAGTGATTGCCGTCTGGTAAAATTCTTCGGAGGTAGAACAATTAATAAAGCTTAATCACAAAGTATAAAATTATCATAATGGTTAACTTACCCTTCTGATATTTTTGAATGGCTTTTGTTTTCTCTAAAATTTACTAAAATTTTGAAATTATTCCCTGTTTTGATCAATACTTCATTACTGGTAACTATATATAATATTTATATTTAACGGTTCAGTTCACTGTTGTTATGAAAACAAAGCTCATGATCGTAACTACAGAATAAAGGAAGAGTTTGCAGTTGTTTTAAATTCAGATCTAGATGTTACTCTGTTGAGGGGGGGGAAAAAAAAAAATCACCTTCCTGAAGTCACAGGCATGTTGGGATAAGTCCTGATGGAATCATACGTGTCCATATAGATACTTTTAAGACTTTGATCCTGATGGTTGGCCTAGATTGATAAACATCTTCAAAATCCCTTCTGAAGGGGATAAAATCTCATGAAGGTCTTGAAGGATCTAATCCTAGTCATGTGTAAATTACCCTGACCAGCCATTCCAGCTTCTTATTTGTGTCGTGCTCTGTACTGCCTTTTCTCTTCCTGGTTCTGACCTGACTGGAAAAGAAGCATGAAAATATTGAAAAATAGACTGTTTCCATGGCATTTGAAGCCCAAGAAGAACAAGATGTTCAGGACATTTTCTGGAAAATTGAGAGATTTAGTCAAATTACACTAGTCACCTAAACAGCTCCAGCTGCACTGGCTTTTATTATGACAACAGCACATAGGGACCACAGCTAGTAGGTGTTCCATATATGAATTGCTATACTCATAAGTGCAAAAATAGTCAGTGCCCCTAACAGTTCTGATCCAAACTAAATATCATCTGAAAAAAGTATGTGGTGTGCAATAAGAAGAAGTTAAAGAAATATATGCTATGTTTATGTAATAAGTCACGAAGAACTTTTTATTATTGCTTATAAATAGCGTGCCATTTATCTACCTTAACTCAGCTTTGTCACACTTTATAGTGTTCCTCCTTGAAAGCGTTATAGCATTGGTTTGGCCTTGGGGTACAATTTGAAGGAAAGGAAAAGGGTATCTTGCAGATCAGTTTAGGGAATGTACATCACTTCAAAATGGTACAGATAAGGCATTAGACTTTGCACACTTCATTGTGAGGTATGTATATGTAGACAAGCAAGTCTTAATGTACGATACAGCTTTTGCTGGCATCAGAAGAGACAGCTGTTGGTTTTTGAGCATGTATTGACAAATGAAGATAGTTTATAGGTATAACATAGATGTTTCTATGTATTTTTGCATATTAAATGCGTTCCCTTATTCTTCTCTTCCCTCTCCCCCCCCCAACCCCGGATCCCCTCACTTAGTGATCAGCTGTTAACTTTGTTTTTTGTGGTTGCCTATGCAGTTACCAGATGAGTTTTGCCGTGGCGCTCATCACAGGCAGTATTTAGTGCTTACTAGTATTCTTTGCTCTTCATAATGGATCATCAAAGTAAGGCAATAGTACTATTCCCCATTTAGATATAGAAAGATAAGACACAAAGAGATTATGGTCAAAATTATTCATTATTTCTGAATGTCTAAATGAAATGTCTAGAACCTTAGTTCTTAGAGCAGTTGTCACATAACCCCTTGAATATTTAAGAAGAGCTTTAGTTACAGATATGACAGCATATCATTTCTGGAAATAGTTCTGAAAATATCAAGGAAAAGTAACATAATTACTGACTACCTATAAAAGGTTTGGTTTACATTTGAATACTGTAGCAAAGGTAAATAGAGAATTCAGTGACCAGGATATCACTGTTGCTTTAACCAAGAACCCATGCTTTCTCTTCCTTCCTTTCCTCTTTATTTACTAAGAAGTCTTTCAACTTCTGCAAATAGTGACTGCTTCTGTGGAGATCAGTTTTCCTTCTTACACAAGCACTCTTTACTCCTATAACAAGTGTATCCTGTGACTTGAAAGATGTACAGCATCTATGGAGAGAAAAAAATAAGTGATCGTAATTGCAGACAAATGACAATAAATATTCAGAAGAAGAATGAATTAGGAATGTACGAACATCCTTAATATTGGCATCCCCTGAATGTTGAGTGTGTGACTTTGAAAACTTAAGTTTCTAGCATAACGTTACTGTATGGATTGCTTCCTAGCAGACTAAGGGAACTGTAATGCTGTTATGTGGCACGACGTTTATGCCCATATTGATCATCCTCAGCATTAGAGCTCTTATCGTCACACAGGGCTCTGCCATTTGAGCCCAACATGTAAGACTGTCCCACATAATGGATTCTCATCTCCTATATGCAAGAAGAGGAAAGAATGGGAAATGTTACTGGCAGATTTCACGCATTTTTGATGACAACAGAAGAATTGTGAGGCTTCAAGCCTGGAGCTCAAATTCAAAGTTTGAGAGTAGAGTTCACTTTAGTGACTCAGACTTTTCCCTTCACGTTTTTCCAAGAATGATTTCATCTATCCAATCTAATTTATTCATGATTTAGTCCTGTTTCTGCCTCACCTCTGTTTCTGATCCCTGACCCATTTTTCTCAATCTGCACAATCTCAATCTCCATTATTCAAGCTTTCCATTGTAGTCTCTGTCTTCTTGCCAGTTAGATCCTACTCTCAGCTCTCCAGACTCCCCATTATGCTTTTTGTTCTCCTTTACCTGCAATACAGCTTTGGTGTGATACATTAAAGAGTTTTCAGTCTTTGGTTTTCCCCTGTTTTACAGTTCTTTCATCTCCAGGGACTTGTAGAGATCTGTAGATCCCAGAGTCTTGTATCCCCTTTCCCCTTTCTTTGGGTTTCTTCAAATATTCTCTATCTCTCCCTTCCCAAAAATCTTTTTTTTTTTTTCTTTCTTCCTCCTGCCAGCTACATCTTTGGTCCCATCTGGTGACATCTGCAAAGACTACTTCTGCCTCCTGGTTGCTTGAGACAGAAGAGAATAAGGTATGAGAGGCACAACTGCAAGAACAGATTGTGGGAACAGTGGTACACAATCTTTTGTAGGTGAATCTCATTTGAGAAATCTAATATTATTCCTTGCCTCACTGGGTCTAACTTTCTATTCCTTGCACGTTAGAGCTGATGATGTTGTCTTTTTCCTTTGCTTGCCTGGGCCTGTGGCTGCATCAAATCCATTCCATGAACTAGATCTAGTGTGGGTCTGACAGAGCATAGTCTTGTGAGGCCCACCTGTGATGGGCAAGCTTGAGGCATGTCCAATGTAAATCAAATCTTTTGGAATCACTCTGTCATCCTCTCACAAGTCTGAGAAAATATAAAGTTCATTTTTTTCAAAGTTTTAGAACTTGCAGAAATGTGGGTCAGTTTTCAAAAAGCAAAAGTTGTATTCTTGGCTCACAAGCCATCACTCTGTAGCATGTGAGGTCCCTGCTCCAAAGAATGAGGACTCAAGTCAAAAGAAAAAGAAATGTTACCAGACTTTTCACACATGGACAAAAACTTATGTTTGTCACTGGCCTCGTTCTTGGAAACAGCTGAACTGCTCTTGCTGAATTTTCCAAAAAAGTTCATCCCAAGGCTAAAGCTCAGCATGGAAAATTTCAGTTCAAAAGATTTAAGTTTGTCCAAGTTATTAACAACTGAAAACTCAGCCTTACAATATGGAGTATCAGGCAGTTCTAACATGTAACGTGTTACTAATCTTTTATGTACATGCTTTTCTGCGTACAGTGTGACTGGAACCTTTGGAAAGGGTTCAGTTACTGTTCCCACTGAAACTAATTCAAGTTGTGCCTCTGATTTAGTGGAGCACGCTTAGGCAGCTATGAAGCCATATGAGAGCTCAACAACTTGTATGATATTTGCCAATGCTTTTCAGCACTTTTTGATGCAAAATGGTGTGTTAGCATAAACCAACAATTTAAAGAGGTATACCTGTTTCTTCCAGTTTGCCTCTGGGCTAGTTTATTGAATACTACTACCATAGTTTTCGTGGGGTGTTTTTTGGTTTCAGTTTTTAAACACATGTAATTAGAGAGCAGGTGAATATGTATACAGAAGCGTGATTAAAAAATTCATTGCTCTGTACTTAATTGCCTTGCTTCAGGTGATAGTCAATTTTATGACTGAGAAAGATGTTTTGGAGAGCCAATCCTTGTGTGCAGTAGAGCGATTTACCAGATTTGTTATCTGGCACTGTTTATTGTGAAAGGACTCCTTGGAAAACTACCTATTAGAAGAGATAAAGGAGTGCTTAATTAGATCCTTTCTACTTCTCCTAAATCACTGTGGCATATCTGGCCTCACATCTCATTAATACAGGTGCTGCATATGGTAAATCAACCTATATCTATTTGAGTAATCTAGTAATCCTCACCTTTCTCATTTGATTTATGGAATGCCACCCAGCTATCCTCATTGCTACCATAAAAGAAGACCTGTATATGTTCAGTTTTTACAATATAATTGAGAGCACCTTGAAAGTGGAAAGGTATTTTACAAGAGGAGAAAATTTGAGGGTAAAACATTCAGTTCTACAGTGACTGGCGAAAGAAAAAAATCTTCATATCCCCATGATTTTGCTCCCTTATAGGGGATGAAGATGTCCTATTTTTTATTTTTGTTGATTATAGCCTATTTATGTACTATAAAGAAACACACCCAAAGCCTTAGCTTTCTAATTTAAATCATCTTTGTAGAAATTTGAAGAGAGAGAGAGATATGTTAGTTTGTAGAGTGAAGTATAGTGAAGGTACAATTAGCAATTTTTCAACATCCATACGTTCAGGTAATCAGTACATAATCTTGAAAGCTACAAGAAGCTTTGCCTCTTAATTTTTGTAATTAGCTCTATTTCAGCCACTTCTTGTAGTTCTGCTTATTATTTTTCAGTGTTTGTAAACCAGGGAACTCACTGACCACAAAGTACTTTAAACTTTTCTGCTGTCATGCTATATTAACAGTCATAATGACTGCTGAAGTGGTGGAATATTTGAGCTTTATTTTGCTAGGCCTTCATCCTGCAAACATTTACACATATCCTTAACTTTCCGCATATAAGTAGTCCTGTTAGTTCAGTGCCTGAACGATATGCTGTACTTTAATTTGTGAGTAGTTCCACGGAATATTTTTCCCGCAAGATCAGGGTCTGAAGCTGTAATGTACACCTTTTAGTTGATACTAAGCCCACTTTCAAACTTTGCTTTAGACTAGACATGAAACTTGTCTATGGTGACATGAACATCAGGAATCAAATCAAATGTTTGGTTATATAAAATGCTTAACTCAAATTTTAACTTTGTAGTCCCAGGTTTGGTGGATGTTGTGTAAAACAAGGGGGAGATCAGGGAAAAATGGGGGGTGAAATCACAAAGCTCTACAAATAGAAGACCTATCATAAATTTTATTTGTTTGAAAATCTTCAGGGTGGTGCATAACAAAAACAAATGAGGTCCAAATATACCCAAGCAGAGAAATTGAAAACTTTAATTTTTTGTCATGGTATCATTAGTCTTAATCAGCATGATGTAATAGCCAATTGGCAGTCAAAATGTCATAAACCATTCACATATCAGTGTTCCAAGATTGTAAGGCTTTCTTCTGTCTAAATATTTGGATAGCGTGGTATACTAGCTCTTTGCCAACCAAATGGAACAATTTTAAACAAGAGCAAGCTACAAATACTATGCCTTGAGCATGTTATGTGAGTAAGAAGGGGAGGAAGAGGGAAAAGTGCTGTTAAGTCTAATAAACAAAATCAAGCATTTTAATTATTAACAAAAAATAGGACAGAAGGACCTATTTCTTCATCTACATACTACAGAGAATTCAGTCACTTAAAAGCATGTCTGATTTTTACAATAGTTAGAAAAAGCAAGATTTTGGTCTTAGCTCAGATTTTGTGCACACCAATGGGTTTACTGTCTCAAAAGATTGAAACTAAACTGGTTTTGAACACATGAAATAACATTTGTAGTCCATATAACAGTAGTCATAGGGCTGAAGCTGTGAAGGACCTGGACACCACAGTGCTCAGCATTGTAACGCTGAATTTGTAGGTGCCCCACTCTCTAGGGAAGTCTGCAGTTCTGGGCTGCATGTCCTGTTCCTGCATGTAATCCCAGGGATAAGCAAAGACAGACATGGAAAGAAAATGCCTGTCAGCAGCTCCATCAGAGAAAAATGCTTAAGTTGTACTCATTTCAGACATTTCCATAGGGCAGGTCATACATGCTTTGGTGTTGTGGATTAACACATCGGGAAGCTTGGGGAGCTACCTATATTACTATGGGAAATGCGGAGCAAACCAATCTGGAGCGCAGCAAGGCATGGTTCCTATCCTTGCCCAGCCACCTCCTGGGTCCTACCTCCTCTGATACCAGCTCACTGCATGGCTCTATAGTAGCTCTCAAACTCTGCCATTGGAGCTATTACACTGAGTAAATAACTATATATTCGGTGGAGCAAGGGTTTGCTCAAATGAAGGCGGCATAGAGTCGTTTTCTGACTTTGTCTCATCTAGAGGGTATGTAAAAGCTTTTTCCAGAAAATTGTTGCGGTGATGATTTTCTAGCATGTAGGTCTTTATCAGCTGTCTCCATTTTTCTCCACAAGTCTGCTCTGAGGTAAAATGCTTCCTCTGACAAAAACAGAAAGACTTTCATTAAGATCAATAATTGTGTTTATTTAACTGAGCTTCTCATCCCTTCAGTGACTCTGAGTGCAGTACGTGTGTGTTTGTTTTTTATTTTTCATTTTATAAATCACACTGACTCTAATCCATGAAACTGAGCACTTGTGTCTGCCTAAACAAGTCAATGGGAGATTTTCCATTAAATTCACTGATGGCTCTTTTGAACCTGTGTCCAGATAATCATTACTGCTATTAATCCCCATCTTTTCTTCCTTCCTTCAGGTTTCCTAGTTATTTAGCACCTCTATTTGCCTTTTCCCACCTCTTTCATCAGCGTATTTTGACTTGCATTAGGCTGTTGTCCTGCAAAACGATACTCACACGCACAATTGTTTGCAGGATCAATGTTTAACTTATGCAAAAAGTAGGAGTGAAGTATCACAAAACAGGCAAGGAAAAATGAGGTATTTATTAAACTATTTAAAAAGTAATGCTGTATTGTCTTAACACCAAATTTAAAAGTAAATAAATTTAGGATATATTGAATATAGAATATATTGATAAGCAAAGAGGAAATGAATCTCTATTGGCTATTATTTAGTTTTTAATCAAATATGCAAATGGCTTTTACTGCTAAGGATATCACCAGACACTCAGAAGTTGGAATTCTCCTTGTTCTATGAGTCAGTGTAATTTGAATTATATTTGCCTACAGGAAGTGTTAATACAATTAAGCCATGTCATCTATTTACATTAGAACTGCAGCACATCTAACAGTGATAATTTAGCTTCCACAGTTCTTCAAGGGGTGTTTTTCAATATTCCAATATTTCTTACTCTCTCTAGTTTAGATAGACCCTAATGTATCTCACTAAAGATGCGCAAATGAATTTTATTAAAATTCATGACCTTTGGTGAAGGGAAAGCCCTGTTGGTTTTGAGGTTTCTGAAGTGGGGAATCCAAAAATGAATTTTTTCTCTGGATTTTGTTTGGTTTCAGATCATGGTTAAGCAAGTCTGACTTCCATCCTGTTTGCAAACTTTTATCAAGAGCAGGAGTACTTTCAGGCAAACCTTTAATTTTTTTTTTTTTGGTACCTCCGGTTCTTAAAACCCAAGCTAATGTAAATAGCATAAAATTGGATTAAATTACTTCTGTGCAAAGCAGTTAGGGATATAAATATGCAGTGCTTAAAAACCATTTTGTGGAAGCTGGGTTGGCTGTAAGCTTCAGCAATATTTCACTCACTGGAGATCAGCGGAGCTTTCTATGGCAACGTGGTTGAGAAGTAGGATATTTCACAGATTTCACACAGGAGTCCTTCAGGGCAAGATTCCTTTCATCCAGGAACCTTAAGGTGTTACTTTCCATCTGTAAATATATAGACTTACAGTGCTTCAGCTACTGAGAAAAACAGTTTCGCTTTGAATTTATGAATAGCTAATTCTGTTTCTCAGCTGTAGTAGTGAACTACCATTTTCCCACTCTCTCCCTCAGACATACCTGGATGAAATATGGTGACATATTTTTCACCTAATGTTATCATATTTCAAATCCATTGCACATATATTCTTCTTTATTTCTGTGAGCCCAGAATACAGATATTAACTTTCTGCACACTCTTATCTTTAAAAGGAAAAAAAAAAATCTGTGATAATGGTTATCTCTTCCACACAATGTTTCTCTGTTGGTTATCAGTTCCTGCTCTTCCTGCTGTGAGACTTGGAGAGGAATGGATAGGCTGTCAGGTTCAAAGACCTCTTTCACTGAGCAAAACAGAGTCCACACTGAGAGGTCTCCATATCTGAAGGAGTTCAAATTTTATTACAGTGTTCTGGAGATATACATACCAAGCTGAAGACAAAGAGGATGTAAAATGATTAAGATGCAAATGAAATAGCAAACGGAACACGCACATCTTGTGTTAGCAACCAGAAAATATATTTCCCAAATAAAGATTTTTCAGGTATTCTCCTAAGCAAAATATCTCATCCCCTGCTTCTCACTAAGAGAGGGGAAGTCAGATATTACCCTTATACAATATTAATAGCTTTACATTTCATGCCTTTTGATATGTTTAAGTGGTTTCCTATTTATTTTAGAATACAAGAAAGCTTTGTTGACTTTGCAGTTTATTCAAATGAAGGGCCTATTTATACCTGTGTGTAAATTGTGCCAAAATCTGCATGAATTTTATACTAGCAGGCAGCTAACGGTGGTCGGGGGCCAGATCCTTGGCTGTAGAAAAACAGAGTAACCCCATTGATTTTGGTGGAACGGTGCCACCAGTACAGAACTTGGCTTTCTGTCTTCTTCCAGTCTGCTTGTAAACTTGAGATGGCTGAGCACACACCCAGGTTTCCTGAGGCTGGCAGAACCGCCAAATTCCAGTCTTTTTCTTGGGGAACTAGACTGTTCGTAGCTTCGATATTTTTCCTTCAACAGAGAATGTAAAAACTCTGACCCTGGAAAAAACTATACTCTTTAAAGTAGCCGAGGTGCGTGTGTGGTGTTTTTATTGGTGGTGTTTGTTGTTGGTATTGTTTTTGGGGGGGGTTTTTTGTGATGGTGGTGGGGGAATTCATGCAAAAGGCATGTAGCTAGCAAAACCATGCAGCAGAGCTGGGAGGAAAGTTTTGTCCCTCAAAAGCACTAACTATATACACTGTAACATCAATGAAAGCATTTGAACACTTAAGATGCAAATATGATGTTTCCGGGTGTCAAGTCCTTTAAAGGAAATTCTTTTATTATTTCAGCTCATTCTATGCCTTAACGACTGCAGGAGCTCCAGCACAAAGGTCCAGCACAAAATCAGGCCACATTCATATTTTATAGGGGAATGGATGCAGGTCTTGCAAGTACGTATATACATATCTAAAATGCATGCTCATGGAAAAAATCTATCAGTCTCCAAATTCAGCATATACCCAAGCATTTACAAGGTCTGAGCCATAAGCCTTTCACACAGCCTAAGAAAGCAGTAGATACTGGATCTGCTGCTTTTACAACTACTTTCGCATACAAACATGTGTGTTTAGCTTTACTAGAGGTTCTGGTGTCTTGATATACAGTTCTTAATGTTTATGAACTCTTGGTAACACTACTGCAGTGCTCAGCTTTCCTGGATCTGCTGTAATAATCACCTGCTAGTGCATCAATACTTTTAAGAAGTATTTAAGTTTTAGCATTGAAGCAAGCCTGAGCCAAATCTTAGAACTCTGAGAACCCACAACTTCACAGTACCACTAGACAGTATCTGCTGAAAAGCTGTTTTGTAGCCTCTGTAAGATGAGATAGCCTTTTTCTTGACACCTTTTTTTTTTTTTTGGATAATCTCACAGATCTCGAACTTGTAACTGAGAAGAGAATGAAGAAAGCTCCTAATAAAACACAGAAAAAGAATATTAGGGGAAATGATGGGCATTACTGGTTAACAACAGCTTTATGCATGGAAGATGGCTGCTGCCATTCTAAGGAAAATGCTAATGCAAATTAATGTTTTATCAAGGAATTGTTTCTGCATAAATATTCAGAGGGAAGGCCATGAAATCAAGTCCTCCTCTTTCTTTTCTGCACTAGAATAGACTCAGAGGTGACTCTTGTAGTTCAGCTGTCCCTTGACTCTCCCTTATCCAAACATGAGAAGTCTATTTCTAATGACAAAAATAGAATTTATTCTCCAAATTAATTCAGTCTTTGGTTGAATTACCAGGTACACCTGGAAAACTAGAAGTGCTAGACACAAAGGATGATGCATTTTTTATATCTACTTTTTTCCCTCTAGATAAGTGAGGGAACTCACCATCTTACTTCAAATTTTCCACTATGCTGCTTTGAGATAGGACAGACTTTGCCCATCTTTGGACCTTGGCAAAAGTCAAACCATTGGCCTCTCTTGGGAGTGTTTGTAATGTGCATACTGAAATGTGTGTATCTTGACAAAAGTGTTGTTGAACTCCATAAATTATATTAAACTAATGAGAAAATCAAGATAACAATCAGATTATTACTTTAAGATTGTCATACAACGTTATCTAATATCCCTGCATCAAGAATGCAGAACTGGAGCATTTGTGCCTTATATATCCTACAAAAAGTCTTTTCCAATTTGACCTTTTTAAAGTTTTGTTTGCATTGTTGTCCAGTCTTAATCTCTTTTATTTACAGCAGCAATATTCTGTAAGGAAAATGTAGATCAGCCAACAAATAGTAATGAAAAATCTGGAAGTTTGAAGCTGAGTTTTGTAAAACTAATAATATTTTATAGTGTTTCTTGAAATATGTAGAACTTTCATGTCTTGAAATCTTAATCCCTTGAAGGTAATTTATATCAAGACTATCAGTTTAACATTTCTATTTGAGTTTAAGATGTACAACAGAACCATTCACTAAGTGCTCCTCACTATATCTCTGTAAAGTGTTTGACCTGGGGGAGAGGAAAGGGGAAATCATGACTATATATGATGTAAACTCATCAGGCCCACAGCTTGGGCTTTAGCATCTACAATCTCATGATTTCATCAAAATCTCATTTAGGCTTTTACCACACTACAGCAGGGCCTGCTTTGCCAACTCTGCCTTTCCGATTAGGGAACAGGAACCACTGTGGTGTGGGAATGTGTGCTACTGCTCCTTCTTGGTGCAGTCACAAGGCTTTATGCCTATTGCTGCTGGGACTTAATTAAGTGATTGCAGAGGGTGCTGAAATGTGAGAAGAGGTTCAGGTTAACTGCAGACACGTTTGAGGTGGACGTGACAAGCAACCTGAGAAAGAAAGGTCAAGTGCTTTGCTGAAGGCTGTGGACAGTCAGTGTCACAGATAGAAGGAAAACTTGAGAAGTCCAAATTTCCAAACCCTAGCTGGTTCATCTAGACAGCATCTCCTTAGATGGTGTAGTAGATTACTGTGGAAAAGATTGCAATGAGGATAAGAAAAGAGACCGAGGGAAAAAAAAAAGACAAAAATCTACATTTTCCTGGTGCTTAGCACGAGCGCAAATGCAAGAGTGATCAGCAATGTTGCTAGTCAGACTTTTTGGGGCCTCTGTGTTGATTTTAAGCAGCTTTCTTGCCCTTTTTGTTTTCATACAGAATAGACAAATGGACAAATAAATCCTCATTAAGACTATCTATCCAGTCTCTTGCTGTCTTTGTAGTGTGATGTGCTGCCAGTGTTTTAAGAGGGGACTCCTCCACAATGTTTTCATCTTACCAGATGTCCTTGCAAAAAGAAAAGGCAAGAGAATGGATTTCCATTCCTTTCTGTTCCTATTATAAAAGGATGAGCTTTTTAGGTCCCTAAAATCAAAATCACTGGGCAAATAAATTGAGCTATGCTGTGTTGGAAATGTTAGTCTTTGTTTTTGAAATCCGATACCAACTGTGCTGATGACAATATATGATAGCAGAATATAAATTTAGACAGGGGAAAAACCCTATAAAAGGTTGTAAACGAACTCATCCCTGAGAAATATTTTGAAGACAGTTGTTTAGAAAACCCTTTTCTTCTGCAAAAGCAAGCATCTTAATCATCAGAGCTTGGAGTTAAGGGGTAGGGTGGGGAGTTCTTTTCAAAGTAGCCTACTGTCTTATGCAGAGGGTTTGAGTCTCTGGTTAGCTGGTTTGTATTATGTACTCACTGAAGCGGGGATCAGAAGCCTGGGTCTGTCTGTTGTGATGTGCAAGTCTTCTGTGCTATATCACAAAGTCCTACTCACTCTCATTCTGCCTTCCAGGTTTAATAATAAACCATACGAAGTTCATCGTTCTCTACAGAGAAATCTGAGGGCACTGCACATTTAGCTGGGCGAAGTAGAGTGCTGAAAACTGTTGGCCCATGACCTTCTGAGGCAGGACAGTAATTGAAAAGGCATCTCCCAAGCCCTGGCTGAGCGGTCTGCGATCGGTGATGTTAGATATAAAGGTGAAAAAGTAAATCTCCTTGCTCTGGCTATCTTACGGGAAAGGTTTGACGTAGAGGCTAAGACAGTTCACGATAGGTTTTGACTCAGCTCCTTTCCTGAACATTTTCTATGTTTGAGGTAGGCATCTTCTTGCTCAGCATGACAGCTGCTTTTCCTTTTAACATCCGTATTTTTTTCCCATGAGTCTGTTTACCTAAGTAGAGATTCCTTAGGAGGAATTTAGATTCCTTAGGAGCCTAAAATTAGACCCACTTTTGCCAAGCCTGTCTTCACCTCTCAGCCTCTTTTTCAAAAGCCAAAATTCCTTCTCTTTATGCCATTCCAGCTTCTTTGTACCTCAGCAAAGACAAACTCCTGCTCCTGGCTGCCAGTTCTTTTCCTGCAGCTAAATCTGGTCTCCAGTAGCAAAAGCCTGAAACAACTTCCTTTCAAATCTTTGATCTTTCCTTAGCTAGGAAAATAGCCACATTTGCTGATACCTAATATTTCTGCAAACAAACATCTCTGTAACAGCATTAAATAAGCTGGTGTGATGGTAAACTTATTTCATTTACATGCCTTCATTCTATGGTGCATTTGTTATCATAATCCACTAATAATCTATTCCTTTCATATTGAACATTTCTCAGGATGATACTTCGGATGGTAGGCAGGCCTGTGACGGACTAAAACTTAAGTAGACTCCATGCAAATGGGAAGGAACTGGGATCTGCCTCATCACTGCAGTTTTCAACACCGGATCTTTGCCTGTATAATATCATTAAAGTCACTGACTGGAAGTGGCTGTTACTGTATTCATTGAAGTAGCTAAGCGTTTTGGCCTGTGCAAGGCCAATCCGAGTCCTGAATCTGAGCGCAGTTGTAGAGTTTTGATCCAGAGTGTTGCAGTTTGGCATTCATGATGGAATAAAAAAGAACAATGCAACACCAAGGAAAGGGTCTATCCATAGAGATTGCTCACAACATGAACCACATGGTGGATGAACTTAAAGGGGGTGATACAATGAGATTTAGTTCGAGAGGTAGACAAACTTCAGGTTGATTCTTATTTTATCTGAACTAAACCACTGAAGAAACACAGACACTTTGAAGATGATTATTTATTGTCTCATCTGGAAGAAATAACAAAAACAGAGGAAAGTTACATCAGTAACTAAAGGAGCATTTTTATTGCAAACTTTTAAAGGGCTTGAGACCTTGGTTACAAAACAGCTATAGGGAGACTGAGAACTTTCTAATGCCTAGAGCATCAAGAGGTTTTATCACACACACATGTACACTAGATCATTTGCTTTAAGGTTGAAATCTTTCACTGATACAGTGATTTATGGCTGGGTGTTGTCAAGACTCAACAATTATAAGTTTTGTCATACTGTTTTCTTTGCGAGATCACAGTTCTGAAGCCTTTATATTTCAGGCTTCCTGAAATCCACTGATTTACTGCTTTGTCTTCTTATTACGTACCAATTCAGTTAAAATTGACAGCCTGACCTTAGTCCCATCTGTCTTGCTCTGTTCTTCATTGTACTGTTTATTCTTCAGTTATCTGCCCAGATATTACAGGTATCTTCGGCTTCGTGGACAAAATCCTTCAGAGAGCACATCCACACCATATATGTAGCCAGAGAATTAAAACTGCTAGCCTGCAGTTTTTTCCTCATTTCTTCTGTGGATGTTTTTATCCCCACTTCACAGACTGACTGAGAGTAAAAAGGTTTTGTCAACAGCATGTTACTGATATGGTACATGCGTTATTTATAAGATGTGATAAATCACACCACTAATATAGATTTGATGAAGGAGCGGGGTTTCTTTTCCTCAAATAAATAAAGTTACATACATAATATCACACATCCTATCAAGCTAAAATTTTCCTAAAAGCATTTTTTCTAGTTATCTATTTGCACATGATCTGAAGAAGCTCTATTTATAGAAATTATTATAGGAGGAAAAAGTTAAGTGTTTGGAAAAATGAAGATTTCAGTGTACTTTTTTTCTTAATCAAAGTGGACAATATAGCAATACTCTGCCAATGTTCTGAATGGTTTTGTTAGAGTGCATTTGACATATAATTAATAAACAACAGAATTTTTTAAAAACGGATCATCATTTGGCATTTCCAATAGAAGATATTGTGTGGAAAACCTGGAGAGTTCACATCTATTCATAAATGACTGATAGAGGATCAGACAAGAATTTAGTCACTGGTTTGGTTTTTTTTTTAGTTTTTTGGAATTTCAACATTTGATTTAATCACTGCTTAAATGTTGTACTGATATCTACGTCTGTATAACTATATGCCAGTTTAAATAGTGTTGAAACTTCACAGTCGGCTCTTAGCTCTTCAAAACATTTGTATTGATTAAAAAGCCCATGAGGTTAAACAGGAAGAGTTCCAACCCTTAGAATGAGAAGCCTGACACCTACCCATTCCATTAATAAAGATTTTGCCTTTTAAGATCCAGAGAGGCTGAAAGAAAGAGATAATCATTTTGTTCAGTCCTAGTTTTGGATAACCTGAACCCTTCTATTGAAGGGCAAAATAAATAAATATTTATTCATATAAAATCTAGCAAAATTATTGAAAGGGACTGGAAAATCATAGAGGGTAAGGCTATAGTGCTGACAAATTTTATACACAATTTTCAGTAGCCATAATGTTGTCTATCCCATCCCATCATCTATCCTATGCTTCTTACGGTGTCAGAGTATCTCCATGTGTTACAACTAAAGAAAGGTTTCCATTGCAATCTTCCGGTCTACTTTCTTTCCCTCTCTTAGATCATGACAGTATGTTTTGACAAGTATGCCAGTCTACGCAGTTGCTGCTCTTTTCACTATATTCTCCTTAATGGAGAGTACTGTTAATATGACTGTGATTTTTGACATAATTTTGAAAAATATGCATTTTTTAATCCATCTCAGATGATTTGAGAACATAACATCAGTGATGTCTAACACAGAAGTTATGCAAAAGCTTCGTAGAGGCCACCACCACTTACAACGGATCTGGTTTTAGATTTAGAAGAGCATTGGATGGTGGGAGAGAATGCTTTCTAAAAATTTTTTTTAAATTGGAATCATATTGATTCTTTAGGTGCTGCATGTCCTACACTGCAAACAGTCAATTTTGTTGCACTTATATTTTGGCTAATTGACTTAGGAGATAACCTCTAGCTGAAGTTCACATGGGATTGCTGAAAAACAGAGTTCTTTAATTCTAGTCCAGCACGTTATATTGCTGAACAACTAATATACTGTACTACTGGAATACTCATTCCATTGAGATAACACTTTTGTAGAATAATCTTATTACAACTACCAAGTCTTTCGTGCTATGGAAGACTCCGCTTTCAACCAAGTAATGTGAAGTCCTTTCCTGTCCTGTCAACCTCATGTTTGCAATGGGCTTGTACGTAAGACTAATCGACTGAACAGCAGCTTAGAAGAGGTTTCCTTAAATTGGGCTCTATATACCAGTCATAACAGGATATATCTAGTTATAGGCCATATTCTTAAATCTTCTGGTGGAAGAATATAAAAATTAACAAAAAATAAATCTACAAAACTACTTTGTTCTTACAAATAAAGATTCCAACATGTTTATTACTTAATACAGGGCTATTACAGGTATTAAAATAAAAATATGCACAGGTGTGAACAGAGCCATAGGAGCATGAGCCACATTTGATTCAAATACAAAGGTACAGAAGCTGGGGGAGGAGTGTTGTTTTGTTTTTAAATGCAAATGAAACTTTATGATGATCTAGTTTCTCTCAGTAATACAAACTATAGAATATGCAAGAAAATTAAGATTTTCTTTATACTGTATATGCCCAAATGACATACTAACCCTGAATGGTAATCTTCTGGGCAAGGACTTGGGATGTTGATTATGTTATTTGATTCCCAAAGGATTTTCTAGTTGGTATCTAGAAACAGTATGTTCCTGTATCACATATTTGTTGGCATTAGTTCCTTTAAACCCTAGAAGTTAATTAGTCTTAATGAAAAACATCTGTATCAAACATAGTGATGATTTTCTAGATGAAGTGATTCACAACAAAATTATTGCTCACAGTGGTAAGCCAAAGCACGTCTCTTTTGGCTTCAACTGTCTCCGCAAGGTCTTGCAGGTTGTAGTAAAGGAGGCATCAACAAAGCAGAAAATTCCTCATCTTCATCTAGTTGTGCTCAGGGCTTTTATTTACATTCCATAATACGTGAATTAGGTCAAAAACACTGGTCTGTTTATTACTATATATTTAACCATGGGCCAGATTTGCTTTCGTTTTTTGGCTTTCGCAAACTCTGTGCTCTCTCTGCGTGAAGGAGGCCACCTTCTCAGCTGGCTCTAAGTGGGGGCCCTAAGCTCTGCTGGGGTCGGGGTTCCTCCTCCTCCCTTTCAGATCTGTCCTTGAAGAGCAGTAGTGAAGTGGTTCTGAAAGTTGCCCTGCTTAGTTTCCAGCTGGAAACAATGGGCTTCTCTGGACATGGTTTAGAAGTAGATTTCAAGCCTTTTCTAGAAAGCCACGATTGCTTGTCCGGAACCAGCACCTCAGTTTCCCCTGATGAACAGACTTTCAATAACAGAGAAACTGACGCTGTCATGCACAGAGAGGTAAGCAGTGTTGCATTTCACCATCACAAACACATACAAATGCAAAGTCAGAAAGGATCAGCAAAATAAGCTAGTGCATCAATAATACACGTGTGATTTTAGCAGTAGATTAGCAAATCACCTTAGAAACAAAGGTATTATTTTTTACTAACCAGATAACTTGAACACCACAAAATTGTTTAATATAATTTTGTGAAGCACCTTCTGTCATTTTGAGAGAAACACATTTTGACACAAAATTGTTTTTTTATCAAAAATATTTTCTTTTCTGCCATCTCAAGCACATATATCTGAAGCAGATGATGCTTCTTCCGTGCTCCACCGTCTGAGATAAGAGGAAAAGACTGTCAACAACATTTGTTGCTATTGTTGCTCTAAATGTCTTCTATTGGCCAGAGATAAAACTATTGAGTCTCACAAAGGAACAACTCCCTCTGATAGTACCTTCCATTTGTGTCAGTCCCAGGAATGAAAGCTGACCTAATCACACTGTAATTCAATAGAGTACTGAGCACTTGGATAACATTTAGTAATTCATAGTCCCAGTAGAGTATGTGTTTAGGAATCATTCGGTGCTTACAAATAAATATACTTGCGTTGCTGAACTTGAGTCAATAATGACTGCTTTACGGTAAGCCAAGTATTGTTATGCTGCTTATTTTATGGGACCTTGTTGTCCTTCATTTCAGCGAGGGAACTGCTAGATCAGAATAATTTCAGTTGAGAACATTCCAGTGTTCAGGGCCAGGAATTTATGATTTGCAGCTCATTTTAAGTACCTGAATGAGTACCCAGCACTGACTGGCCAATGCCATAAATGTTATGGTGCCAAAGGATCTATCTGTCTGCTTTTACAACTTTTAACCATATATCTGTATTGCATTATATAAATATATATACATATATTGCTTATCTTAGCAGCTGGAAACCTCTGGTTGCTTGAGAATTGAAACATAATATTTTGAGAAGTATATGAAGTAACGCCAAGTCTTGGGCAAAATACCTTTTCATGACAAAATTCCAGAGTACTGTGTTCATGATGGTAATGTGTAGACTAGTTTACATTGCTTTTTCCATAACAGTGTTAGTGCATCAAAATATTGCAGTTGAGCTTGAAAAATGTCTTGCTAGAGAACCAAATTACTATCAACTTTTTCTGTGTTGTAAAAGGTAATTGGAACTTCCAAGAAAGAGCCATGAAAGAATAGTAAGATGTTCACATGATGAGCACAGCATCATAGAGATTATTGGCTGGTCATTTGGAGCTCTCTCAGAGCTACTTCAGTTGGGGACCTCCTCAATTGGAAGAAGAAAGTCTAGGCCTTGATGTGGTTACACTACATGCAAAGGCCTGAAGTTGCCAGAGTAGCTACAGCTGGATAGACACAGCAGAGTGCATGATAGGTTTTCTCCTAGAATGGTTGAAAATCCTGTCCTGAACAAGCTCTGTGTGTCATTTATCACAGAGGCCAGTTTCATTATTTTCCAGAGGTGATCTTTTCCTTTGTAAGCGACAGAGTAGTAGATTAGTTCTATCATTCCTCTCATGCATTTTACTTTTTAACTCAGAGGAACGTAGCTATATTGTAAAGGCCTACATGTTGCCACTTTGGGGGTTCACTGGCATGATGGAACTGTTGGAGTCCTTGCAGACTTCTCCAAAATGGATGATCTTGCTGACTGAGAGGCAGTAAATCAGTTCTGATTAGCTGATGTTGTACTCTTGTTACTATGTTAATGGAATAATATGTCTCTTTGGGCTTTTTGTGCTTGTGTTTGGTGGTCATGATGAGAAAGATTTTTATAGGCTGGTAACAAATAAATACAGTGCTCTTTCAAGGTCTGTTTTACTAATAATTTCTCTAGGCTGCTCACATGTGGCAGTAATCAACCTCCACATAGAGCCCAAAAGCATCTTGATTATCTGTAAAACGATCTTGCTAGAAAATAATTTTGCTCAGAGCAGCTAGAGAGCAGCAAACTCACTGGAATTCAGAGTTAGAGAGATCAGTATTTATCTCACTTTGTATGGCTTCATTTTCTAAAAGAAGCCAGAAGAAAAAAGTTACTTTGGATGTACAGTTCTCTCTGCTTTATAACCAGACGCTATTTGCGTGAATCATGATGGTGTGGGCTAAGAATACAGGAAATATTGTGGGATATAATCGAAGGAGGCTGCAGCACCAAAAGCTTAGGAGTGGGGAGAAAAGAAAATAATTGTTTACAACAATTATCTTCAGCTGGACTCTGCCTAATTAGGAGAGTATCTCACATCTTCTTCATGTTTCTGTGCTCTAGCCCTCCCTGTGAGGTTAGGTTTCAGTTACACCTTGCCATTGCTTACAGCAATGGATATATAAGTATTCACAGCCCCATGCTTAACCACTTCCTTGTTTAGCAAGAATGCGTGAGCACCTTCACCATGTCTGATTTCCAAGATTTTGGTCCTGTCCTTTGGAGCAGGGACTCCACATTGTGAGTTTTTTTTGAAAATTAGCACTGTTCCTCTCACCCAAAAAGTGGCAGAGGTCTTTTAACGCAGGCCTCATTTTTACTTGGGTCTGACTGTATTCTGTTTTAAATGGGAACAAAATCTGACCCTTAAAGCAATCTGTGTTATGTTTTAAATGTGTGACAAGCTAAGAGATGAAACAGATGTACCAAAACAACACATACTCGTCTCTGTTGATCACCCAGATTTACTTCTTGGCCTGTATTTCTTGACACAATTCACAGTATGAATTGCTCTACAGGATACCCCTTCTGAGTACATTCAACTCCAAAAAGTCCTCTTGCTGAGCAACATGTGCAGATAATAAATCTGGCTGCCAAATGTAAGCTTTCTAGGAAATTTGTTGATTCCCCCCCCCCCCCCTGGAAATCTTCTGGAAAATAATATTTTTATCCAACAAATGTTTCAATATATTGGTCACTGTTTATTTTTTAATTTCCCCTAAGGCTTCATGATGTATTCTTTGATATCAATTATTCCATTGCAAGATCATTCTGTTGTTTGATTCACTTTATATTCGTTATTACTGATGAGTTTTAGACAGGCAGGCAAAATAGAAGTGGAGAAAATCTGTTGGGATTCAAAAACGTAAAGAATGTTTCAGAGTGGCATGATGTGTGCAATCATGAAATTATTTTTGTCAAATCTAACTTATCTAATATGTTTGCTGAGGAAAGAATAAACACTGCAATAATTTTGTGCTTATTGTCCAGAGCTGAATTAGCTTAGAATAAATATATAAGTAGTCCCTTAAACCTTTGCCTAATCTGATTATTTCAGCTATTTTTCCAGTAAGTTCCAGCTTAGAAACTTAAAGCACCTAGGGAGTCCCATGATTTCCTTAAGATTTATTAGGTCTTTAAGTTCAATGATGGAGGATATAATTTATCAGAATGTGCTTTCTTCATTAATTGCCTCTCACACACGTGTACAACAGTAGTTTCCCTCATACCTGTTATGAATAAGTGTGACATTAGAGTGTATCCTGAGAACGGAGTGTTAGACAATACAAGTCCAGTTTGTGAATTTGCTTATTTAATAAGGACTACCTAGAAATTAGCATTTTTACAATGGTGAGCGTTCCAGAAATAGGCAAATTCTAAGAATTTATTTTGCTTTGCAAGCATTAACTCAAGCATGTTGCATATTGTGTATTCTCTATGGGAAACAGTGTGTGAAAATTTATATTTGACAAAATGGAAAGGTATAAGAATAGGCTCTGAAATGGCTGTACAAAACAAAAAAAACAACTTCCTGATTCATACATCCTCTGAAGAATGGTTTGTTCATTTAAAGAAGCTCTTTTTCCAGAATACAATCCTAGCCCTTACATTTAAGTAGTTATTATGCACTTGGAAATTGCTTCTTCCTGTCGAAAAAATGGATCAGAGACTTCCCATATCTGTCTTATTTGTTTGATACTGTGCACTGGCAATGAAAAATGTGGCCAAGCCACCTTCTTGTTTTAGAATTTCTAGATCTTTGAGTGCTTAACGTCATAATATTCATGCTAGGACTTTGTATTTATTTCTTGGGAGTATCTGGGGGGTTTCTTTGCTTATTTTTGCTTTAGGAAAAAGGGGAAAAGAGAGGATAAATGATTTAAAACGTCTAGTGATAATTAATTCATAAAAGCTATTCATTAACTCAATGTCTAGATTTCTTTCTCAATTTCTTTATAACTTTCTTCTGAAACTGATGAAAACTCTAATTGGTTTCTTTTCTATTGGGATAGATATTTATCTGCTTTCTGGTTTTGATTCACATATGATCAGTCCCCTCAATTTCTGTCTGAGTTTTGGAATCCTATGAATCCCTAATTTCTGCCAAAGTCTAAATATTGCATTGGAACCTTACTTGTCTCCTACCAAAATTCCTTTCCTGTGAGCCCCAGGCTTAACCTTGAGAGAAAAGACTGACTTCATCTCTAATGTATGTATGCCACCTGAACTGAAATAGGCCCTTCTTTTATTTTTTATGATGAATCCAAAAGTTCATGGAAATGGGTACCAGTTCTGATGCTTCCAAGAGCTACCGGAGGTACAGAAGGAACTTTTAGGTTTAAGATGGTAAAGCACAAGGTCATTTCTTCTCAGCTATCATCAAGAAGAACAGAACTAGAATTATCTAAGTACCCATTCTAATTCCTGTCCCTCCGCAGCCTGTCATGTTGCACTGACTGATGCAATAAATGTAGTAAAATGCAGAAGAAAGTTCTGGGACCGTAGAAGTCTAAAACAAGTAAATTGGAGGCAAAATTATTAACTGGGCTGCAACAGCATCTAGAGGCCTCCATCTCATAAACAGTAGATTGAGAAATGAGACAGTTGCTGATCCATAGAGAATATAAATTAATGTTCTGTATTGGACCACACCATTGTCCTTTGTGCATGTCCTCACTAAGTTACTCACTGCTAAGTCACCACCAGGCTCACCATCTTATTGCTCTCTAACTCAGTATTCAATTATTTATACAGAATTAAATAATTTCAGTAAGGAAGTGCTTTTAAGATGATTACAAGTGAAAGTTGCCCCCCTTCACATTAAACAATGTCTTGATTAGAGCACATAGTCAGGAAATGGGAATCTAGTCTTAGTGCTGTCCTTCACCTGAGGTTCGTCTTTCTTCAATGCTGGTATAGCATTGGCAGGAGGAGTCATCTCTACTCTGTCACTGTACTGAGGTATGAGTTTGATGTGCTTGCTCCTTTTGCAAGCTGATGTAGGCACTGAGCTATTTCTGAAAGAGTGTTCCAAAAAAATATGTGGTTAATATACAACGATCCATCCAAAGTAAAGCAGTTATCATGTTCTTGGAAGATCCGACAGGACACAGAGATCCCTCAGGGGGCTGACTGCAAACAGGAGATTATGCTGAGTTACTTAGCCTGGGACAGTTCCCAGTATGTCTAGAAGCAAAACTTCAGATACTTCAAAAACTTTAAATCCACCAAGGTGGTACATAGGAAATTTGCATACCATCATGATGAAGTAGCAGTTGGGCAGTTTTGTCTGTGCTGGAAGTCAGACATCAAAATTCTTTGTTGAATCCAGCCACAAGACCACATTGTCTGTGTCCTGTTTCAATATCCTAACCAGAAATCTATCCTTCCTGATTAAATACCATCTTGGAACTGATTATCATCGTCTCACAGGAGAACTAAAAGCATTTACCAGAATAGGATTTTTAAAATGCTTAAGTGCTTTGTACTTTAATCTTTTCCACATATTTAAAAAAGTTGGTTTGCTATTGATAGTATTTTTTTGGCATGAGAACTAGATAAAAATTTCTGTCTTTTGCAATTTTTTCATTATGGCTTTGACTCTATAAAATATTAGCTACTAAGTCTGGGAAGTAGAACAGTGTGAAAAGTTTAGGGTTCAGAAAGAATATTACATAATGTAAATCTTAATAGTACTAATGAATTTTAAACAGCAAAGGTGTTGATGTGACCGTATTCAGAAATTTTAAAATTAGCATTGCCAAAAAAGTCAGTTATTCCAAATGTGAGCATTTATCCTTCCAGGAATACTTCAGAATAAAGTATCATCAATTTGCTTCTATTAGCTGGTTTAAAATTATGCAAGCTAACATTTAGCATGCATATTAAATGCTCATTAATGCACATTACAGAATTTGTTAAAACATTTATGAAATTAAATACTATATTAAATATGAGCTCTTCTAATATTTTGTTTGATGCATAATAACTGGAACATCAAAAAAGTGATTACAATAAAGCAGTGATTCCTAGTACTCTTTTTGCCATGGAAAAAATCCCAAAAGTTGTAGATTTAGCGTTAGAATTAGATGAAAGCTTAAGCTTTACACTACAAGATGTTAGGTTTTATTTTGCAAACAAAATGCCAGCTGTCAAGGTGTCTAATATCAATATAGGAAGAATATTTTATAGAATTTGAAAAATTTTCCTTGAAAAAATCTTTTTCTGGTTAATTTGACTCTGAAGAAGCATACATTTTTGTCAAAATACTGGAACTCTAAGGGCCTAACTATGGTCTTCAAATCTAGGCTTGCCACCTGAAAATCACCTCTGAATTGCTAGTCCAAAGTCAGGGCAGATGTTTACTTTACATAACAATTTGGCCATTTGGGTAACTAAAGCTCCACCCATGTTGTACAAGAACTTGGCATCGAACTATAGAGACTCCAGAGGCAAAATTACTTGCTCTATATATAGAATTAAAAGTGTTATGCATGACAGGTGGGAGGAAAACCAATGCAAATCTCTGCAGTTCTAGGGCTGATGAAATATCATTGAGATATTAAGAACAGGAACAGCATTTGGCATGCTAGAGGGAAGACCCAATAAACACTATACACCTGGTTGTTGTCTATCTGTAGTAACAAGGATTGTGAATATTTCTGACTTTAAGGCATCATTTATTCAGTTCCTAGCATTGCAAATTGTTGGTAATTTTCATTACAAAATATCAAGAAAATTGGTGAAATCCTTAAAAAAAAAAAAAGTCAAGGGAAAAAAATTCTAAAAATGATGAGCATGCTTTGCGTTAGCAAGAAAAGAAAATTTAAAACAAACAAACAAAAAAATTTTGAAAAGAACACTAATCCCAGGGAATAGGGCTAAACGTAGTGTCCTCCTCATGGAGTTTCCAGTTGGCTTTTCCACTGGAAATGATAAAAAGTTATGGAAGAAAATCAAACAAGTATTTCAAAAGGGGTGTGCATGGAAAATGTATGTCTCCTCTCTAAAGAGGCTGGTTTGTCACTCTTAACTGTATTTGACACAATTATAGCTAGATCTTGCATTTCTTTCTTAAATGGATAACTGTGTTATGCTGTGCAAGTATACCACAGTAACCACCTACTTGTCTTCAACTAAAATACCACAATAAAGCATTCTCTGGCAGTGTTTCCACTTAAATACCACAGAAATGCTCCTCCCTGTGGTATTTTGGTTTCTGTAAAAGTGTAGTAGCCAGAAGTGTCCTACTTTTGGAGGAAGAATGATTTTTCCATTCATTCTGATAAGTCACCAGAGACTACTGCAGAAGATAGCATAAGCTCTAATTTTGCTGAAGAGACTGAAGCTTTCCTTTTCCTGTGTGATCCATGTACGCAGCAGTTCTATTACAGAAGAGTTTTATTCCATATAGAGTTGTTAATAGATATGTCACGATGCTGTGAGCCGTAGTGAATCTTTTTGAAAACCTGAGGCCAAACTAAATTATAAAACTTATAAAACTTAACTTAAATTATAAAAGCGGCAATGCTTTGGTCAACTACTTGTTGCAACTCCATAATTAGTACTTAAGCTTTCTTTTCTTAAAACAATAGTAAAAAAATAGATTGCAAAATAAGCTGTGTACATTGGAGACTGATGGAAAAGAGTTCTAAACTGAATTTCTTGATTCTTTTTTTGGACGGTCTTTACAGCACAAGAAAACTGCCGGTATCTGCGCTTGGTAGTGCACAAGCCTGAGATGGCAGCCTAGTTTAGCTCCCCAGATTCATAGTGGTTAGAGAATGTCACTATAAGTACAAAACTGGATGCAATCAAGGTAGATTTAAGCTTAGTCATTTACCTGTGATTCCTCTGCTCTGCTGTGGTTCAGTTAATTTCTGTGATCACTGGATTTGTGCTTTTCCCAGAGTCAAAGAGAGAAACCAGTTGTCATCTCTTGTATGGTATTTTTGTGCACCAAACAATTGTACAGTTGCCACAAAAGTTGCCTCACAGTGAACTAATCAGAGACTAATAATAACTTTTGAGGTCTGGATTTTGAGATGTAAGGTTCAGTTAACCCACACATAAATAAATATGCCATATGATGACAACAACAAGCCTTATAATTTTTTGTTACTTGCTCTTTTGGAAAATGAGAACGCAAACCTGTAACTTACAAATGAGAGCTTCTTAACTTAAAGTATGAGACATCCAAATGCAGCTATATTCCATTTCCCCTTTACTCCATCTTGGAAATCTACAGAACATAGCAGTCTTGAGGAATTCTTTCATCTCTTAGCATTTTTCGCGTCAACCATGTTAGTAGCTATGACATACTTCCAACTCCTCTTCCTCTAAGACATATTGAAATTCTTTGCTAATGTGGTAACTTTAGCAATCCTTCCAAAGATGTGGGACGTGTTGCAGGACTGACATACCGATAGGAGGGAATTAGACGTTGTGTGTAAGCTGGAGGTACTTATTGTGGGGTAAAGTGGAGAAGAGGGATCGTTGGAGAGGGTTGACGATGTTACTCAGTTATAAATTTGCATTTTACTCTAATATTCTGGCTTTCAAGAGGTAATTTGGTGATATTTAGTCGATGCTGATGAATTTCATCTTCCCTGAAGCTTTTTTCTGGCCAGTTTACCTCAAAGTAACAAATATTTCTATGTACTGCAAGTAGATTAATGTTCTAAAGTAAATATTGGTCAGACTGGACAAGCCAACAAATGCGGAAAGAATAGCCCTCAAAGAGATAAAGTGCAATAATGTAATTAGCAATAGGGATTACTTGACTTAGAGTCTCAGAGAATGAAAAGAAAATGTTTCATGCCCTTTCTGTGATTTCCAAGATTTAATAAATGGAAGGTATGAAATGGTGCAATTTCACCAGGGCAAGAATATTCAGACGCTACAGTATGCTTAGACAACGGTTCAACAGAAGACCAGACAGGTTCATGGAGTAACCCATTTAGAGGTTTACTAGATATACAGAAGTCATATTTGGTACAGGAAGTCCCTGAGTTGTAAATGTTTAAAGGCTGGAGAAATTGTAACATGTCAAATTTCCTTTCTTCCTGTAGTCTTCCCTATGCCTGTGCTATCAGAGGCAGGATACTGGGCTAGACAGCCCTTTCATTTGATCTAATATGACCATTCTTAAAGAACAAATTTATTTTAATTCTGTTGTCTTCTAATTATGGAGAAATATTACAGATTTATATCGCAAACATCAGGATCTTAAAAGAAGAAGTGTTCTCTACAGCATGGTAGTTTACAGAATGTTTCCAGACTCTTTTTCATAGATGTCAGAGGACTTTTGGACAATTCTGCAAAATCTCATCTATGTACTTGCAGAAGATGTTCATTTAGCCTTTAACAATGTTAGACAATGTAGCGCTCTCACACTGGCTCGCTTAGCAAGGCTACTTCACCGTAACTTTGAAAACTATGGCTTGATGACCCTGTCTGCTGGTATTCTAGTAACTGAATTTGAAAACAGTTTGCTAACTGCTAGTTAACTGATGTCTTTGTGTATTTAAAAATCTTTTTTTTTTTTTTTATGTCAGAAAAATTTTTCTGATCTGGTCTATGTTCTTATCAGGAACTTTTTGTATGATGGTTTGGGGTTTTTTAGCTATAAATATGAAGAGACAGTATCTCCACAAAATTCCTTTTCTAAAAGTTCCCTTTGTGGCAACTGGTATGAAAATCTCATATGCGCTTGCTCAGATTTCTACTATTACTTGGTTGTAACTTCGGCTCTTTCCGAGTGGTTTACTTTGAGATATTGCCCTTGCCTTTAGAAGCAGGTTGGTAAAGAAAGTCAAGAGAAGCAGATGTAATGAAAGATGACTTCAGCGTGGGGATAGTCAATTCTGTGTTTGTATGCTACCTACCATGTTGAGGCTCTTATCTTAGCTAGGATATTTAAGTACTACCAGTGTCTTAGGTGAACACCATTGGCACTGTGCAGAAGAGGAGCCCGGTCGCTTTGGGGAGATTTTAAAAATTGAAGAAGAAATGATGAGTAATCTGGGAAAGGCACTTAGAAGAGACTTCCAAGACATAAATAAACTATGGATAGTCATGGGAGATTTTTTTCGAATTTAGCTGGACCAAGGCTCTGAACCTTTGCAAAACTTAAAGGCTGATGTGAAAGCACACAGATCGGAAAATCTGGCGTGCCAACAGTTAAACTGAGATTGTCGCTGCATTGGTGTGGGAGAAGGAAAGTGCAAAAGAGCTTCTCCTCCTCTTCTAATCCTTCCCAGACACTGGAAATGATCCATCTGGATAGATAGCCTCCTGACTGCAAAGGGAAACATGTTGGAGAGGAGAAGGCTGTGGCTGGTGGTCTCCACACACACATCAACAGAGCAGGCTGGTGTGTAGGGAGAAAGATGCTTTTAACAGCTACATTATAAATGTTCAGCTAACATACTTTAGATATTTTTATGTTGGAAAACTGTGTTATTAATGCCTCTTTGCATAATAACTGGCAAAAAATATTGTAGTTTCAGGCACAAATCTATTGTTTTTCCAGATAGTTGTATTTTATTCACTATAGCCAACGTGCTACAAACAGATAACTTCTGGTATACCTCTGCTTGTCTGGCTTTTTCTGTTTACTCTTATTTGTGTGGTCCCTTTACTATTTGCCTACGGTACCTACCTACCTAGCTATCAATAAAACATCTGGTAATCATCGGAACGCTTGCATCATTCAATTCTCCATCAAAGGAACTGCTACAAATTTGTATTGGAAGATGCCCAATGCTTAACTTAAAACAGACATCTGTAGCAAGAAGAGTGCCAAAATGTGTTGTAATTGAATTAACATTTTTACTCACCCAGTTTCAAATAAGCTTTGATGTCCTTTAATGTCTAATATATACTTTTGAAATGTCATGTCTTGATGTATTTGAGAAATGATAGTGTGCAGACACTATAGTGAACAATTCACGTTTCTTATATCACAGAAAAATTGTCCTATCTTTACTCCTACAAAACTACCTCTTTTCAAGAGACTAGGACAAGGCAATTCCTTAAATATAGTATATAAAGGAACACAGGAAAACTGTTAGAAACTGTAATGATTGTTTGATTTGAACTCATATGAGTGAAATAGGTGACTCAAAGACGGAGTGAAGGGGCTGTTAAGTTCTTTTTGAGTTCTTTTTTGGGTAGCAGGGATTCAGACATTTTCATCAGAGCATTTGGTCAGTGCATGCAGGTTGTTAAAATGGAAACTGCTCATGGGAAGGATCATCTTAACAACAAAAACTTAGAAATTGTTAAATATCCTGTCTGCTTCTTTTAGATAGTTTCACCTTTCATTCCACACCACATTCTTCATTCATAATTTTATTTATATTGAAAACAAAAATTAAACAGAAAAAATTATTTGTTCTGATTCATACTCTTTCCAGATGATCAGTTTGCAACACTAGCAGATTTTTTTCTCTTCCCTTTCTTTCTGGCCTCCAGAAAAACTCTGGATTATAACTAGAGAATATGTTCTGCCTTTTCAGATACATGCATGCAGACTTTGAATGAGCTTTCACATCTTCACACGAATTCAACCTGCTCTAGAGAAACTTACTTTGTCACTTTTATTTCTTTTTTTTTTTATTTTAAATAATCTTCTTTATATAGATCCTCAAACACTTGAAATATGGTGATGGCAGCCAGATTAATAGTCAAGCACTGGGAGAACATTTCAGATACTAAACAAAACTCCTGCTCCTTTGAATATAATATCATGTAATACACAGCTAAAGAGCAAAAACATAACAGAACTATGACACGGCTGATATTAACAAATATTTTAGTCTCATGTATCAGCTAAACAAAAACTTTATAAGAGGTAGGAGTTTATGTAAACACACAGGAAGTCAGAAGTGCATAAAGAATCTTATCAGAATTTGTAGCGTGATACTTTTAAGACCTTACCCTCTTCCATGTCAATTCTTGAAACAATTCAGTTCCCCACCAATGCTGCTCTACAGCAGTATAGGAAAGACTTTCAGCTGCCTTGCTTTGCAGGCTAGGATTTTCAGAGAAGCCTGAAAGGCTAAAGTTGAGCCATTTACCAGGGAACATCTTTCATTTTACAGTCATTTTAAAGCTCCGTAATGCTTTTGACTGGAAAACATAATGCATGCTTTTCATTTTTTTTTCATATAAATAATAATTTCTCAAAATGCCTTCAAGGTCAATTTTCTGTCAACCAGAAGGGCAAAAATTTTGTGAACATGTTTACCGAAAGGGCTCTGTTTTTTTATCAAATTTAATAATGCCCTCCGCCCCCAAAAAAGGAAGAAAAAAATATGGTGCTAACAGGACCTAGATATCAAAGTTCTATCTGATTGTCATCATCAAATCATGTGCTCTGTGCCACCCAACCCTGAAAATGCTGAACTGGTTGATATATAACTTAAGTCATGGAAGACTTGAGTTCACAAATGTGTGCATGCCTTCATCAAATGTGCTGATCTTCCAGCTCTTGTAAGAGATTGAAGGAGTTGGTGACTGCAGGAAGAGGGGACTGGCTGCTACCATTTTTGCCTAAGGACGCAATGCTCTCTTCTTCCCTGCTCAAGCCTGGTCCTTCTGCAGGGCTGCCCAGCCTGTTCTGTGAAGGGCTCTCAGTTTCAGTGGCCTCATCTTACATGAAGTAAGATTGACAGACAAAGAAGTATACTTACGAGCGCATGGCTTTTCGACTTAGTGTTAATTCAGGGATGGAACTGCTTCAGTGAATGTTTACATCTTGTATATTAACTGGTTTGATGCAGAAGTTCAAATATTTAAACTATGCTCACAATTCCAATTAGCTGTATGTTTTAGGGAAAGTGTTCTGCGGAAGTACACCAGCAAACATTTTCTTATTCCTTCTTTCAAAAAACTAAGCCAAATTTAGCTGAAAAAATGTGAAGTCATTTATGATCTGAGATATAAAATAGAGCGTTTTTCATAGAGCTGACTAAAAATAACTTGTAAAGCCGTATGCAAAAGGTAACCATAGCTAACAATCAAATGAAAGCTTAACTTTTTTATTAGTAGTATTCATGTTCTTGTAAAAGTTCTTGCCAAATTAAAATATGATGGAATTGGAAAGATTCAAGACATTTGCACCTTAAAAATCCAACAGCCCCACAAATGATTTAGTACTGCTTGGAAAAATTAATTGTGTTGGAAAGACACTGTATGGAAAATATAAAGTGTTTGGAATCATCTGAAAAAGTCTGTTTAAAAAATTGACATAACCTAATTGCTTATTAGTTTATTAGCTACTTAAAATCTCTCCCATTGCAAAAGTTAGAAATGTCATAATATACTGCCAAAACCTGACAGTAAACACACAGCACCAACTGGGTTACTTTTTATCACTTTTTTTTTTTCTTTTAGGGTAGTCCTCTAAATAGAAAGCACTTTAAAACATGAGTGAGGCTTTAGATTAAATCTCTAAGCAACAAAGAACTCTGGTAGAGACCTTTAAGGCTAAATGCAGATTTTTCTGAAAATTAAAACAAAAATCATGTTAACTTTAGTAGATCAAAATACTCTGTGTAAATTCTCTGCTACCACTATGCTTTGGATTAAACAATGGGCTTTCACCCAACTTGCTATTGCTTTCTACTTGCTGTTTCTTTCAGCATATCTTCAAGATGATAACGGGAAAGCTAGATAAATGATTTGACACGGTGGCAAAGAAAAGCTGGAATTTATTTTCGTAGTCAAGGGGCTGATCATTAACTAAAAAGGTTAGAAAAATCCATGTGCTACACTTAGGCTGAAGTTTGACCCCCATCTGTCTGAAAACTGTGATGCAAAAGTTGTTGTGGTCATATCTCTCTGAATGTTTTTATCCAGTAAGGAATGACTCAATACTTTGTAGCAATTAATTAGAAAGCTACTATTTTAATCACTGATAAACAGCCTAACGCAGCTACAAACTTCTCATTAATTACTAAATAATGGAATTTGTTGTCAGGAGTGATTGAAAACTTTGTGAAGCCATTGTAATGCTTTGTGAATCACAGTTCAACAAAATTCTCATTTTTCTTTGAAATGTAATAAAATGGGATTATAGAAGGTTTTAAAATGTCCAGAATGTAGACTTCAGATAGTTCTGAGTCAAATTTGAGTGCACAATTTGATTTACTTGTTTTTTATCTATTCAAAGAACACATTTTAATCATCAGGAATCTCTTATACGTTTTCCAAAGCAATTCCCCCCCAGATTTTGGAGAATTTTGTAATACAGCCCTAACAAACAAATGACCTACAAGTCATTTTCTGTGAGAATGACACTCCTCTGTGACATCTATTCCAATGCAAGTCAATCTTGTGTAATATAGTTTGGTCTATTGTACTAAGTAATGATTACTATTTGGTGGGATGAGCAAAATGATCCTTTTGAATGAAAGAGCACAAAAGGGAACATGTTCCCTCACATGCTTAGTTTTGGAAGGCTATTTAGGTACACATTTATTGTGTTTGTTTTAGAATTTAAGTTGATGTTTTAATCTTGTATTTTTTCTTGCCGTTGTGAAGTCGTTTGTTTGCAAGTGTTATGTAGACAGACTGATTTCTGGAATTTCCTAGTATCTGAGCCCTGGCTCCTCAAGCTTAAATAACTTGTTGTGTGTGTGCAATGTAATATATATGTTACACCAAAATATGCCATCCTTCTGGGATTTATAACAACATTGCACTGATTGACGATATTACAACCCACATATAATCATTCTGAATCAGTTTCTTTTAACTGAGTATTGTGCATAACACTTTCAAGCCTGCAGAGAAAGATGCTTGTGAAGTGTTAATAAATCTTTCTTTGTTTGAAAATCATAAATATCTAGCATAAATCTATACTGAATTACCTCATGTACAAACATGTAGGTCTTCTGACTGCCTGACTGATGATCTGTGATGTCATGACAGCTGAGGTCACAGTCCTGGTGATATATGGAACGTAACCATATTAAATTAAGTCAGATGATCCACAGCATAATTGACATCATCCTGCAAATAGGCAGAGGTGCCATTAAGCTATCAAAAAAATTTAAAAATGAATTTTTAGATACTAGATATAGACTTTGTGTTGTGTTTTTGTTTGCTTGCTTTTTCAAACGCACTGCAGGATTCTGTTTTTCAGTCAATTAGTTTATAAAGTCAACAATTTAAGTCATACATTCTCTTGCCCTGTGGTCAGCTATATGCTTACTTGACTGAACTGATGCTATGTGTGCGTCAGTACATGCTGTTGATTGGAGATTAGAGGCAATGAGGAGAACGCTTGTGGGTCGGAATTGTAATGTTCTGGTTGCACCTTTCTTAAGGTGCCTTGCTGATAACCCGATTCATATGATGAAGAAAGCTTTGTAAACTTCTCACGTCACAGTTCTCTTTCTAGCAAATAGAGCAGAATGGGAATTGTTTCTAAAAATGGTCTCTAATTTCAGTATTTTGTGTAGAGTTGCAGCTTCCTAGTTCTCTGGTTTGCAGAAGAAACAGCTCTTCTGTGAATTAGTTAATGTCCTTAAGGAAGGCAGTAGGGAAATCAGATACTAGAACCACAAACAAGTACCAGTAAACTCATATGCTACTACATTGTTTGTGCATCTCCTTCTGCAAACACTAGTTCATAGCACCATGACAGTCTATCAATCACATCTGCACAGTAGCTTGCTGTTTGGTTGAGATGGGAACAGGTCATTGCTTTAGGGAGAATCTGTGGAAGGAAGCAGAGGCTATAGCCACTGTCTGCTCCTCTCTCCCACCTGTATGTGCCATAGAGAGAGGAAGAAAATGATCTAAATGCATCCGTTTGCTTAGTTCTTCATGTCTTCTGCAGAGATACAAGCAGGCTTCACAAAGAGATTCTCATTCTCTCTCTGCTTTCCTGAAAAACAGCATGATGTTGGCCATGATTTGACTTCACATGACTATTAGAGTATAATTGCTTTGCTAGAAGATTGTAGTAGATAGTTTAAATCAAGGTATGGAACTTGTATTTTAAAGGAGAGGACAGCTTCTTAGCTTCTTCTTGTTGCTTTCTCCAGGCAATATGTATATTGTTCGAGACTAAAACTATAAGAGACCCTAGTAAGTAAGAAAGGTTTTATGCAGAAGTGCACCTACCTGTATTAGATCTGAATTTGACCAAAAGCTGGTAAAGCAATTTACTATTAGGGAAAAAAGGACCACCTAGAAATGTCTTTCTAAGGAAACTTTTCCATATTTTGTAAATTGAGTAGTAAATGGCATGAGTGAACCAGCTGGAGAAAATGAGCTACTGTCTTTTCCCTGTGACTGAAATGAAACTTTTAAGATATATCTCATGAACATGACTTTTCCCAGACAGTACATTTCTTTTATTCTCACAAGTCACGAAAGTCTGGAAGTGTATTGCCAGATTTAGAAAATCAAAACCAAAAATCTGTAAGCTTTTGGTCTTTGCAACAAGGTCTATGTTATATATACTTTTTAAATACCTTTGCTGAGCAATGTCTAGTTCTGAATATGTCTGGTTATATGCTGAATTTGCTATAAACTTTGGGCCATAGCTGTTGGGGAATTCCCATAAACACTACTAGTGCCTGATGAATAAGAGGACTGCTTTGGTATTATTTCCTAGAAATAATATTGGAGATGTTTTAGACACAGCTACAAATTACGGCATGAGAAGAACAAACTCAGCCCTGGCAGACATTCTATAGGGAGGTATAAGGATGCAGGTCTGCCAGGAAATCTTATTCCAGGCTCCTCTTTCCTATGAGGCTGGAACTTACCCTAGAGAATAATAATACTATTATTATAGAATCTGCAAAACCAAGCCCAAACCAGATGCCATCCTTTAGCTGGACTAGAGTTTTTATGTAATATTCTGTTTCCCTTCAGTGAGCCCCCTCCATGGCATAATCTTTTCTAAGATGCATATCCAGCCACCAGTACTCAACTAAAGCATTACATTCAATGGCAAACTGCATCCATATGTTTTCTCTTTAAGTGTAATTTCCTCTGGCCTTAAGTACCACGTGGGCTTTTGGTGCAAAAAATAATGAGTACTGAACTGGCTGAAAAAAGTATGGAAAAAAGTTTGATTTTTGTAAGGAAAAATTGAGCTGAGATAAGAAGTGTAATTGGTTTGCAAAGTCTATATTTAACAAACTCTTTTAGTTTCTAGGGTTTTTTTTAATTAAATTAAACAAAGCTTTTTAAAAAAAACATCCAGAGGGATGGATGCAGACTACAGAATCCAATTTTAGGGAAATAGATATTCAAAAATATATTGAAAAATATTTAAAACAAAGATGGTAGAAAGCAATATTTGCTATAATTGTGTAGAATAATGCAACACATAGCTAGAGATCAGGCTTGTGCAATCCTATGTTAAACTGTGTTACTGACTTTTTAGCGTGATTAGATGCATCATTTTCTTTTCTTTTTCAATACCTGTAATATCTCAGTATCTATACCTGTGAAATGAATGGAAAACTTTATTTATAGAGATGCAGGATATGTACAAGTTGTCATTCCTAAGGTCAACAGAATCAAGAAAACAAATCTAATCGGGAGAGGACCAAAATGTTTATGGCAAATGGATAAAAACGTTTGTAAAAGCACAACCTTCCCACTTCCCTGGCTAGAAACCTCAGATTAGTGAAAAATGCTGCCAAGAAAATGTGTATCGGTGAAACACATATCTGAGTTTCTGCTACCTGAATGCTGGTGGGCTATTTCTCTGTATTAGGCCTGAGAGTGATGGTACGTACTGTTCATGTGTTCAGACCTGATTTTTTTCATTCAGGTAGGGCTTCAAATCTATCATACTATTGTATGTATTGTGTATGTGTGTTAAGATAAGTGTAAGTAGGACTGGTTTAGTCACCAGCTGGTAGAACTCAGGATCTCATAGTGGCATTAGGATAACACTGGTATGTCAATAGCAAAGTTCTACTAGTGAAAATAAGGATACTTGACCTTTGATACCTGCTTTGTTCATTAGAAAAGGGAAAAGAGAAATCTGGAGGTGAAAATCAGGTACCTACTTGTAGGAGCCTACGATTTTTGTTCAGCACTAATGCTCATTAGCCATTACTGAGTAGAGTTTGAGAGATTCACACATTTGTTTGGGATTCCCAGATCTATCAGTGAGAGCACTGAATAGTTGGATATTGTGAAAACCTAGTGAAGAACAGATCCTTCTCTGTAGTCCGTATCCAGTGGCTGAGGTGCTGCTAAAAAGTCAGAAATTTCCCTTCTACTAGACTTCCTACTGGACAATGACACTATATCTCTCCTATAATGCAGAGCTGTACAGAAGTATTCATTTCTATTTTGTTAGTACCTAGAAATCTGAGCTGTAATTAAATCTCATTGTGCTGGGCATAGTAATAACATTTCAATCAAAACAGTACGGTCATGCAGTATATGTACACAGCACATAGTATAGAACTTCAGTAAGACAAGTTTGTGGGAGAATGTTCCTAACCCCATTTCCTCTCCCCATTTTTCTTCCCACATCCAGTCATTCAAACAAATGTCCAAATATCTTTGAAAACTGGATAATAACTTGTTTTGTGGCCCTTGCTATTATTAGTAGTGTTTCACTAGCACTACTGGAGAAATCTCTCCAATTTGCAAAACTGTATGGTGATTTTTGTTAATATTTCTCCTTTTTTATTTTTTTTAACCACTGATGACTCAAATTTTTTGCATGGCAGTGACTTTTGATGGTTCCTTTAGGTGCTGCCAATATAAACTATACTCATTTCACAGTTTCAGCATGTACAATTAATTTGGGCAGTGGAGTCACGCTGTGAAGTCCTTCATGTTATTGTTTTTAAACATGCAAAAGGCTTTTAAAATGGATACCATTCCCTTGCCTGAACACTAGTTTCCAATCATCTGGAAGCATATTACGTGAAGAAAGAAATGTAGTAATTGCTTTGGACGCAATAGTAATTGTCAGCTGCAAACACAGATAGGCCACTAGTGAGATATCTAGTACCCCAGGCGCAGTGAGTTCCTAGAAATGTTTCCATCTGAGGATGATAAATTTGTGAATAATGGTATAATTTTTGCTAATTGGGCTATAAAAGCTGTAACCTCTCCCTCATGGAAGCATTGTTTTTGGAAGGAAGGAAGCCCCGCAATGATAGACAATAGCCAGCCGAGCCCTCTCCATGCCAGCTTATGGGCCTCCAGACAAATTCGAGAATCTCACCCTTGCTGGATTAATTCAGCTCCTCTTCCAGATGCCCTAGCATGGGGGAAGCTTTGTCTTTGATCAACTGCATCCAGGTGTCAGATCTGTTTTCACATCTGAGTGAAATGCTAATGTTCTTCCATAATAGGTTTTTTGTTTGAGACCCATGCACATGGGTGAATTTAACCTTGTGGCAGGTCCGCTGCTAGTTCCTGAATATATTCCCAGAGATCTATGCGCTCTCCAAGGACAAAACATTATATGCTCCATGCAGTCAGGCAAAGCTCAGCTCTGACCATCTGGGTTTATGTGTGTTCCCATCCCACAATCTGGCACCAATATGTAACACATTTCCTGTACTGCATTTGTAGGTCATCACTGCCATCAGCCAGACCACACATGTACAGCAAAAAGGATGGAAGTCAGGACCATCACTTCTCAAAACTAAGGTCTTTCTTTGCCATTTGAACTAAAAGCGAATTAATGGCTGCTGTAGAATAAGGATTAATTATTTTTGGTTCACTGACCAAACCAGAAAACTTAGAAGAAAATTCACCTAAGCCAAAAAGCTCTGTGTGTTTGCATATAAACTACTTCTCTCAAGAATTTCACTGAATACTACTAGAGATTTTAGTCTTCTGTACTAAGCAGTCATTGGTGTCCGAAACGCTCTCAAAGGCATTGTTTCTTTCCTTACTCTGAGGTCAATTTTTTGGCATCTTGGGGCCATACTATGAGCATCTATTGTAGGCTGCTCAGTCTCATCATAAGATGTGAAAGCTTGATCCTAGAGCCATGTTTAGGTAAAAGGGGAGCAGACAGGAGGAGCCAGTGTCTGCCACCCTTCACAGTGGCCTGGCTACTTACATAAGCAAGAGAAAAACTCACCCTGCTCTCTACTTCCAACTTTTCTTTGATTTGTGAAGGACTGCTTCAGCTACAGAAATGGTAGTTTGCAGCTGAGATTCTGTTACAAAAGAGGCGAAGAGTGGGAGGTTCAAACTGGGTCATGGTCCCTGGGAGCCATTTAGGCCCTGTGAATGCAAGAGGATTAGACAAAGCCCAAGAAACCCTCAAAGGCTTGCAAGACACTGACGGAAGGATAGCAGTAGAACCATTTATTTGTTATAAAGAGGGCTGTTGCCAATAAAAACAGAGATTGATATCTAGGTGAGTCCCTAAAGACCTCTACAGAAAAGCAAAATTTTATGCAGTTACGCCAACAAAACTCTGCCCTTTTTTATTTTAGCAGAACTGGTCACACTCCAACCTTGTTCTCCATGTTTCTTAAATATTTTCTCTGCAGACCCACTAGTTCTGAAGTGAGGCCAATGGAAAAGCCTCCTCCCTCTCATTTCCATCGTCTGCAACCTTTCCTTAATTTATGTCCTTTCTTCCCTTTACAACAGCTGTCCTAGCCAGAAGCCTCTAGCCGAACCAGATAATGCATCTTAAAAGTGACCCTGCAGTAATGAAAAATGTTCTAATAGTTTTTATCAAGCTATTATTGACATGTAAGTGCTACAAAAGTGATCCCATTTAGGCATAAAAATTGTTTGTTTGCTGATTTATTTTTCCAGGGTGTGTATTTTATGTGGATCAGTTTATCATAAACTTTGGATTTCCCTACTTGGGAAAAACAAGTAGGACATACAGTAATACCCCATTACATAAAGTTTATAAAGGATTAATCAATAGCTAAAGGATGATACTACTGACCTTTTAGCATATAGCAATGGATGAGAGAGAAATTCTACTCCGCAACGTTTAATCCTGTATTTAAATGTCTAATCATTTATTGATATAATACCTATAAATGAAACCTTAATATAGAGTGTGTGAGGGCACTACCGCAGGTCAGGGAAATCCTTAGTGAGGAGAGGAAATCAATTTTGTTTTCACCGTACTATTTTTACAGAGCCGGCCCTCTCAAAATAACTAACGCTTTAAGAGCAACTCATTATTTTTAGTTACTTATAGACAGCGTCTTCCTATTTTCACTATTCTCACAATTCTTGCTATTGTAAGCTTCCTTCCCATTTTCCACAAATATTATCTTAAAATTCAAGGAAATACCTTACTAATTCCTCTTTTTCTTTCACATATTTGCTTAGTGATTCTACATCCGCCATGTTGGTATTATGGAGTGAGTCGTCAGGTGGGTATTGTTATATGCAGCATGTGAGGGTATGCGAAGTATGATGCTTGTAGGGAGGACTCGCAGACATCAGCAGACTTTTTTTCCTCTTTCATCTCAATAACTAATTTTGCTCTCTGGGGCATAGGAATTTGTTTGGTCTGAGATTCCTGAAGAAGGTTTGCCTGTGCTGTTTGTGGCCACCTCTGTTCAAGGACTACCGAATACAGGGTAAACAAACAAATTGCATCAGCCAGGTTATGGATCACAAATTTCTCCTCCACCAGATGCTCTGTCCCCAATTGCTGGAAAGGAGCCAAAGCTCACAACAATCCCCTGGTCTACGCTAGTAACCTGGCCACGGTCTCTCACTTCCTGTCCTCTATAAGGTTGAAGCACACAGAGTGATAGAATAGGTCTTACGCTACTTAATATTTGCAACCCTAGTTACACCATGCTTTAGGCTTGTCAGTGTTTATTTTGCATACTCAAGCCCAACAAATTAATATTCTAACCCAAAAGAGAATTGTTGAGAAAGGCATGTGTACTTCATCGACCCAGGTCTGCTAATAAAGATCACTAATTCTCAGTTTAAGAGAAAAAAAAAAAAAAAACACCTGTATGCCGTAGAGATGAGCAAAACATGGATCTTGGTTTTGAAGTTGTTGCCAGCCTGGAATGCAGGAGGAGGGAAGTAAAGGAAAAGGAGCTGGGCTGGTATTCGACCAAAGCATTTTTTTTTCCAAGTCTTGGGGGAGATAGAAAAAGAAAAATATTATTACATTTTAGTTTAGTCCATGATGTTTCATTTGACCTAACATGTGAGATTTCATTTTGAGATTAAAAAAAATCATATTTACCCCTTTTATTTCTTCTTCTTAAATTTTAACTCATTTTCAAAATTGAAAACTTTTGATTTGATTCAAAAGTCAAAAAAGTATGATTAAAAAGCTGTCAACATTTTCACATTTGGAAAACTATTTTAACACTTTTTCAGAACTCTCTTCCCTCCACTTCTATAGTTTCCATCCCTTATGCAGCTGAACTATTGCTGAACTTGGCCCAGATTGATATATGTTTTTGATCGCTTTTGCCCGGTTCTATACGTTACTATATTACACCAAAATTCCATATGTATTCAATATATTGTTACTATGACTTCATGGCAGCAACCTCTGTTATCAAAAATCCAATTCCAAGAGCCTTTACGTACCATTATCCAAAACTTCATTAACTACGTAAGGATGAATTTATTTAATTTTCAGCTAACAAGAGAAAAATACGATAGAAATATAAACCGGTAGCACTGGGGAAGGCTAGCCAAATAAAAATGATCTATCCTTTCTTGAAGTCTTTATTTTATATTCCTGACTGTGACTCTTAGAATGTTCTAAACATAAGTTGTTGAATAACAAAGCAAATTTTTGTTGGCTCAAATTATACCTTAATCAGATTGTGCCTTTACTGACTGCTGTATTACAAAAGGCATATTTTAAGTCCACAATCACCACAGCCGATTTCTTAGAAACTGTCCTGTCCTAACTTGACCTTAAAATAAACATGCAAACAAATTAAATGTCTCAAATGCATTTTTATCAACTACAATAACAATGATCAATTTTTTTTTAATTACAATTAAGGGTTTTTCAGTTTTGCTATTGACGCGGGCAGAAAGTGCCTCTTTAATAATGCCCTGTAATTCAGAACACAGTGCTCTTTACCATAAAGTTTAAGACCACTATGCTTTGAAAAGTAGAACAATATTAACTGACTTGGCATGCAGGCAAATGTAGATTGTGTGCCTTGGGTTCAATAAGATATAAAAGTAATACCAGCACAATCTTCTGTTCCTTCAGAAATTATTATCGCTCTGCCTCTTAAGAAAATAACTTTTGATTTGTAGCTGGCAATGGGTGTATGAATATACATGAGGTATATGTGCTGTGAAATGGCAATTTGAAAGAGGAAGAATAGGGCTTACCGCTCAAAGCTCCAACAATGTCTATGTGCATTAAAATTTGATCTCTGTCTCTTAGACACTTACACGACTTCCATTCTTTTGGTATTTGAGCACCTGACAACTTTAATGTGAATATGCTGGTAGGTAAGCATTTTAATCCCTCATGTTGCAGCTGGAAAGCTGAGGCACAGGAAGGTTAAGTGACTTGCTCATATGTTATATAAAAGCATTTGGCCTTAAATTAATTAGGAGCTCCTTAAATTAAGAGAAAATTGCACAGCTAAATACACCAATAATGTATTTAATCACTAACACATTACTGTGATCCAAAACACACAAGATAATTTTAGCTGTACAATGTCTATTCCATATGGAATTTGGCAAGAGAATGTCAATGTGGAAAGCTGATTGAAAGCAGGATAGGAGGGACTGCTGTCACTTGAAAAGTGCGGCGCTTTGCCACGGCGTAACTTGACATATAGTATTTTTTAGACTTCCAAGAAAGCCAGTACTTAAAACAGTAATGTTAGTTCCAAGTGTAACTTAATAGCTTTCTAAAACTCCTTCTTCTGTTATGGAGGGGGAAGGGGGAAGGCTGGGTTTGCACTTGGGAGTTCTGTTTGTTTAAGAAAACCTTTTAAAACCATAGCCTAAGTCTCCATGGCAAAAGCCAACTGTATGGTGCCATTTCAGTTTTAAATGAAACTGTTATCTGTCTGTCTCTCTTTTGTTACTTACCTGTCTCTTAGCTGAGCCTATTAAGCACTGCTTTAAAAAATAAAAATAAATTGTATAGCTACTGAAACCTGTGGCAGCCTGCAGTAATGTGGCATGTTTGCACTCTGCTTAAAGCAACCCAGTTCCACCCTGCTCAGGGGTCGGACTTTCTGTTAACTTTAAGGGACTGTTACCTGGGGCATTTCATCATCGGCAAATCTCAGTACTTCCAATGAAATCTCTTAAGCATATCAGTACGTCTTTGGCTTATTTTCCTCGATAGAGTTGCTGAAGTAGGAACCTTGCTGGAAATCAGAGCGAGAGCTGAAGTTAAATGGCTCTCGCAAATAAAGGCTAAAAGGTTCTGCAGCTGAAGCATCCATTCTAAAATATGATTCGAGAAGCGGAAACGTGGACAGCTCAAGTTGTTTGCTGAAACCTCCTCACCTAGTGCCGTTTGAGAAGCCCTGGGGTATCTAAGCCGTCTCCACAGGGACTGGCAGACCTGTCCCGGGAGCCTTGGAGACCTGCAGCGTTCTAGAGCAGCAGCGGGGGGCCAGGTATCTCAGATGGTCCTGGATGCCCATGGTTAGGCCACTGAATCAAGCTCTACATCACTCAAGCCAGAGAGATTTTCTGCGGAAAGGAGTATCTACTTGATTCTGTGGCGAATCTTTCTTTTTTTTTCATCAGATCTCCCTCATTTTAAAGTGGCATAAAATCTAAAATTAAACGTGCTTCTTCATTGTTGTGACATAAGGTTGGCAATGATCAGCATAAAAATGACATTTGTGTGTCATAATTAGAAAAATTACTTCAAGTGGCATTTCAACTTTTCTATACATTCTTTTTTTTTGATATGAAACTGAGCTGTAGTTGACAGGTTGAATTGTTATGAGTTAAAACTGTATGTTATTTCTAGATACCTCTGAGGTATATTTTTACCCTGAAAACTGGAAAGTTATGCTACATACACTTTTATTCTTACCTGTTACATCATTACTATTGGAATGACGATTCCCCTGATCCAAAGATGCCAATTGGCAAAATGCTTTCTAACATCAGTAATGACAAAATTTGGCCCTTCAAACGAACAGTTCATCCTTTTTGATTAGGGATAAAAAAGCATTGTGTTCAAGCTCCTGATTTTGTTCTAAAATGTGGAAACATATTTGTGGAAAGAAAATAAGTATATCTGTCCTCAAGTAACCCAGGAGAACTGCTGAAAAGGAAGGTGCTATTTGTGCTTGTACGCTGTCAACTTTCTAACTCTCACCACATTTAGATTATTTTAAAGGAAAACTTAACATTCACCACATTTAGATTATATTAGCATTCAAGAATGAGGTTCTCCTTTGATGGTCACATCAGGATTAAAATTGCTTAAAGTTTATATACGATAGGAAATGCTAAAAGCTGAAAAAAGCAGTCACAGCATTCTATTAAGGGCTGAGACGATAGGAACCGATATGCCTTTAGGCAAGAAATTTATTTCCAACGCTTGGCAGCACCGCAAGAATTAGCTATTTTGCATCAAAAGTAAAAGTTCAGGCTATAAACTGAAGAGTTTAAAATGTAGACCAAAGTTCCTGAGACAAAAAGGGTTTCTTAAAGTTGTTTTTTTAATTACAATTCTGAAGTCTTATATTTAAATGGCTCGTAATACAGTAGTAACAATAGCTCCTCAAAATCCACTGTAAATGGAGATCCCTAGCAAATAGAAAGCATATGCCACTAAGTATCCTCTTTCCCTCAAGGTGCTTCATAAAGCTTAGCATATGTATGTTAAAGTGTATTATAGCTGCAGTTTAGCCAAAACTGAGGGCAGCAGGAGAGAAACACAGTCCTTTAGAGACCGAGTGAAAAATGGAGGCAAAGTTTCTCTGTCAGCCTATAAATAGGGTGGTAAGATTGTTAGGGATAATACAGTAGGTGACCAAGCAATTTTAATATAAAAGTCTAGGGGCCCAATCTTACAAGGTGTTAAAATGCCTCAGCACTCAGGAGCTGAAGCTGCTTAGCAGCTATTTGAGCCCTATTTGAGTCAACTATATTAAAAATGTTGACTGATCAAAGTTCTTTTACATCTTTTTCTGTCCCTCTGTCTCTTTTGCTGCTTTGCGGACTTTCTTTTTGTCTAATCCATTTTAATGTGCTGCAAAGATTAGAAGGATAACAAAACTGCTGAGCTGCAAGCTTTTCATTTGTTTTGCTTGCCAGAGACTGAGTTTTGTTTTATCCTTGACCAAAAAAAAAAAACCAAAAACTAAGCAACATGGAGGCCATAGGAAGCAACATCAAGATTTATCACAGTTAGTGCTGAATCTTTTGGCATGTAATGGTTAGCTCGCATCTATGGACAGAAGGGTACTTTCAGCTTCTTATTTTCTCCTCTGACCTCTTCATATGGGGACAGGCTTATGTTTTGTCCAAGATGTAATCCCTCTAATAACTTTTGACTGATGATTAAAAGAAAGACTGAGTGTTCTGGGACTGAAGGTATGCCGTCGTGCGCCTGAACCCAGGCATTATTGACTTAGTTACATATAAGCATCCTTTCCACAAACAATGCTTTTCACTGACAGGTCTTCTGAAGTAGCAGTGCTTATCTGCCCATGGTAGGTTAATGGTTATCTATAGTAGTATCTTCTTTGAAATAAATGAAGCGTTGGAGAAGAGCTACAATGCTAACATCTTTAAATGGAGGAAAATGTTCTCCCTTTGATGTAGAGAGCCTTTTAGTGTTCTTGATTTTGGTATGTCAGTCCTTGCAAAGTGGAACTTAACTCTGCCTAACTTTAAGAAATTGTATAGTCCCATTCTCATGCCAGACTGCTTGAGTTTGCAAAACTAGACTTGCTGAATCGTGGCATAAATTGCCAAATACCGCAGAACTCTGCCTGGGACAAGCTTGCCATCCTGCATCCTGAAAGACGTAAATCAGCAGGACCATAGAAATGTAATCCTTCTCTGAGACTGATGGGCTAGCAGAAAGCCACATTAGCAAGGCATTTGGAGCCTTATCCCACTGGGGGTTGGGCTTCTTTTGGCACACTTAATGGAAATGGTCATGTCTCTTTGGTTCAACGCTAGTTCTTCCTCTGTGTGCGTGGGGGGTGCTTAAGGTATTTATGCCACATGTATAAGCTGGATAACCATCGCATAAACTGTGATGTTTCACCAGCCATAGAGTAAATTATGAGCTGAAATATATTTGTTTAACCCTATGCTTATGAAAGTCACTGGATTCCAGCCATACCGATACAACAGCATTATTTCCAGAAAAACTAATCCTGGAAATTCAGTGAAAGGGATGAAGAAAAAAAGTAGAGCAAGGAAGATAGGGAAGCAGTAATAACGGACTTAAAGCTGACATACAAGATACAATACGATGAAACAGAGAGATCAAACACAGGGAAGATTTCAATACAGTGTGGGGTAGGTAGCTTCACGTTTTTGCTGGGGTTTTGCTGAAAAGCCTTGTATAAATGAGGTGAACTTGTATAAACTGACTCAGCCCTGTATTTATTTTGAGTAGTGAAGACTATGCTTATGCACAATAGCTGATCTGGTTCCCTGAACAGTACCTTTCAGGTTTGATCCACCTATTATTTAAATTCATGGAACGGTTGCCCTTGACTGTGTCTTAGGCCAGACTCTTTCTTTCCTGTATAACCTCAGTTAAATCAGAATATCATGAGGCCATAAACCCCCAAAACTTGAGTGGTCACCTCAGCAAATTTTATATGGAAACCTTTGTATTCCACCACACAATGTTGCTGTGTATTTATTATATACAAGATGACATAGAACATGGGGAGTTTACATTGCAGGCTTTGTTCTCATTTTTTTTATTGTTTTTGGAGAAATGCAAGGTCCTTAGAGATCTTTAATAATGCTTCAAAACATATATTAGCTAAAGCCCTCTATGAAGAGCAGAAGAGGGGGAAAAAAGGAATTCACTATTTTATCACTTTTGTTATTCTGCCACCTGAAAATTTAATCACTGGAGCATATCCTCAGTTGATTTTAGTCTGTTCATTATGGGGTCACATCCTTTCCTGGTGAAAACTGGATGAACTCCACTGAATTCATAGACCTGCCCAGATTTATAGCAGCTGTGGATAGATCTGATTTTTGCGTACTTCTCTTTAAGGCTTTTCTTTGCCTCGGCATATCATTGTATTCAAAATTATGGTTAATTGATTTTTGCCTGGGTGCATACTTTTACATGCAGGCTGCTTCCGCCACTTGAGATGCTGGAAAATAGTGCTTCTGATCTATCATTGCAAATAATCTTGCTTCTTAAAGTGAAGACTTCTTTGTAGCTTTTCCAACTTAACACCCTTTCATTCCACTTCCATGCAGTTACGAATTTTTCAAGGTGGAACCATCCTCATCTGTAATCTCAGGGGTGTCATTATTCTAGCTCATTTTCTTCTAAATCTCTAGTATTCAAACAGATCAAATGTAAAATCCCCAGACATTATGTTAGTCTCCTTACATGGTATTTGGATTTTTGGAATATTTATATTAATAGGATTATCTCCTTCTGTCTTTAAAATACCAGTATCTCTTATTTATTTAAAAAACGTTATCTTACGTTAGAAGCACTTTGAATGAGCACATGCGTTCAGATGATTTATTTTTTTCATTTATATTGTAATCTACATTACAATACATCTGGGTAGTTAAGCAGTCCTAAGAGACCAGTTTCTGAGGCACGGGTTTGTCCATGTGTTGAGTAAGATGATTCTTCAGTGGTATCTGGCTGTAGATACTTCGCTACACTAGTAATTGCACTGATTTCAAAATCAGTGAAGCCATTTTCTGTGTAAGGCAAGTGAGGGAGGATGTAGAATTAGTGCGCTCGTCTCTGAAAACCTGTATTCTCCTGTCTGGAATAGAAGCATATTATTTAACAGTATTCAGTTCCTGAAAATGATTAGTCTAAATCAGATAACCTCCCTCCAACTGAGAAGATGAATGAATATGTCTCTTTCATGTTACCTTGCCTCCTGAGCCTTCTGTGTCCATTAAAAATTGACTATCTATGATTTTCTTTGGAAATAGGTAGTCATCATGGAAAGTCTAAATATTTGTATTACCTGTGGAATGCTGTTGGTCCAAACTCTTTGAAAAACACTGTCACTGATAAGCTTACCTACTTGCTTCACGTAACATACATAATAGCTTAAAAGTGCCTTTATTTAAGTGCTTTCAATTGTTGCAAATTACAAAATGAAGAAACGAAATGGAAATTTCTAAGGTAGAATAGTTAGCATGTACAAGTAATATCTCAATTGCTTTTCAGTAATGCTTTCTGTCTTGGGCAAGGTATATGAGTCAAAAATATATATATTTATTGTTTTCAAAAGAAAAATAGAACTCAGACTAAATGAGCTGACCTTTTTTACAGAGTAAGTCAGTGTTAGAAACAGGGATACAATCAATGTCTCCTGCATCACATTTTTTGTGCTTTAACAACCTGAGTCTGCATTGATAGTGGCTTTGGCATTGTAGTGACTCCAAATGTACTATTTTAACCTATAACTCTGTAAGTTGAAGAATTATTTATTGGTTATGAAGACAGAAGTAGGCTGAACTTTTTAAAGTTGAGCTAATGTTACTCTTGGGGAAAGTCTTTTGCCACTTTGTTTGTCACACAGTATTTTTCATGTATTCTCCCCTTCCAAGGGACTGGGCTTGTAACAGGAAAACCAGCAATACACAGTGAAAGCAAAAATCATCCAAACTCAGTATGAATGTGACTTCCTTTGCACATCTACTTCTTTAACAATCAAGGAATCTCAGTTGATATTCAATTCTTGAATAGTTTGGTTAATTTAGGGCTGAATCTGAAATAGAGATTTAGGTACCATGAAGCCCGAGGGAATTCTGCCGCCTATATTATACACCACAGCTGCACAACATGAAAGGAGCATCAGGTAGCCTAAAGATAGGTGTAATAAAGTCCAACACGCTGAGCAAGGAGGCATGGAAAGGGAGAGAGAGAAATGAAGGAAGGCAGGCAATTCATATCTCTCGTATATAGTTAGGCACCTGATCCTGTCCTGTTGGTCCTCAGCCATGAACAGTCCCCTGGAGTCAGCTGAGAGCCTAGAGCCTTCCCCTAGGATGTGGGACACCAGTGTTCAAGCCCTTGCCCCATCTGATGTAGAAGAGGGATAAGAAGTTTCCACATCCTGGGTGAAAGCTATAATTTTTGGATTTATAAAGCAATTATTGTCTGTGGCTCTTTAGCTGCTCTTCTATGATGCCTGATTCGGGCATGTATGCTCTGAGATGAGTCTGATAGAATGAGGTGAATGAAGACATAGGTGATTTGAAAAGACCTGTGTTGGTGTGTGTAACGACTCAGTGGTTTTCAGTGCAGAAATGCATAGCAGAAATCTCATAGCAGAAATGAGGAGGCTGACAGAGCAGAAACCTATTGAGATTAGCTTTTGACATCCAGAGCAGGGGCAGCATTTGAGTAGCAATACAAGCATCAAAGGTTATTTTCTGGTCTCTGAGGTATAATTCCCTCCACAAGAATACCTTTTCCAATATTTCAGTCCTATCCCTTTTTCAATAGTAAAACATTAGTAATGAAGCCCATGTTACTCTGTCTAAACTTTACCCTATGGACCATGCTTCCAGCTTCACTCTAAGAGCCTGTTGTACAGAAGATTAGTGTTAGAACAAATCTTAAATTTATTGCCTGTCTTTTGATTTAAGATGAGCCACTCCCTTTATCTATTTCGCAAAGCATGATGGATCACAGAATTCAGAGCAGTTGGCAAACATTAGGAAAGAGCCCAAAGAAACAAAAGAAACCTGCCCAAATATCCTTCACCAAGAAATCAATGTTTGGATTGTAGCCTGCTGGCAGACTCATGGGAACTGAAATCATCTCAGGGCCTTTTTCCCTTCCCCCATACGACTGTATACAGGCAACCAATCCATCACTGGGGTGCCGCTTGCTAGTGAAAATGCCTCTATCTTCTTTGTATCACAAGGGCCCTATGCCGCTTGAAATTTCCTGCTGCTGAGCATGATGTTATTTTACAAGCGGGTCTCCTGTACAGCAGCTCTGAGTATCTGCCCACATCCAGAGTTCAGAACTGATTACACACTAGTAAGGCAGTCTTACTCTGTATCTTCTCTTAACCCAGGCAGAATAAAACCAAGGGGCCTGCTTCTTGTCATGCTGCCAGATCAGGAAATCACACCCATGCTGCATGCTGTGCTAAGCTTAATAATTGCCCTTGAGTAGGAGATGACAGGTATTGGCTGATAAAGCCTGACTGTTAGTCTGAAAAACTTAAAAGAGTTGCACAGCCAGCTGCTATTCCATTTCCTTCAATAAGATAGTCAAGTATTAGAAGGTTGTTTCCTTTAAATATATAACATCTCTATAGGTTCCATATTTAATTTTATTTCTCTATTAATAAGTTATTGTAATTTATTCAGAAAGTGGAGGGAAACTGTCTTTATATAACAAGTGCGCTTGTCTGGTCTGTTTATTTGGTCTGTTGATTGTTCCGGTTTCTTTCCTCCCAGGTTTTCTAAGAGAATTATATCTTTCTAAGATACAACAGCAGGCTTAACAAGCCATTTACTGTGGCTCAGTTAGGAGTGTCTATTGCTCTTTTTGCCCTCTATTTTTTATACAGCAGCAAGGCTTTCTATGTCCATAAATTTCGGGAGCTGTGTGTTCTTACTTTGCTGCTGCTGCTTCTCTTTCTCCCCTTGCCCTTGCCACATCCATGCTCTTGTGTATATTCCCGTTTCCCCATTTCACTTCACTTCACTTTCACTTCACTGTGCACCTCTGTCAGGTTTTGCATGGATTTTTTTTTCCCCATTCCTGTATCCAGTATATCATCCCATTCTTTCTTTTTCCTCAGGGCAATTCTCAATGTCCTCTTTTATGCAGGCTCTGTGTGCCTCCCACAGTGTTGCATTATTTTTCTTCTTTCTTCGTTGTTGAGGGTGCTGGGAGTGAGGAAAGGAAACTTTATTCTGGAAGATGAGAATTTGTGTCCCCAGACGAAGTTGGATACCTAGAAGTGACTGACATAGTAACACTTCCAGGTGTGAGACTCTAGTCCAGCTTCCTGCAGGAATCAACAGATTATGCCCATTGACACCTAAAAAAATTCCTTGAAATTTCAGAAACAGAGGTGACATTTCAGTATTATTGTATTAAATCTAGATTTTCAGACAGAAACAATTAAGTGGAATATAAGACCATTCAAACTCAACCAAAAGAAAAATGCAGCTATATTTGTGCATGCATACAGTGGTTTATTTTACTGTGAATTTAATGGTGGTAAATATAATTACTAAAGGTAGTGATTGACATCTTGGACAATATAACAGAGAGATAAGCTAAACTGAGAGTCTTGTGGTTAAAATAACATAACGACGCACTCACAGGAAGCCATGAAGCACAAATAATTTCTTCTATGTGCTACCCCTCTCTGAAAAAAAAGCAGTTACCTTGGTACGCTGCTAGTTGCCAGCCTGAGCAAAGTAGTGATGTTAAAGCCACTAATGCTGATTCTTTCTTTGCCTGTATTTTCTCATATGAAAAAAAAAACCATGCTGTATAGTTCATAACAATTCAAGATCAAGTGAGTATACTGAAGATTAAATCCTCTTTTATTGATTACTAGCCTGGTCTTTGTTTGCTAGAGAGACTACTAATGTATACAAAACACCTTATCTATGAAAATCTTTAGCTCAGCTTATTGTTATTGTTATCTGTTACATTGCCAACAGTTTGCTTGGCGCTATATAAGAGACAACATACAGACACATGCTGCCTGGAAGAACTCACAATGTAAACAAGATAAGATTTCTAGCTATTCAGCACATAATTGCTTTTTTTCCTTCTATATTTTCTCCCAAGCTTGGTAAACCGGTAATTAATTATATAGGAGTTGTCTTTGCTGTTGGTTATTGTTGCTTAATTTATTTACCACTTTTACTCACCAAATGTCAGCTCAAGCAAGCTGTCGTGCATTTTGTGGGCTATAGATGAGAGAAAGCTCTATTCTGTAGCATTCTTTGCAAGTTCTTACATTGGTTTTAGAGTGACATTTTGGAATTTGCTTATCTATCTTGCTTTTTTATCTCTCCTGATAAGTAAGATTATGATAGGCGAACCATCAGTGGATTTCCTTTTGCACAAAATACTGCAGACTAGGTCACTGCCCTCTTTTTTTTTTCAAGTGGGATCAAGAAACATTGTGGTTTTCTTCTTCCTTTTGATTTTATTCCTGCTTTCCCAAGCCTCATTTTTCCCTCTTCTTTTCTGCTGGTTAAAGAAGGTTAGAATTTTCTTTCCTTTGCTAGCACTAGGCATTCACTCATTGTTGGGCAGAGGACACTAAGCCCCTAGTGGCTATGAGACAGGTTACCGGTTCCAAAATCCACCCATGTCTGAGTTTGCACACTCATTTTAAAGGCTGTTTTACACCGGCAGTTCTTTTTGTTCTCCCTCCATTTCAGTTACCCTGGAGATTTTGTATGTTGTGTTATATATTAGTGCATGGAAATGTCATCTTTAATGAAGCTGAATTCCAAACACGGAAGGGGAAAGAGATGGATCACATGCCAAGTGCAAGCTGAAGTTATTACTACACAAGCACTTACAGAAACATATGAAATTAATTCAGATAAAAGATCTATAAAGCACATATCATTTTCTTGCACTTAAGAGTAGCAAGTTGATTTTTGATTCTAGTTCTAACACTTTAACACTACACTGGGGATACCAGAAATGTAATGAGAATATAACCAAAAAAAAAAAAAGTTGTAGGGCTTGACATCTCAAGGAAGCTTTTTTTTATTTTTTGTATTTGTTCTCCAGGAGTTATTTTGTGTGTGTGCATGTATATTTTTACTATTATTGTGAAAACTCCAGCCTGCAAAGAGTGGCCCTTTCAAGAGTCTCAGAGCAAACATTTCTAAAAAGAGATTTCAGAGGAAAATAAAATTAAATATCAAAACAGATGGTTGAAATCTGTCAGATGGAAAAATGCTAACTGGCATGATTCCTCTTATACATGAATAGGCAGGCATCTGAAAACAGGTCCACGGTTAACAGCTGGTACAAACTGGTATCCCATTTTAGTATTATAGAGTATCATGGAACACTGACTGCACCTTTTAAATACAGATAGGATAAGAAGTTGCTGTAGACTGGAGTTGTCCTGTTGGAGGCCCTAAATGGAGTCTTTCAAGCCTTGAGGCTATAGTCGCTCAGTCTACCTAGGTCTGTATTTTTTAACTAAAGTTTAAGCAAAGAAAGATATCAATCACCCATAAACTGCACTGCAATTGAATAATTTGGCATTTCTGAAAACCAGGCAGCATGTTTAGATGCCTTAAACTTGTATTTGAGGAACCTACTTTTAGGTTCCAAGCGTGAAAATTCTGACAGTGAACATTGTAAGATCTGCAATATAATTAGGTTATACAGTGAACTCAATGCATTAAAAAAGGAAAAATGCTTACTTATGTAAAATTACTATCTAAACATAGCTATCTCCAGTTCATTAGGCAGCCAACACAATATTATTTTAACAAACAGAGGCAAGACTGATTGGAGCCTTCAATATACATATACGTAATGAAGGGATTAGTAGACTTAACCTGTGGTTCAGTGTAGGACATGATGTGGATTAGGTACAGGAGATTTTAGACTGTCTGGTAAACAGTATTTGAAGATGAATGTATCCAGTTTGTTGTATGTTAAATTTTATTGTGTTTTAGCTGGAAGAGACTCTCCGGACTGCGTGTTCCTGGCAAGGCTCGTATATCCCACGATCTGAGTCTTCCCATTTGTGCCAAGCAGATAGGGCATCCTCACTGGGGAGAACTAGGGAAGCTGTGGTTCAGTTCCTGGGCTATCTTGCCCTGTCACTGAAGCAAAGCTCTGAAAGGGTCTGGAGATGGGATTGGGTGGGAGCAAGGGGAGAACAGAGATTCACGGCCAGCTTTCTCTCCCTGTTCTTGAAGACAGCATGGAGAATCTCTCCCTGCAGTATGCTCATGCGGCAGTATGTCCTAGAGAAAGGCATGCAAGAGCTCGACCTAAGAACATTTCAGTAAGAATTAACCTTTACTGAGCTCAGATGCTAATGAAAGACATCTTCTGGTGGACCCTGTCATGTCATCTCACTCATTTTAAAAAACTGGAAGTTCTTTCTTTCAGAATGAGGTGGTAACCTGAAAACTAATTATTACTAAGACTCGGATTTTTAACAGGTTACTGCTACCTAGCAAATAATCCTTAAAAAATAGTTAAATAAAAATACTCTGATTTAAAACATATGCCAATATATATTTGGCAGTATAATTATGTCAACTCATATAGTTCTCTGTTTCGGTCCTTGCAAACAAGTGTTAGCAGCACAAAACACTCACAGAGCTGACACTAACTGGCATTCGAGAGGGCCATGCTGAGCGGAGTGACAATGAGCTGAACTGGCATGAAGACAGAACCACTGAGTTCCTGTTTCTCTTCTTCCCAGAATACAGTTTAGACACTTCAGTAAGGCAGGCTTGTTCGCTAATTTCATTTTACAGGTCTGGCAGTCTGGTGTCGCTCATGTAGCTTCCTTCACTTAGAGCGAAAGAGGGGGAAGCGTGAGGCAGAGGGGGAAAAGAACAGAACTGCACAATATCCACCCGATGCAGTCTATGAGCTCTTCATCCCTTTCCTGTTCTACCTCAGTTCTTTCCTAATCACACATCTAGTTCTAATTTCATGCCTTTTTGCATGCTTAGCTATGTGTGCTGTGAGTGCAATTATCTTTTAGCATTTAGGGGAGCATTTGTGTGCATATTTTGTGGCTGCAACCTGGAAGCTGAGTTTGGAAAATTCAGCTCTAAATGTCTGATTGATAACATTATGGAAAATGTTGCCAGATGGCCTTCTTGAATTGGTCATCATGAGACTACAATGATAATTGTTGTGCTCCCTACTTCTCTCTCATCCTGCTTTTACATAAAATGAATAATAGATCTTCAAAGCAAATTTTATGCCAAAATAAACGACCCTAGGATTGATGCAGCTAAACAGTTCAGAAGCTAAAATAAGTGGGAGAGTCGGCTTCCTGGCTATAATCAGCCACCACATGGCATTTAATGTTATGCTGTGTCATGCTCTGCCATATTACTATACTTCTATTATTTCTTTCTCTTTAATTTTAATCTTAATAAATCCACATTCATGAAAATTTGTTCAGAGAATATGCTCCATGGACAATGTGAAAGACTTTTTTTAACTACTGTTGGACAGCAGCAGTGCATACAAATCTTAATAACCCTCTGAGGTAACTATTTTATAGTATTTCTCATATGGAGGAATGTAAGTGCTTGACAAAGAAGCTTTGCACTTCATAGCTGAGGGAACGGGAGACAGCCTCATTACTTCAGCATGCTCTGAGAAACTCTTTCTTCATACGTAAAAAAACCTGGAAATATTTCAGAAAAGGCAATAAGAATGAATCTAGGATGTGGAAAATATGCCTTATAGTGATGAGCTAAAGCTCAGTCTCCGCCGTGTAGCCAAAAAGAAGTGACCCGAAACGAAAGAGGTTCCGTGATTACGGTTTAGAAGTGTCTATGTGTTAAAGATTTCTGATGGCAAACAGCACTTTATTTTACCATAAGAAGACATAACAAGATCTGTGTTTGGAGATGCATTCAGACTAGAAATGAGGTGTCGATTTTAGGCAGCATGAGTAATTTAACTATGGGAATAACATGCCTAGACTGCATATCTTTTTATAAAGTTATAATTTGCCTCCTATTCAAACACAAACTGGAGAAATGATGAGGAAAATACTTCACTGTACTGTAGGCAAGGCAGAAAGTTTAATGGCCTCTTGGATTAAAAATTTATTATGCTTGCCCTTCTGTGTAGCCCTTGCTTTCAACAAAACCTCACCTAAATGATTAGTTTGTATACTGCCTGTAATAAATTAGGTTGAGGTTAGAATATAAGTGCCCAATATCATCTTCATCAAATTCGTGTCCTGAAAGTGCCAGAGTTAAGGCTGTGCGAGTGTTCATTATCAGGTGACAGGGGTAAGCTGTGTACCTCTCACTACAAAAGGAGTTGCATCCCTTTGCTTCTCTGAGGTGTGAAACATTATGTGATGAAGACATATATTTCCCAATACGTCTTTTTTTCCTCCTTTTTTCAGTGTTTTAAGCATTAGGTGTCTTATCCAACATTGGCGACGCTTTTCTTGTTATGCGTCCAATGAAGAGGCATTTAATTTCGGTGTCAATGTATTGAGGCTATGTCTGCACTGCAGGGTTAAGGGTTGGCTCCTGTGCTGTGTAACCCCTGTGCTGGCAGGCGAGGTGGGCTTGAGCTTTAGAGGGTAACTGCTCTGCTTAAATGCAGCTTTCGATAGCTGCTTCTGAAAATGGTGGACTCAGCTCCACCCAAATCCCATGCAAACAGAGAGCATCCCACCTGCAGGTCTGACTTTCTCTTGTCCAACCACCCTGTGGTGGTGCAGGTTTGTGGCCTTTTCTCATGTCATACCGAGGGGCTTCTGCCTTTCTCTGGAGCGTAAAGGTGTTTTGTTAGCTTCTGCTCAAGATAAGTTTGATTATAAAAAAGCCTAGCAGCGGCAGTAGCTAAAAAATTAGCAAAGTCTCTTTGTTCATCGCAAGTAAAGATTTTCTTTCAGTCATATATCCTGTAGGGAAACAATGGTAAGAGAAACACATCTCTTAAAAAAAGAAAAAGAAAAAAAGAGCTTTAGAAATCAAATTAATTTCAGCCCGAGGCTGATTTCTAATGCTTCCTTTTTTGTATTTGTTGTACATAACCAAACAAAAACATCATACAAAGTTGAAATGGACAGAGAACTTAATTTTGTTAAATTTTAACACGCAAGGTCATCTATGTGTAGGAAAAATAAAAATATATGCTCTACTTTAAAATGTATTAAGGCTACTAGTGTGGACTTGTGACTAGGGACTGTATTATGACAAAGAGTTATTTTAAACATCATGAGTAACCCTAAACAAGCACATCCATTTTTTCTTCTTTCTGGGCTATCCTAATGGATATAGGCTAGAAGAGCTGATGTAGGCCTCTAATAGAAGAAGAAATGTAGATTCTTTTGGCCACGGATTTGCCTTTTCTAAAGGACATTTTAGCCAAGAGGAAGTGAATGGAATCAGAGCACGAGCAGATAAAAGGAGTAAGATCTAGCTAACCTGATCTGGCAAATGTGGGACACTGGGAACTTCAGCAACTGTCAAGGTAGGAAAGGGAGGAAGAGAGGGAAGGAAAAGAAAAAAAGAAGGAAAGGTGGAAAAACTGGAATCCAGCACCTGTGCAAAGGCTGCAGGGAATCAACAACTAGGAAAGTTGGAGAACAGCTTTCCACACGGATCTTTTTTTCTTTTGTTTGCTTTCACAGATTTCCCATTGTTGCACCCTCTTCAGCTCAGCACAAATTAAATAAACTGTATTTTATAGTGCCTTCTATCCAGCAATGGCAAAATGCCTGACAGTTAGTAATTAATTTGACCACATAACGACCCTGTGAGAAAAAGAAGTCTTATTTTCAGATGAGACTCAGGGAGGTTAAGTGTCTTGCTCAAAGCCACAAGGAAGTCTGTGGCAGAACTGAGATTGGTACCTAAGGCTCCTGGCCCTTAACCCTGTGTCTCAGGCACACCATCTCCTCTCCCATGCATATGTCTTGTATCGTGTGCACTGCCTCTTCTCTTTGTTAGGGGTACGAACAGCAGCAAAATGAAATCCTTGCAGCTGCTTCTATGTGACTTCTAATTCAGAGGAATCTATAAAAAAACATGACAGAGTTTGCAGAGTTAAATAAATTAAACTGACAAAAAAAAAAGTAAACGCCCTTTAACCACTCTTTTTAATGCATCCAGAGTGTATTGCTACATATGCCAAAATCAAATAAATTCCAAAGTTTTTGCATTTTTGAACCACCTCACTTATGCTCCCAAGGAATGTTCTGGCCAAAATATAGGAATGTGAAATTCTTTCTTTCTTTCTTTCTTTTTTCTCCCCCTCCCTTTTTTCCTGTTGGTTATTCATATGCTAGATAGACATCAAAAGCAAAAAAGGAAAGGTGAGGAGGTTAAATTCAGCCTCCCAAAAGTCTGAATGTTTGTACAGATTTTACTTCCAAGTTAGCCAAACTCCCTATTGCTTAAAAATATCTGTACTGGAAATCTCATGAGAGAAAAGTTACTTGTGAAAATGCTCATACAGTCTTCTTCCATTCTCACTGGAAATATTATTAACATTGTCCTTGTCATAGTATTTTTACACTGTCTTTTCTGGTCCCAGGCTGAGGAATTAGTGCAGATATGCCTAAAATTAAAGAAAAAACGAAATTAACTGAACACATTCAAATTATCGTAAAATCTCCATCTGCTTTTTCAGTGTAGGCTTGGGCTGATCCCTATGTTATCTTAACTATTTCACCCATCTCTAGTATTTGTCCACGTTGTCAGGATCTGTGTCTCTCATTTGGATGCTGGTAAAACTTGAGGCTTTAAATTCTTTGTGGATTAAAGAAAATGAAGAAAACCTCTGTAAAATGGGATTGACTGATTGACTAGACTTGATTTTGGCTTCTGTATCAAACTAGAATTTCCACATAAAAGGATTTAAATGGCTTTTATACTTTTGTGATTTGGTGTGCTTTTAACACGAAGTCTGCCCCCCCCCCTATTTTTAACATACCTCTGTTAATCTTTTGATATATCAGATACATCTCCTACTGTTTCCTTCTGCAGACATTTTAACAGCACTTAAACTTGCAGAATAAATCTTCCACCAAAAGGCAAAAATGCAGTAATTAGGAAGGTCTTTCAGCTCTCAGTAGACAGTGCCTTAGCTTTTTGCAGAGCTGCCTGCCGTGTCCAAAACAGAACGTTCTCGAGAGCGCCTGAGCGCTGCAGTTGTTTTGCTCCGCTCCTGGCCCGTCCGAGGACCTCGTCTCAAGACGCGCAGCGATGTTACGCCGCTGACCTCATGAGTGCAGGGCGTGAGCCTTTCTCATCCAGTGACTTATGGTCCTGGCACGGACTATGTAGGCAGAAAGGTGCAAGCACACAATTCAAGCATTTAGACTGGGCTATATTTGGAATATGCAGTCATATCCGTTTTCTGGATTGACTAAGGCAGTGTCAGGAATGTGATTCCTTACGTTAACGAAGAAAACGTGACTGTAGCAATAGCCTTAAGACTGAAAACTGGGAAAAATTGAATCAGCAATAGTTATATGCCAGTTGTTCCCAAACATGTCGATTCTCTGCTCCTTGGGTTTCGCCCTTCTCCGGCAGCCCATTCAGATTTTTTTGTCCTTGTTTTGAAATCTTTACACGGCCTCAGTGCTACCTGCATCGACTTCCAGTTCTTTGGGATAGGCTTAGCCTGTCCTTAGCTCTGTACATTCTGCTCCCTTCGTGTAGAGTTCCCTTCATCATGTGTGTAATCTCTTAAGTGTACAACCTCTTTCTCAGGTCCTCTTCTGTACTATCTACTCTCTTTCCTAATTTCAGTTTGAAAATGCAGCTCTGGTATTTGAGTCCATATTCTTTGAAACCTCAAATGAAAGAAACATCCAAGGCTCTTTCTCAACATGTGCAAACAAGAACGGAGATGAATTTTCATATATCCTAAGATAGCATCAGAGCATGGATGGTTCTTAAATTTTAATACTTTAAACTTTGCAGATTTTCTTAGCTAAATTGCAATTTCTCTGGGGCAAGGGCTTTGTTCTTGCTTTGAGTCTGTAAAATGGTATATACATTTACAGTATAAAGATAACTAAGACAGCTGAATCTAACCTTCCCAGTACAGTATTCATCTTTATATTACACTTCACATACAGCTGAGAAATAGAATTATTTTTGATCTCTGTTTGAAAACAACCAAATTAGATAACTGCGTCTCTTGCTCGTGACTCGTAATTACTAATTCATAAACTAACAAAAGAATATGTCATTAAAAATTACTTAATCTTTTGTTAGATATTCAATAGCAAGTAAATGTTTTATGCATAAAATATACTCCAGTGAGAAAATTTTGAAATTGTTTGGCCTGTGGGGGGAAAAAATGCAATAAAAATGATTAACAAAATAAATTATCACTTAGTTTAATTGTAGGTATCCTTGTCAAATGATTATGTTGTTGCTTAAGGCCTGACTAAAGCCCAGTGAGAACAATGGAAGCCTGTGCATCAGCCTCAATGGGCTTTGGGTTGGGCTGGAGCTTTAAATTCTGGATACATTTGTTCATAAGCAAAATATTGACTCAGGCTAACAAATCATGTAAATTCTCAATTTTAATGGCCTAGGCAAGTTCATTAAATGTTCCATTTCAATATTTTAACTTACATATGGATATACTTTTTTCCCCTTTTGGATCTTTTGTGTGGCAGGATAGGTGCATTGGCTTCACAGCTTTCACCAAAGTCCAAAATATGCAGCTGTTCACTGGCATCTAGTCAAGCTCTGACTGACACTGTACTTGGCTACGGATTTCAAATGTGGCCTGGTGCCTAGGATATTTTTAACCATATAGGGTAATGGCATAAGCCACAACATAGACTTCACACTTTCTTCTCTAGCCGTCCACCAAGAAAGAGATGAAGCAGGTAGATCCTTTGCACAGGTGAGGTCCCCATCTCAAAGCTCTGCTGAGGGAAACCTGCCCCCAAAGCTGTTGCTTCTGATACCTGCAAAGCTGCTTAGCAAATCTCCTGTCACGGAGCCCATTGGCCTTCCCAGGTTAGAGCATCACAAACAAAATGGAGCAACTTTGTTCTCAAGTTATTGGTGCTGTAGGCCCTTAAATGCTGCAAACTGTCTTTTGGCACAGGAACTTTAAAGAAAAAATGGGACCAGCGTTTCAGCTCATGACACTAAGACAGAACAAACTAGGCACTTTCAGAACTGAAAGAGGAGGTTCAGTTTATTCTGTTCAAATTAAACACGACAGGTTTTTCCCCTTAAAAAAAATGGAACAGCAAGACAGGAATAAAAGATGATGAAAATCACACATATACTTAAGAGACTGGTGAAGTGATTCAAAGACAGCTCATCTTCAGCGAGACATTTGTGTCATTGTGTTGCTATAGTCATTACATCAACATGAGCAATGGACTGTGGCCTGATGCCTAACGAAGCCAGAGTAAACAGGCTGTTTGTGGGAGAGTTTCACTAAAGTAGGGAGCTGGCAGGGTTGCCTCTCACCACCCCTTGGTAGAGGCAAATTGCAGCTATTCCCATCGCACTCCCCTCAGCCATTGCGTGAGGGAGTGAGCTTTGGGAGGTCGATGTCCTTACTCACAGACCAGACGGTCAGCTGTATTCCTCGGTCGTTTTCAGTTTACTTCAGACTTTTTCCCTCGTGCTGTAATTGGTTGAGGACTGATGCATCAGTGCTCCAAGATGTGCTTATTCCCTCCTACAGTGTAACCTTCGCCATCTTCTCGTTTGTTATTTGAATCAAATGTTTGGGGCCAATCAACAGAGAGTGACGTTTTCAAAATTATTTAGATATTTTAGAGTGATATTTTCAAAACTAAGACCTGGCGGATTGTTAATAACAAATACGTTCCCGGGTGCAAAAAAAAAAAAAAAAAGCTTAATTAAATATCTATGCATAAACAGATTTACTCTAAATTTATTGGAGCAGAGGTGTGCAACAATGCCTGCTTAATCTTAAAAGTAGAAAACCAAAATAGAACAAAAAACCCACCACCATACAGTTAATTTCTTTCAAAACATATTCTGCCTTTTTGGTACCAGCTTCTATGCCTTTCAGTATTTTAAAAAATGAAATAAATATAATGTTTTGATTTTGCAGACTCCTGCAAATTCATAAAATCTTTCCCCTTTCTTTCCAGAAATATTTCCAGAATGTTCCCTAATAGTTACTTTTGTTTCTTAGTATAAAACACACAAAAGTTTCCTAGTCTACCAAAGTGTGAACGGCAACCTTATACTAGAACATCTCAATATATGCTAAGTAAATTTCGAATTATATATTCAATTGTAGAAAATGAAATTTGCACTCTGCTTGCATAAGCCATTCAGTCAAGGAACAGAAATGATATGAGCTGGTTTAAGGAACGAACCTGAGTAGTATTTATTTCAAGTCTTGTATATTTGCAATAAATTCCATTCCACTTTTTTTTTTTTAATATACAAAGAAAATAGAAGTTTCTAAGACCTTCAACACCCATGTTCTGATGAAAATTGAATAAGTGTCCTAGCAGGCATTTTATGGCAAATCTTATCCATACTTACAAGGACTCCACAGGAAAACTGGGGAGAGCTAATGGTGAAAGAAGCATTAGCACAATGAAGCCTACTGAAACATAGCAGTATGATTCTTACTGGCTCTCTTAATAGAGCAAACCTTTGGTTTTATTTAAATTTAAACAAATTATTCATAACTAAAAGAAATTAATTTTATGGAGAAACGTAAAAGGAAGCAACAGTGAAATGTGGTGGATGGTTAGGAAGCTATGAAAGAGGTTAAGACCATGTAACATGCTGGAAGGAAAGGGAGAAAAAACTGAGGTTCTGCTCCATCTAAGGGGGAGTCAGTTGAAGGTGCCAACTTGGGGAAGTCAGTGGTAGATGAAAAATAAAGGAAATAAAAGGAATTTTAGTTTCCAGCACACAAAGGTCTATTGTGGAGTCATAGCACTGATGATGAAACAGGGAGCTGCAGCTGTGGATAGCAGGAATTAATTTGGTGTTTTTCCCAAGTTGCTTCCAAGTTAAAAGTCCAGTTATCTTGAAGCAGATAAGAACAGTGAATGGAGACTAAATTTTCAGAGGTTCATAGAGACAATTACTTGCAATCTTTTTTTTTTAATGTCCATTTTCCTCCTCGTTATGTAGCTTCTCAGATTGTTATTTTTGGGAAAGTGATTGTTTTCAAAGTGAAATATCATTTATATTGCATTTAACCAATCAAGAATATCTGGGTCTTATATCATTATATGCACATGTAGGAGTACTTACGTTTCTTTCAGAACTGTTCAGACTGCATAAAATTTCTGTATGAATACTGAATGCGAGGATGCAAGGAGGAACATAAGAGAGAGTCTCATGTTCTTTAAGTTTTACAAAGCATGGCGCATAGATTTTTTGGTACAATGCAATCTATCCATAGCTCTGTACCCCACCTCTTTAGTTTAAATAGCAACTACTCAGTTATGAAACATCTCATTATGGCTTTGTGGAAATTACCTAAGATATGAAGCAGCTGCAGTGTTCATTGTGTCCCAGGGAATTAATTGGGCGTGAGCATCTCCTAAGTGCTGTTGTACTGTAAACAATATATGTTACTAGCAAAAGAATAATCCTCCACTCTGTTCCACCACACGCACCTTTGAAAGGGTGACTCAGATTATTCACACTTTGCATTGCTTTATTTAGTATCAATCCTTCCTTTTCTTATCTGTTTGTTTTCTTATTGTTCTTATCATTTAAGATATATTAACAACAATGCTTAGGTAGCCCTACCAAGATTGGAGCCTTAGCGTGCTAACCGCACGTCAATTTTAGAACGGATTCTTCCCTGTAGAGCTAAGGTGATAAGTAGCAGAAAGTAGAGCAAAAAAATAGACAAATTAGAGCAGAAAAAATATATATGATAGATCTTGATGCACAAATGGGCAAGTATCCCTTCTTGATTTTGTGTATCGCAAATGCTCAAAGGTCAGTTTTAACAAAATGCCCCTAAAACATGTTATCACTTTACAGGAGGACTTTTTCCTGGCAAACAGAGCAGATCTGAACTGGAACAAAACTCCAGCCGGAAGAGTATACAATTAATATATCAATAATCTGAAGAGCATGCTGCAAGTGATGTTGGAAAGGGATAGAACTGCCGGTGGCAGGGTGCCAGATAACATTGTCCTGTTTTGCTCACTGAATTCATCGTTGTTGCTAGGGTTTTTTGTTTTTGCTTTGCTGCTTTTTTTTCCCTTCCCACTGCTTGTTTGATTCCAGAAAATAGTTTCAACGAATTTTAACTTGGTTCTTGAGTATCTGTGCCTGTGGGTGCCTACTCCAACGTATCCCTATGTCTGACCTTTTGGGGTTGTTTTCTTGATGTTCTTTTTTTTCACGGTATGTTTCTTCCTTTTACAAGAGTGGTTTAACCAGGCTCTTTAGAATTAAAAGACCAACTGTTGAAGTCTGAGCAAAAAGAAGATCTGACAGTGTTTCAGATATATCACAATCTACTGCAAAATCTTTAAATGTTTCTGGGTGGATGAGTGCAGATCACCGATAGTGCTGTATTTATATTCCAAAACTAGTTCTTTCTCAGTGGAATAAGCTGAATGTTGTCACCTATTTGGGGAAACAAAGGAGCAGTAAAGACCCACTCAGGAAATCAGTCTGAATTGTATCAAAACCCAGGAAAAGCCCAGCTAAACTGGGAAGTTCTTACAAAGAGGCTGGCATGTCATGGAAAGGAGAAAACACAGGTCCGTATATTGAACCAAATTAGTTTGAGTAGTGAGTGTGTTAGAAGGGAAGATGATGGTTCCTGATTATTTATCCACTCCACTTTCTTTTTGAATTACAGACTTCAAAAGGTGTGGAGGAGATATAAAAGCCTGTGAATAATTCATCTTTCACATATTCTTCCTGTCATCTGATCTGTGAACCCTATGAGGCCGAGCTTATTTTTTCTCTCTAAATGCTGCATGACTATTTTCCTGAAAAGGTCTATGAGAAACATATTGTACCTATAACTGTTTTTAATAGCTGCTGTATGTCTGAATCTGAGGACCTCATGGGCCAGGACCAGCACATAAGAAATCAAGAGGTCATTGGGATATACGTAACCAGACTGGCAGAGCACTTAAAGAAAAGAATTTCTTTGGAAGGTAATGCAGAGAATGTAATATGGGAAAATACTGTGAGCTATCATCAAACTGAAAGGAAAGAAATCAGAGCTTATGGTTGTTCTTTGCAAGAACAGAACAAACTGGTGATTAAAAAAATATCGAAATTTATCTTTTTCATTTTTGACTCTTCAAGGTAGGAGCCATAAACCCTAATGGTGTGTTGTCGACAGAATGTGTGTTGATGCAGTAGACTAAAATGTCATACTCAAGTCATATGCAGAATGGCACTCCCTGATTAAGTTATATGTGTATGTGCAGTGTTCACTCAAACAATTAACTGGTACAAATGTAAGAAAAGATGCATCAGTTCTCAACATGTGTTCAGTTGAGAGCCAGAAAAAACATGTTCATGCCAGTGTGAACTATAGTTCAAAGAGCTGGAAAATTCAGAAGACTCTGCCTGAAAGTTTCCACAATTGTTTTTACTAAAAATACTTTTGTTTAAACTAGAAGTATACCTTTTTATAAGGTAGACCATTCCATTTTTTTTCTTTTGATTTAAGAAAGCAGACTTAAAGGTCATATTCTTCTGCATACCATTAACATGAAGTAAAACAGCCAGTTAGTAAAAGACCATACTTGGCGCCAATCTTTTCTCTTGAGTTTAAAGCATTAAATATGTAATCAACCTTATTATTATTATTAGCTGTATCTCAGCTATGCAAGATAAATAGAGAAGCAATATGGTTTCTAAATTAGTAAGAGCTTTTGTTGTCTTCAAACAGGCAAGCAGAGTACTAAGAAAGAGTTAAATCGGACACCATGATCAAACAAAGCAGTTAATTTTTGTGTTAAACTGCATGACTCTTATTAAAGGACAAAGGCAAAAAGCAGTTTCAAAGCTTTCTAATGTCTCCTTCAAAGTATTTTCCAGTTATAATACATGTACAACAGAATGAGGTGAACTTTCAGCTCTGAGTCTTTCTTTTACACACAACTATCTACTGAATTTTTTTGGAAAACATTCAAATTCTGTAGGAAATAATCCAGCTACACAATACAATCCATGTATTTTCAAATGTTGGCTTTCATAGATATCAGAAACTGATTTGTCTGATTAATATAGCTTAACATTCAGTGCACTTCATATGGTATGAATGCATCTAAAAGAGGTACTTCTCAACAGAGGTTGAGATACTCAGTTCCATGCATAGAATATCTATTTTTTATCCAAATTATTGTCTCCTTTGTTGTCACCCTCACTTTTTTAATGTGAGCTTTGCAAGTTGTTCACCCCACAAATAGGAGTCTTAGTGAGCTGAGAGGGTTTTACTTCTGGAAAGGTAGTTTCTGAGGATGATAATGCATATGACACAGAGGAGGAAACTGTGAAAATAAGCTGAAAAGATGACAGTTCTCATTACCTTGCACAAATGCCAACCAAATGTAACTTTGGGAAACTTAGGAAGCTATGGAAACTTAGAGTGAAGGTACATTTAATCACAAGTGAAATAAGAGGCATTCCATTTTGTCTGTGCAGCCATTCTTCTCGTGACTGTATGTGTGTGACCATCCTTGTTTGCGCACATATCTCGGTATGTGTGGGTGCAAAGGAAGGCTGTAGCTCTCTGTTAAAAGTATACTCTGGAATGAGTAACTCTTGTGCAATGTCTTTTAAACAATCCATTTTTAAACAGTTTGTTTACCCCACTTTATTATGAAACTGTCTGCGAGTCAAACTCCATGTTGGGAAATTAATTTAAATACTGATCCAGAGTAACTGATTTGAACACCTAGAAAATGCACAAAGGCCATTTTCCTTTACCTTTTCTTTTAGGATAAAGCCAGAAATAAACATTCATCTATAAGAAATAAAAGTTTAAAATAAAACCAAATGCAATTAATTTCTGTAAACACCATAAAACAGGATCCAAAACTCTGAACGGTAAATTACTAAATAACAAGGACCGGGCTGAGCTGGGTAAACATAGAAATATTTGAATTCCATTCTTTCCAAATTTCCTTTCACTCCAAACTCCAAATGGAACTTGAATCTTAAAAAACAGAAACTATTTTATAGCATTTCGTTGTTGGAAGGTGATCAAGAGGATGTAGCCTAGCCTTAACAGGCTATGACTGGCACCTGAGGTTAGACCTTCAAAGAACAAACTATTGGCAATGAGGGCAAGAAGACAAAAGTGAAATGTCTAGTGTACAGGCTTTGGATTATAATTATTTAATAAGTATTTTATGTCCAAAAGGAAACAGAAAAAAAAAAGAAAAATGTACTTAGTGGACACTTTCACATGTATGGTATTTCCACTCAAAATCTGTATTTGCCTTCTCTATTTTCTTCTTCTTCTTTTTCTTTTCTTTTCTCTTTTTTTTCAAACTTAAATGATTAGAAATGTTTCCAAACTTGGAAATTTAATGAAAAAATTATACGGATAACATTTATTTGCTTTGCTTAATTGTTTATGACCTTGGAAAATATTAATTGCCTATTTCCTTGTTTTTTTCATGTTTACCAAAGTGTTAATTTTCTGCTTCTCTGCAGGTAAGATGGAAGTTCTAATTCAGACATGAGTAAATGCAAAGAAAGATGTCCTTATTCTACACAACAAGAATGAGTGTTTAGAGGTATATGAGCTCCAATTTGGCCAACATCAGCTGGACGTGTTAAGGAACTCTCTTCTGTTAACTATTTGTGTGTCAGTTATGGCTCCTGTACTGTGATTTCTGCTGCACTTTGCAGGGATGTGGTGACTGCATACCACCACTGTGAGCTATATCACATTCCGTCTTGGTCTATCTTGCTGATCTTCTTCTTCCCTTTGTCATTTCTGCAGAACTTTGTAGTACAAGAAGAGTAGGTAGGGTATGCTCTCTCAGGCAAATTTTTCAGGATCCGTGTCAAAGCTATGTCCCTGAAACAGCAGGCATTGTCCTCTGGGTGAAAAGGAGGGACAACTCAGAAAATAGCAGTAGCTTTTGTCTGAAGGGAGGGAGCACTGATTCTACTCTAGTCTACTGAGAGCTGAAGATAGTCTTGCATCAAAGAGGTCAATCACAGTAGGCTTAGGCCTTGGTATTCCCTCCAGCATCTCAGCTGGGCATCTGGAGGGTGGATCTTGGGTGCTAGATGCTCTTTGATTGCAAGGGCTGAAGGTGCAGAAGAAGGAAGAGACTGACTTGTTCCAGGTATAAAGGGGTGCAGTTAAAACAGGCTTTAACCTTGCAGAATACAGAAATAATGGGAAAAGTCCAAACTCATCTCACAGCTCCTCTAAGAGCTGAGATAAAGTGTGTGTGTGTGTGTGTTTCTACACAAACATACCCCAAATAATCGCCAAAATTCTTCAGATCTGTAGGGCTGCCACCTCTCTGAGTAGTGGCTTGGAGTAGCTGCTTTAGTAATGGCATTGGCAGGCTGTCAAAGGAGTGTGGGGAAGGAAACAGAAAGGACTGAGTGTTGGAAGAAGGAAGGGAGAATAGATAGCTGTTATAAGAGGGAGTCCTGGGGTCCACAAAGGACTTAATTTTATGCACCATCTGATCTGGAGCGCCCTCTATTTCACATATGCCCATAATTTCCAAATGGCCAGGAGTTTTGCAGGGAGCTTCTTCTTGCTTAAGTGACAAGTCATCTGAGGACTGGTAATATGCAGCAATGTAACATCATCTGGGCTGGCCGCGGCGCTCCGGTGACGGAGCCTGCCCTGCGGAGGAAGGCTTAGTCTCTCGTTCTGTTCCGCCGCTTCACAGCAGGGACCGATAGCTCCTGCAGCGAAGCAGTAAAAAACAGCTGAAGGGTAGGAACATCTAAAACTACTCCAGCTGTTTTCAAAATGATTATGCGCCTACATCCCGAGAGAACCGGCCACGTGATTGCAGTAGGATGCTACAGCTGAGTGTGGGTGGTGGAATTCCAGTGCCATAACAACATACTGCTGATTTCTTTGGCTGTCTCCAGTAGCTTTATTGACTTGTAAAAAGAAGATACTTGCTGTACAGATTCACCATCTTCTAGGAACTGCTTCTGGCCGTCAAAGGTCAGAGCAGTAAAAATTTAAATTAAGTTCATCATGTCTGTGGAGACTTCTTTGCCTGCTTGCCACCTCGTTCAAGGTACATTTGGGGCAGGGAAGAGAAACTTCTTCCGTTGTAAATAAGGAAGAGGAATCTGGAGAGAAAGTATACTCCTCTGTCCTCAAATGCCTGTGCAACAAGCTAATCTCTGAGAACCTCAGAACATAACAAATGGAAATTAGGTTATATGAGGTCCTCTCTATTTTAAATCTGCTCCCTGATAGTTTCATTGGTGCTTCCTATTTCTCTGGGAAGGTGTTACAGGGAGTAATGTATAATCACTGCTTAAATCACCTCCTCCATGATGCATAATAATTTCTATGATAGCACTGAAAAGTCCTAGATAATTTAGTTTCTCCTGATGCAGAATCCATTCCTTACATCTCATAATCCTCATCTTTCTCTATAACCTTTCTGTATCTTTATATCTTTTTCTAAAAAGACCCCTACTCTATAGAAAAGTTCATCTCTTTAGGATAAAGTGACCAGCACTACATGCAGTATTCAATATGTGGCTAGACTATAGCAATTTCTTTCCATTATTATTAATCAGGTATAACCATTGTTATTACATCAAGGCCTCTTTCCTCAGTGGTAATAACAGTATAGAGCCCGTCATTGAGAACATGTATGTAGTTAGGATTATGATCCTATTTTATATTTATCAACATCAGATTGCATCTACCACTTCACTGCCCAGTCATTCATTATTGTAAGATAGTTCTTGATCAGTTTTAGTTTGACAGGTCTCAATAATTTGTATGACTTGAATGGTGACTTTGTCACCTCACTGTTTCAAATCATGTCTGCATAGTTTGAACATCCAGGTGTCAGCAGTGATTCCTGGGGATACCACTGCTAACTTTTTCTATTGTAAAAATTTTTTTAACCGTACCTTTTATTAGTCTTTTGCTGTTGTTAATCCACAAGAGGATCTCACCTACTATCCTGTGGCAGTTCGGTTCCTTTTACCCGCCTTTGGTGAGGATCCTGTCAAAAACTTTCAGAGGTCTAAGTACCCCAGTCTTGTCAAAACCTTTTGGAAGTCTAAGTTTCCCAATCAACCTTTTCCATATGCCACTGAATTCTTTTAAAATCTCTAGCAGAGTGCTTGTGCTTGCTTGAAAATTATCTTGTGTAAACATCAGCCAGGTCTTGTTCTCAAGGAAAGATATTTTTTGTCCTGATTTTGTGTGTGTGTGTGTGTGTGCGTGTGTGTATGTGTGTGTGGAAACAAAGCATGTGTGATCAAATGGTGGTCAAATGGTTTGTCTTCCAAAAACTGAAAAAAAAAGCTTTTTAATACAGGCAAAAATTGGGCAATTTTTCAGCCAAAATAGTCATAAAGGTAACAGTGGAAACCTTGAGAAGAATGAAGACCTTATAGTCACTGCCCGATAAATGAACTGGCAAAGGAAAGCAAGACTGATTACTCTGTAACTGTGGGAAAGACTGCAACAAGATATAAAAGAGAGAACCTTATAACTACCACAAACATAGGTCAGTCACCTTATTAGGCACTAGAGAATACACATTTAAGAGAAACCTTGAAAGTAGGGAAACATTACACAGGCTTTTGTTTAATAGGAAACCAAGTTTCCTTAGTGCCAATGCTCATGGAACTGCTTGTTCCTTAGGCCAGGAAATCTGTGTATCTTACAAATGATATACGTGTCTGCTTGCAAATTAAAAAAAAAAAATTGTAACCAGGAGGTCATATTACTCCACTCTGAATGATCTAGCTGCATCTTGGGCAGATACTTACAGAAGCTGATAACATGACAGAGGTCATTAAAAGGAAATAAAATAGTTACTTATGATGGGTGCTGCAGCCTTCATTTGGCCTGTTTGTTGCAGCGGAGTGATTTATAGGCTACCAAGTCTTGGATCAAAACTAGCTGGCTAGAGCTTATTCAGACATGATGCAAGCAATATTTTTAGCTTTGAGGCAGCAACAAGCAGAAATGTCAGAGATTAGGATCAGCCACCTTTGCTGGCTATATTTGCCTGCTACATGTTACTCAGATTTAGAAATCTGAGAGTTTTCTGGATCCTGAGGTTCTTTCATAGCACCGGGGCCAAGATGTTTCTTCATGTCTTCTTTCTGTTACCTCAAAATTTAGACCACTTTGGCGTGTTCTACAATTAACTACATGGTGGAATAACTTAGAAAATTAAAACCACGCAGCTGACTTTTAGGTAGGGATTTTTAACTCATAAAATCCTAAATGGCTTGCCTAAATGGTGGCAAACTGTGACATTGTCTTTGTTTTTAGGCAATACTGATATACCTGCATTCAGTGGGGGATCTACGGTTAAAGAGCTCATAGACTGAATGATAGGAGACTAGTTGCAGGACATCTCTGTAACTGATCTTTGATTCTGAAAGTAATCTTGGCCTGGCAGAGCCTAAATACATTAAATTTTGAAGTATACGAGAAGATTCTTCTCCACCTAGGTGCTTAAGTGGTATATGAATTAAGGAATCCTATAGACAAATAAGGTGGTTTTTTATTTGGGGCAAGCTGGTATGATGAGCCGTTATTTTATATTAAAACGTTGATAGTATTGTAAATATTTGTTAAAAGTTGCCTGAAGTTAGGATCCATTTACATTCAAAAGAAATATAGAGATATTGATGGGATGAATACAGCTTTGTTGCTTGTCATGATACTGGGACTCCTTTCAGCATTCCTTGTTCAGTTTCAAACAAATGCTGTTCTTCATTTTTAAAGCCAGATAAACGCTTCTCTCTTTTCTTGGTAGCATCTGAACTCCTACCTCTTCTTACCACAACAAAAGTCACACTAGGCTGAGACAATATTCAGTCCCTCACCATATTCCAAATATTATGTTTTATGACTCTCAAATCTAAAATAGAAGGTTTTCTCATTGTAAGAAATACTGCTTCTTGCTTTATCAGGATTTATAATAATAGACTGTGGAACAGATTACAAATCCATATTGCATATTTGATGTTTAAGTGATTTGGACATTATTATATTTGGAGTGGTAGATTCAGTTGCATCTGAAAGTCATCAGTCATGTATTTGGTGCCTTTTTTCCTATGAAAGTAAGACAGGACATAATAGAAGAGTCAGGAATAATCGTATCAATAAACTATTTTTAAACTAAATTTTCCTAAAATATTTTCCCTGTTGTAGCTGATATAGTCCTTTCAGAAAAGAAGGATAAAGTTTGTGTTTACGGTCTACGGGATCCAATGCTGATTTAAGGTTTCACACACTCCCTTTTCCCACTGTCGTTACTGAGAAATTCACAGAAAAGCACAGAGATAATACATTATTTATGTAACAACCAAATGTTTGTGTATTATTTACTTTGATCTTTAGGGGGTGAATTCTCACATAACTTCAGATGACTGAGCATGGCATATTCAATGGCCAATAGGAAAAATTAGACACACTACAACAAGCTTTACGTGACCTATTTTAGTTGTCTGCTTTAGGATGACATATATCACTTCCTGGAAGTGTCTGTTTCTCTCCAGTGACTATGAAGGGATGACTAATTCATACTTTGGTATACACAGTGCAAATTTCTACATTTGGTCAGAGGAATACCATCATCATTTTCACAATCAGCATCACTGAGTGAGAAAAAGCAATTCCCTTTTAGGTCTCCAGTTGTTCTGACCTTTCTTTCTTCTTCCTTCCTTCCTTTCTTTCTTCTTCCCAATTTTCCTTCTTTCTTGCCTCATTTCTGTGACATGTTATGTTATCAGAGAATATTGTAGTATTATGAAATAATATTTACTACTTGTTTTCAATCCTTTCTCTATGCCTCCTAATGATGTATGTAGTGGTTTAGAGCCAATCCATTTTCTTCATCTAAAGACTATTCACCTCAAAGAAGGCACTAAACTCAATTTTATTTTAGGAATATAGCAGCTCCGTCTAAACTCGATCAGAGGATCAAATCTATTATGTCTTTAAATGCTTAAATAGTTAAGTGAGTATAATTCTATGGACTTTTTTCTGGAGTGATTCTCATGAATCCTTTTCCTTCTGATACAGTAGCAACATCCCCTGCAGTGACTGATCTTTCTTTTATAATTAAGCAAACCGTAGAAGAGCAAAGCCAGAAATCCCACCTTACTTTACATCCACCACTTTGTGCAAAACGTGCTAACAGATGATATAAGCTTTATGAACAATTTAATTGTGCTTCAAAATGCTTGGACAAGAACTGACCCTTTGAATCCTGAACAGTGTGTTTTAGTGAAACTAAGCCTGCCTGAGATTTTCCAGATACCAAGGCTAAGGAATATTGCTTTAGAATAAAGAATGCAGAAGTATTCAATGGATGTAACTTGGAAACAGAAAAATGTAATTACTTGTTTATATTCCTAATTGAGATTATTTGCTTAGTTAAGCTATTCACTGTTTCACTTGCTATTTGTCTATATCCTGCACCCTATAATTTAAAGGGAGCATTACAACATCTAATTTTCAAAGTCGTTTTTGGAGCAAGAGTCTTATTGCTCAACATTTCCTGTCGTTAGTACGGAAACTAGCTCTTGGCTCTAAGTATAGTACAAACACAAGAGCCTTCCTGTTTTCTGTGCTGTGCCCATTGACCAGTGACAATATCCTCATTCCCAAGATTTGTATAAAATACTCAATATCTTAAGAGGAAGTAGCAAACATCTTATTGGAGCATGTGTTCATAGTACGTAAGAATCTCTGTATCCTGACAGTTCTATATCCTGAGTAGTAAAGCTGTTCCATTATTCTTGCGGTTTATTTATATACATTTGCTGTTGGGATATTAGAGAAGTTTACTGAGGAAGAATATGAGAAAATCGAATATTGACATAGACAATAGTTTCTGAGGCATTGGGATAGCTATCTGAAAAATTAGGAAGGATGTATGTACTTCTAAGAATGACCAAGTGGTGAGGTACAGCTACAGTCAAATATTTCAGAATTCCCACCCTCACCTATTGAGTTCTGCTTTGCAAACCCAAATTCAGGATACTATAGGAAGAGCTTTCCTAAGAGATTACCAAGGCTTATTTAACTCACATAGCAAAAAACATGGTGCTGTGGTGCTTTCAGTTATCAGCAATCTTTAAAAAAAAAACACACACACACACACACACACACACACACACACACACACACTTGAATTTTTGCATATTTTAGTCAGAATTTATGACCTTGCTGAGATGAAGATGGTATCATAATACAAAAAGTATCTCAGTAGAACTGAGGTTGCACAGGCAAGCTAAACCTGGTCTCTCCTAAATTCTGTAGTGTTCAGCTACATTGCCTAAATGCTCTAATGTTTATACACAAGTTTTCAGGCAGCTCCTGGGACCTTATGTATCAGCACTGGGAAGTGAAGCCTAAATTTCCATCCATGAAGGACTGCTTGAATTATCCAACAAACTGCATCATCTATCAGTAAGAGGCTTTTCCTTCCCCACAGGGCCACATAGCGGGTCTCGTGGAGTCTGGTTGAAGCTTGTCCAGCTTGAAGGAAATATGGCTGGGGCTGGGACTGGGGGGGGGGGGGGATTTTTGCATAAAAAAAGAGTAATTATTTGGATTATATGCTATGTTAAGAAGCAGAAGAGGTTGTTAGGAAATTCAGGCTTTTCCTCCCCCATGGGGAGGCAGTCTGCTTTCAGGGTTCCCATTCAGTCTGACTGTTACGTGGTCAGAAGTTAACTTGGTAGACTGCCAGAATTTTGCTCATTATGCAAATACCAGGAAGGAAATGGGGACTTTCAGAGGGAGATGAGGATTTTCAAAAGCAAATGGCTATTCTTACCTCTCAGCCAAAGCTGAGTGTCACTCTATGGGGAAAAAAAAGAAGGCATACCTCTGAATATGGGTTTTCTATCTATCGGATTCTAAAGCTTTTTTTATATTTAGAGTGGTAAGGTTTCTCAGACAAGGTTTACCGGGATCTTTTACACTAGGTTGTAAGATCTAGGAAAGCTAAATCATTAGTAGGTCTTTGTATGTGTAATACAAGAGGCTGTATTCAAGGGGATCGGATCAGGAAGAGCTGTGGACAGTTTAGCAGCATTGCCAACTGTTGTGATAAAATTTGTGTGATATATGTTGTTTTTCTTAAAGACTCATTGCTTGAACTCATCCTATTATGTGAGAATGTCAGCTTTTGTTTAAAAACAAGTACATGTCTTGTCCTTGTGGCTAAAGAGATTAAGTGAAAAATATGACATTCAAAAGGTCAACAGAAAAAAAAAAGCGAGAAGGCAAATTGAAGGCAAACATTTTGTATTCACTGAAACCCCATGATTATGAGGAAAGAGGCTGACTCACTATTTTTCAGTGCTTAGAGTTGACTATCCTGTTCTGACACAATGCATTACATGTATTCAAATATGGTGCAAAGGGTGGAAAGTTCAGACACTTGGCCTTTTGCTGGCAAACACTAGTATTGGTCAGAAAATTGTGCTTAATTTCTTTCCCTTTCACCAAAACTAGGGAAACAGACTATATTAGCTTGTTATTCTTCTTCTTTTTTACCTGTTTTCTCCTAGCTCTACTGACATTCAATCCTACTTTGAGACATGGCTTAGTTTACCCTTCTGGAAAGGGTTAAGAAGATTTTTAAAAAAGTTTTGGCTGAAATTCATTCCTATACCAATGGCAAACAAAAAGGCTTGTGAATCACTTGCATAGGACCTTGTGCAGGTGATATCCTGAGGAAAATGTTCCAAAGGAAAGGAACGGTGAAAGCTTCCTGTATTTAATGCAATTCAAAACACTCACAAGTGTGTTTCTTAGTCATATTTGAAGAAGCGGTTTTCAAGAAAGCACTAATCCAAAAAATTATGCTATGTACTGTAAGATGAAGTCAGTGAGAGCTTTGCCATTGATTTTGGAGGGAAGATAATTTAGGACCACTGTGCTTTTTTCACTTAAGCCAACGGAGAAGCTCTTCTTGTTGCAGTTAGGCAATACGAAGCAGGTGGTGTTTTTTCCTCTTTACACGATAGAAACAGTACACAGGAGCCAACTGGTGCAGAAGCTGGGTGCTCAGTAATCCACATTTATTAAGACTACATAAATATTTCTGTTTTTTTAAGGTTTAGAAGCTTCTAAAAAATCGAATGACAGCACTTATCAAGGATAGCAGAAACTATTGAAAGGGCGATAGGATTGTACTCTTACACCAATATAAAAGGTTCAAGCCTTGGAGAGGGGTTGAGGACAAACTGGTGTTCATTTTATACCAGCTTTTATAATCCATCCATTACCCAGTTAAGAAACTGCAGTAAAATATGTACTTTATATATTGCCATTGGGCATCTGCCAGTTAACATGGACCGTCTGAGTAATAGTTCTAAGAATCGCATGAAAGAAATTGGTAGGGGCCAAAATGTTGAAACTTTAATAATACCTTGGGATCAGAACTACATTTGGCCTAACACCATGTACTGTATATTTGTTTTGAAAATTCATCACATTGCAGGGAGGGGGGAAGGGTAAAGTAAGTTTAATGACCAAATGAAAATTAATTTTCCCCAGTGTACCAGACAAACTTGGGGACATTCTGCACTCAGCTGCAGGCAGTTATTTCACTTTCCACCAGTGTCATGTTACAGTTATATGGCTAGATTTTAAAAAGTGATTAGAGATAGGCACCTGAGCGCCCAGAGCAGGATTCCAGAAGCTTGTGTTAAGCCTGTCTACAATACTGCATCAGTAGCATTAGACATCTTAGAGTTTGGTCCAAAAATTACTAGGAGGCTGCCAGGAGGAATCAGCACTTTGAGCCACTGATGGCTGGCCAGTAAGAAATACTGAAGACAGCTGGAGAGGCACCTCAGGATCCATAGCCTGGAGTGGGCAAGACCCCAGTTTTGCGGTTTGCAGTACTCACCTGGGAAGAGGGAATCTCAAATTGCAGTCCCTGCTCCAAAGACTGCTCAGGCATTTTACTCAATGTCTTTTTCATGTAAAGTACACAGAGAGTTGTTGTAGATACTTCTAATCACCAGACATCTCACTGACCTGAATCACTTGAACTTTTTTTTGCAAAGTAAAAGAAAAAAAAAAACCTTCCAAAGGGAGGAGTGAAGAATATCCCATTTGCTTTACCTCCCCCCTCAGCTCCACAGGAATAGACCAAACAGGTAGACGGTCAGGACACTCCAGAGTGTGATGCAGGAGCAGTAACAGAGTCAACATGGTGTGAACCTTGTGTCCTGCTGGTTATATGGTTTTCAGGCAGACTCAGTGTTGCAAAGGGGTGACAGAAGTGGTTGCCACTGTGATTTCCAGCTCCTTGGAGTTGCTGTGTTCTTTTCTGAAGTGACTGTCCCTGTTTCATATTGGGTAGAGAGGTCTGATTTAGGAAGAGTGATAAGGGAGCAGCTAGGAGAAAGGGAAGAAGGCGGTCAGTGATGGCATCATTATCTTGCCTCAGTTTCTTCCAGCCATTTGTAGAACATGACTGTCACTCAGCCTCCTTCGTTTAGCATGACTTGCATATGACTCCTTTATCTTCCTGGTCACCATTCTCCATGAAGTCTTTCCTACCTGCTCTCCTGTCCCTTTATAAACACAGTTTGTAAACACATGCAGCAAAAAAACACCATCACAGTTGCAGGGTGAGCTGTACCCAAGTTCCCTTTAAATCCATTTTCCAGGGCTAGCTCAAGACAGGTCAACCACTTGTTGGTTGTTCAACTCAGGAGCCAACTAGGAGGATAACAGATTCAGCTGGGCTTGATGTCTGCAAGCATTTTCTTTGCAAATGTGTGACCAGTGACTGATGATAAAGAAACCCCACAACAGTTTCTTCAGAACTATTGCGCCTTCCCAAAGGTGAAGAGAAATGATTCCAAGCAGTTAAACTGAGGTCCAAATAATACTGAGAAAAAGAAATGCAAAGCTCCCTCAGTAGCTGCCAGCCAATGTATGTCCTGCAGGCCTCAAATCTCTGCCATGAAGCAACGAAACAGAAACCAGCGTAGACACACAGCTACAATCTCACCTGCCTTTGGCTAGACCCATGTTATCCCTGTCAGCCTCACCTTTTTGCACTGAGCTATCTATAAAGCAGCTGTTCTGGCCTCCCCTGCAGCCACTCAGCTGCCATCGCCTGTGCGACTCTTTGTGCCAGCCAGTGCATATTTTACCTTTGCTAGCAATAACAACTCATAGAGGCTTTATATCTTTGCCATAGTGAAAAATGTTTAGTTTTTCAGCATTTACAGTTTTTGTTTCTTACTTTTGCACTTTACCCAACTTCAATGCTAGGCAATAGCCTAATCAGGCTTGCCTTTGTTTGGGATTTCTTTAGTGGCCGTTGGGGCCAAATCACATAACTTTCATCAATTACAATGAAGTGCTCCGTTTTAATAATCCCAGCTTTTGTTTCTAGTTTCACTTACGGATTCCTGAGCTGAAATGCTTGGAATGCAAAAACTGAAAGGGAATGCTCACATTCAAAGAAGGAACTGTTTTCCTTGGATTTATAATATTTGTAGGAAATCACAGTTTCCTACTGAAGCAGTGACAAGATGTCAGTGAATATAAGGCCTAAGCTACCTGACAACAGCCTTTGAAGTCAAATATTTTCTGTATAAACAAAACAACAATGGCATAAATTATAAAAATTTCCTCTGAATTTCCATAACTGTACATTCCTTACTATTTTAAATAAACGATCCTCTGTATTTTGTTACATAAAATTTGAACCTACGTGAGAGCTGTCGGAAGAAATCTGACTTGGGAGTCTTTGGTGCAGTTTTTCCAGCATGCCACGTTGTCAGTGTATCAGCATTTTTTGACATATCAGTGATTCAACAAGAACAGTTCACTAAACTCTAGCAGAGACTGAAGCTGATTAATGACAGCAGATAACAATTCTACTGCCCTTTTTAATCTGGCAAATGAACTCAGACCCCTCACCAGAACATAAACTAGTGGAACAGAGATTCGAAAGGGCACCTTTTCTTAGGATCCAGTTTTGCCTTCTTCCCGTTGAAGGAAGAGACACTTGATAATTTCACTTGCTGAAGCCTTATAGGTGAACTGCATAGTTTGGCACAATTGGCAGTCATTGCTGAGGGTAAGCCAAGACTGGAATAGCAAAGCTGTTGCGTAGGAAGTGCACTGGCAGATGATGTGTGGAGAAACTAGGATAATGGGAAGCTATGTTATACCTAACTTTAACTAATACACTGTCTTTTGCTATAAAGCTCAGGATGCACTTATTTTTTAAAAATTGCTTTATTTAAAGAGGAGTATATCACTTAAATCAACAAAAAGTTTCAATACACAAGGCTGAACAGGAAGTATTTTTGCTTTAATATCCTTCAAAAAATTTAAACAAGGAAACATTTTTAGATGTGCTTACTGGGCTTTAAGTATTTTGCCTGAGGCAAACAGTATGGATTATTCATTAAAGTGCTTTAAACAAAATTGCAAAATATTTTTTGCTTGCCTAGCTAAATATTAAGGTTCTCGGGTAATTTTTACCTGGTCCTCCTATAGGCATACTTGCTTTTATCCTTGACTAGGGAACAGACAAAACTTCTGTTTCTTTTTCAAACTATATCTCCGTACAAAAACTTTCAGAACATTTAGTAAATGTGTACTGTACAGTAAACCTGAATAATTAGCACCTGAATGAGACTAGTCTATGCCTTTGCACAGAAAAGCTCTATTATGTTACTGGAGTTTCTGTATTTGTTCTTATACTTCTGACCTAGCTACAGTTCTTTGTGCTGAATTCCAGTGAGCTGTGTCAGCCGGAGGGGAATGTGCCTGCTCTTCCCAGGGGAAGGGATGGGGAGAAGTAAAAGAATTGAGCTTAAGACAATGGTGGACCATTAGTATAGCAGGGACTTCTGCTTGTATCGTCCAGCTTGAGCTAAAATTTAATTTAGGCTTAAACCTTTTTCACAACCAAGGGAGTATGTATGCACTCAGAGCGCAAATCATCGCGTGCCTTTAGGCATTCATGTATTTATGGTAGGGCTTGGCAAAACTATGTGTAGACACGAGTGAGATATCTGCTAGCACCTCTACCTGTGGCAGACACTTCCTGAGGGTCCCCTCTATCATAGACTATTGTAGCTCTCTTTTTTGGCTTCAGCTTAGTGGAGTACAAGGGAGAGAAGACCCTGAAATATTGCCACAGGTGCACAGACTGACTCCTAAAGAACAACAGATGGCCATAAGTAACCTCTCCAGATAACCTAGATCCCAGCACAGCAGAAGATAGTTGTGCGAATGCATGTGGGTACTGACAGTGCCCTCAGGTGTGCCTGGCTTACCTTCACCATGTCCTACAATTCTTCCAGTGGCCTGCGTTGCTCCCTGGTGCAAAAGTGCTCTGGAGATTTGTAAGCAGGTCAGAGGTGGGCAAACAACCAAGAATGCTGAAGAGAGACCTGGCATGAGATCTTTATATTTCCACTGAACTGTAGCAACTTTGAATTTTCACTACTAACTTTGCATCCTCCTCCCTCTGCCCCTCCCCACCCCCCCACATTGCTAGTAGCCTGATTTTTTCTCAGTCTTCACAGGCTCGTTAAAGATAATCCCTTAACATAACTCTGTGGGATTTTTTTCTCAGGCGCGTACCTTCATAACCAGTCAGCTATTGTAGCCAAACTGTTTTAATGTTCAGAGTCATATAGAAAGAGACAAGATGGCTCCATTTTATGGCAAGATTTAATTCAAGTTTCTTCTGTGCATGTCTGTTCTGGAACATAAGAATTCAAGTGCTCTTTGGGAGCTTAAAGAGTTGAAATAAGTTCTGCCATTTTATACCAGTTGAAGATTTGCTCCATGAATTTGCAAGATTGACTAGAGCTATGCCAATTTCTGTGAGCTGAACATCTGATTTTGAGAAAATACTATTGAATGATGGAGTCAGGAGAGGAAAGGAAGAGGAAGGCTTTTTTTCCAGCTTTTAAATGAAATCTCGCTATTTAAAGTAGCAATATACAACATCCCCAGTTGACTTTATATCCTTCTGAACTCTGTCATGCTCCCAGGAAAAAAAATGTGGTTCAGAGGGAGGTCACGATGCCAGAGCTGCAGCCTGAGCGCTGCGCCTGCCTCGCGCGGGAGCATCAGCTCAGACAGCTCTGACAACTTGCAGCAGCGGCTCGGATTCCAGAGTGCAGCCTCAGCCACGGCGGTGCCCTTCGCAGCGGCTTCCGGGGCCAAAGTTTTCGTTAGAAAGCAGCAACAGCAGCATTTTCACAAGCGTTTCCATGTGAGCTTAGAGGAGATTTCTTTCCCCAGAATAATAACGACTGGCGACTGATTAATTGCAGTTCTGCTTTCTGTATTTTTGCTGAAAGGTTTCTCTTAGTTTGCATGCGGAAGCCTGGTTGTCTCTGAGCTGCCAGCAGGGCCGTGCAGCAAGATTAAAGGTGCTCATGGCACTGCTGGCTTGATGGGGTTTGTTTCATCCAAGAGTCTCTGCTACAGTTTACTCTAGTGCTACAGTCTCCTTGGTTTTTTTTTCCTTGATATTTGTTTTTTTTTTCCCCCACCCATGCTACTTTCTTCACAAGGTCACTTTGGTAGGCATGAGTGAGTGACTAGACACTGCTAATTAGGTTTATTAGGATTATTTCACATTTCCAAAGAAGTGAGCCCAAACTCATTTTGCACTTTTAAAGAATTGGGAGGTATAAGTATTACAACAACTCTGTGGTGCCATTTGCAAGAAAAGACATGAGCTCTGAGTGGGTAGAGCAGAACTACTGGTGTTTGAGCACTTTATATCTGATGAACTATATTAACATTGGGCCAGATTCTGTGCTCAGCAGTTGCACTGGCCCTTACTAAGCCAGCAGTTCCACTGATGTAAATGCTGTGACTGGGGGATTTAGTGATGGAATTGAGTATTGTATGGATTGAAGTTAGATGCCATGTTCATCGCTGTTTCTGTATGATATGTGTTTGGTGTTAAATGTCTCAATTTGTAGTGGGTTTTTTTCTGCTTTAAGAGCAAATTTATCATAATGTTTAAACCACTGCCAAGGGGTGACAGCCCAAGAAATTAGTTTTTCAGATTTAGCACTTCTTTGACTTAAACTAACCAAAGCCTTGCTGAACAATTCTTTTCTTGTTCAGCAAGTTATCAGGAGCTGAGAACCAAAAATCTCCTCTCTTGTTTCTTTGGTGTTGTTTTTGCTGGGTATTTGCTGGGTCTTTCCCTCCCTGCTATGTAATTTTACTGAGAGGCCGGCAGCGAAGAGCCAGCCTGAGGGCAGCTGGAAAAAAAAAAAAAAACAGAACTTTCTGAGTACTTAGAGATTTTTCTACAGATCTGACTGATACATTTTGCCCATGTAGACTAGCTAATTATGGAAACTTTCCCATGTCTGATTAGTGCTCTCTCTTTACCTTTATCTTGCTTCAGTTTATACTAATGTCCTTGTTCTCTACCTTCTACTGCCTTTAGTATTCCTTACACTTTTGCTTTTCATTCTGTTTAATTTTTCACATTATTCATTTGGCTTTACTACTGCAACCTTTCCTCTTACTTCATTCCTTACTGTGTATCTAGACCATAAAGTCTTTAGAACAGCTGTGAACAGTACAAACACAGTAAGGGCAGATGTTTAGGCACTCAAATAAGAAATTCAAATTTTTAAATGATAAATCTGGCATTTGATAAATTGAAACTTATGTCCATTTATTTGCTTGCATATCCAGAAATAATATGTTCAGTAAGTAAGCTTATCTGAAGCATCTATGCTACATCTTTTTAACCTTTTGCAAAGCTCCTGCTTGGATTACAAAACTTTTAGCCCATTTGTTGCTTTTAGAGAATATCTACTCCTGCCATTCTTTTCCTTTGCCTCCCCCAGAGACCTAGGAGAAATTACAAACCCCCATTGCAGGCCACGGAAAAGCTGCTTTTGACTTCAGTGAGGTCCAGGTTTCACATTTTCTGTCTATGGATTTCTCAAAAAAGTGCTACAATTTAACATATGTTGTCACTGACATAAATACTGTGCCAAAAAGAGTTGTCTTCCTACTTTTGTTGCACTCAACTTTTTCTTTCTGTTAAAACAAAACACCTCTATTTAGAAAAAAGGCTAATGTACATTCTCTTAAAAAAATCCCTGCACAGCCCCCCAGAGCTGCAAGGATGCAATTCTGTTGCACAGTAAGGAATAACAATAGTAAAATCACAGTACAGACATATGGAGTTTGTCCTCCCTTTAAAAAGACAGGAGTCTTTCAGTATTTTACTTGGTCTGGAAAGATGGAATGCTCCTCAAGTCAGCAATTAAAACTGGCTGGAAAATTTTCTTCCAAATTTTCTATCAATCAGACATGGCATTTTGATGCTATAAGATTTCTGAGGGAATTTGCCTATATTTTGATGAAACTTCATGTATATATTTGATTCTTGATACTTTGGGAAAATATTAATTTACTTTTTACAAGACGCTTTGTTGTAAAACACATTTTACTTTTATTGTTCTCCCATGTTAACATGGTGAAAACATTTAATATGACAAGCCATTTTTCTGTAAGGTAGTAAAAAAAAGGCTGGAAAAATGTTCGGGTGTCATTCAGACAGCGAATACTTATTTTCCTTTTTGGAGGGGTCTTTTTTGTCAAAATCACAACCTAGAACTTTTAGTTAGAATACAAATAGAAAATAGTCTGATTCAGTAAAAAAAGCAAAGATCTTTTAATCAGTATTAAGTAGCAGTTGTTCTAAATGCTTTCCAAAGTAAAAATACTGTAAAATAAATAGAATAGGCTGTTAAAATGTGCTGTTTGACTTTTTAAATGTCATAACTTGACCTGTTATATAAAATGAAAATATTAATCGAAATGAAAACTACATTTTGATATTTAAAGGATGGTTTCTAAACTGAAACATTCCAGACAGCACTTTTTTCTGAACTGCTACTTTACAAGACACGTTCAGCTGGAACTCAGAGCTCAGTTTCTAGATGCTGGTATTTCATGAAACGGAAAGTCCAGTTCTGATCAATTCTATAAAACAGGCACATGATTAATTCTGTACAGTCCAACCTTTTAAGCGAGTGGGAAGCAAAATTATTTTTAAGACCCTCCCCATACAGAGCAGCATCTCCTAAAAGACAATGGCACAGAGAGAGCCTTGAAACTGCCAGCTGGGCAAACAAGATATAATTCAGATGAGCCTCCAGACCTGATTAAATTATAACTGAACAAAGCTTAGCAGGAGGTGTACTTTCAGAGAGGGGGTCACATACAAATGTGCAGGAATGAAATGGGTCAAAGACAACTCTAGAAATAGGGAACCCTCCCTCAGGAGATAGTAAGACAGCACAACTGAATATGTTGTATTACAAATCAATGTGGCTCAGTCTTTGGCTTCTCTGGATGATCAAGGTGATTTCTGGAATTAGAATTTTTAATTTTTTACCCAGTTCTTTTAACTTGCACTGACTTTTAGTTGCTGTAATTCCACAGATTTTAGGGCTGAAGTATCTGCTTCGTAACGACTGAAAAAAAGAACAGAAAATATCAGGCTTCCTGAGTGCTCATAAATGTAATTTTTGGCCAAGATTCTGCACTTCAAAAAACTGAATATAGGCATAACTGGTGTAGTTAAGGTGGTGTCTGTAGGCCTAACAGACAGCCATGTACGTAAAAGCGTAGCAGTTTTATTATGATATTCAAGACTCCTGTGCACTGGTCCACTCTTGATTGGCCATGTCTCATTTTATGTCTGAATTTCAGGTAAAACTTAATCATCACGCCTCTCCTGGGTCTCTCAGAAAGCTTCATCACCATAACTTGATCCTCTGTTCAACCTCAATTCATTTAAGTTAACCAAAAGATGACATTCCATTCTGCCTTTGTTCAGTTGAAACTTACCTTTCAAGGTCCACTAATTTGGGAATCAAGAGAAATTCCTTTCAGTGGAAATCAAGTCCACTGAACCCTTGTCACAAATGTAATTCAAATGCTCTGCAGACCTCAGAATCTCTTTCTTACCCTACTGGTACGTCCACAAGTTTATGTCTTGTAACAGCAGTCTGTTTCCTTGCGCTATGCTTTGCGCGCTACTAAAAAGTTGGCCTACATTAATACCATCTTCTTTTCTTTCCATATCTCTGAATTGATTTATTTTCATAGCCTTGCATTGGTTTGCATTATTATATGGATTATAATTACTTTGATTTCCCGGGAGGTTTTTAGAATATCCTTATCATAACAATCAGAAAAGCCTCATCTCAACCTTTTGTCTATATCTAGGCTACAGTTCCCTTCTCCTGAGTCACCATTGGAATTACTTACCTTTTATTTCTGGCAACTCCCTTCCACTTCTCAGCTCACGCATGTAATTGAGCTGATGGTCTACTTTTGTTTTTTGAGGGTTTTTTTGTTTTTTTTCCTTTTCTCTCTTGTCAAAGTTGAGTTTCTTTATAGAATGTATAATTGTCGTCCGTTCTTCCTACACCTATTTATTGTCCTTGGGGCCACATACCTTCATACTTTATTATTATTCAACCAATTTTCATGCAACTCGTCTGTGGTTTTATTTGCTATGTCTTTCCCAAGGTTCATTCCCTTTGGGCTAAGCTTCCTGTTGGAACAGCAAGTATATGCTCTGCCCAATTTCTTTTTCCTCACATCTATTAAAAATTAAAACTGCTGACAGTTTTGGTACAGGATATTTCTCAATCACTGAACTCATAAAGAATGACATTTTTTTCAAAAGATTGAAAAGCTTCATTTCCCTTCATTGCTTAGTAAATGCTACCCTCCCAGAAATATCCAGTCTACACATCTTAACCAATTTCTCTTGCAAGAGTTTTGTAGAAATACTGGTTCACAATAGCACATGAGCAAGCTATATGTAACTAAAATGTATTTTTTGCCCTTTAGGTACCTTGCTCATGAATGCCTAATGTAGTCTACAAACAGAAAGAACTAAAGGCTTTTCCATATGACTTCCAGAACGGTCTGCACTGACAGTCTGAGCAGCTCTGACAATCTATATCCCTCTTAGATATTCATATAAATTTGCGGCTGCTTTCAAAGTTTTGCAATATTTCTCTTCTGCGGTGGAATGAAAATAAAACGCTTGAAAATTTTGGTGAATATTGAATTGTCAGATTGTCCATTTTGAGATTGAAAGCAGTACTTTGTAATTCTGAAATCATGAAAGACTGGTAAAAAGAAGAGGGAGAAAATATTTTGTACAAACAATTATTTTAAATATCTACTGACATCTTTTGCCTTTGATTACATTTCATTCTGGCAAAATTAATATAACAAGATTTATTAGGGTGTGATTTTTATTACTGTGTTCATCTTCAAAAGATTGCTATCAATTGTTATTATGCAATTATGCTTTTATTGGGAAGGAAAAAATACAGAATGTCAAAGAATTCATAATTTCTGATGAAAAGTGCTGGAATTGATAGTTTTCAGTTGTGATTCATAGATCCCTGACTATTACGGAATACTTTTTAGGGAGCTGTGAACATGGATTAAGCAAATCCAGTTTATGTGCGATATACAGCAAACCATGTTAAAACTGTGACATTTCCAAAAAGGTCTTATGTCCACTGGTACTCTTTCAGGGTCAGCACATCAAAACAAGTTGAAAACTATTGGCTTATATTCCAGGAAGAATACTTTCTGAGACTTCACTAATACAATTGTCATCAGAAATATTGATCTTGATTTTTAAATTCCTGCCTTTAATTTTATATCTGCTATCAAATCAAGGTACAAATAAAGTCATTCTGATATCTACCTATCTGAGTTTTAGATATGACCAAAGTCATTAAATGCTTTCTAAATGCTGAAAGGTATGCTCAGAATTGAAGGCAATCACTGTATTACAAGGATTGGGAACTGTTTTAAAAAATGTGGATCTTTGGGGACTCAGGTATTGCCCATGGAAAAAATATCAGCTTGTCCTGATATGGAAGGGATATGACTTGCCATTACCATCTTGTTCAAGAGCTTTTTGATCATTATATTAAAAAAAAAGAAGTGTTTCAATTTAACTGATTTTATAAGTATCTGACATCACATATAACTGTTTATTTGTCCTAAATGGATATTTTCGATCTTTTTTTATGTTTCTAAAGAGAGGGTAGTCTATTACAATAGTATGCATAGTCTACTATTAGCAGAAATTCACATTGCTTATTACATATTTCCTGAAAACAAATTCTTTTATAATATCTATTTCTACTTCAGGATTTCATCAAAAAAAGTATGGCTTTATGTACTGCCTTTGTATAAGTTGAATGATCTGTCAGTGAACCAAGTGGGAACAATATTTATTCTTTCCACTTTAGAAATACATGTGTCCTGGTATTATTTTAACAAAGTAAATGTTGTATGTGCACTTCTGCTCTGTCACAGACTGGTTGGGGTTGGAAGGGACCTCTGGAGATCATCTAGTCCAACCCCAACTGTTATTACTCCTGAACGGGAAATTGTTTCTGCTGTGTCAGAAACTTTCTGTTAGACAACAAAAGCTTCACAGGATTTTCCTAGTTAGTATTCTGCAAGGTAGAGAGCAGGTCTCCTTTCCAGCCTCTGTTGCAGGCATGACCAAAATGTATTTATAATTCTTTAGGAGAAAAATCTAATATAGATTTTACTATTTTTAGATGAGGAATATCAATTAAACTATATATTTTTGTGAAGAAGACTTATAAAAGATTTTGTAATAGCAACACTACAGACTATGTTTTTTCCAGTGAAAACCTAAGGTACTAGGAAAAATATCACAATAATTACTAGCTCTCCGTTGGAAAGAATTCTTTTGCAGTGCCTTTTGAAGATAGAAAGAAATTAACCACTAGCCTGTGTTTCATTGTTATAATTATCAATGTGGAGCCCAGAAAACTGGGATATGTATTCCATTTTTATTATGTTCAGTAGTGGTAGCATCATGTAATATTTATGTAGTATTTTCCTTTTAAAGTTATTAAGAACATATTTCCCATAAAAATTACATATCATCATTATTATAGCTTAAGAAACAGTCATTCAAGTTACTCTCAAAAGAAGGATTAGACCTAGAGAATTCAGACTTACACATATATACTAAGAACTGGAAACCTTACTCTGCCCTGAAGTAACATAAAATAATAAAATAAACAGATGATTAGGAAGGCATTTTCTTATTTGTGGTCCTAAAAAAAAAAAAACGGCTTCTAAAATAACTTTTTAAAAAGATTATACTATGTATTTTCTTCCTCTCCTTATTCCTAAAATGGGAGTTTTCTTTCTGTAGAACCTTACTTGTTTAAACATTCACCCGATAAACATAGTATTTCATGTGTCTCTTACCCTTTTTTTCAACATAGGTTAGATCTATTACCTAACTAGTTAGCTTAGCCATTTTTCCTTTTTATTTTTTGTTACATCTGACATTTGTTCTACTGAAATACAATAAATTGCCTTTTTTTTTTCAAAATGGTAACTCTACCATTTGACTTACCTAAATGGAATGAGCCAAATTTAGAGCAAATAGTGACTTTAAAAATGGAACAGGTACTGTTATTGCCAAAAAAGGTCTGTGATCCCAAGCCCATTTACGGCATCCATTTTGGAAGAGGGTAATTCTTTGTGTCATTTCTAAAGGTTATTTTCAACCTCTCCTAAAAGAGAAAATTTCAGCTAGAAACATGAGAATGAAAAGGATTACTTATTTTTGTAAGCTTTACCTACAGTCAGATTCGTAGTATTTCACTGAATGTACCTTGCACTGGCAGTTGAAGAACCCATCATGAAGATTAGCCAAGCACAAAAAAAGCAGATCTCATGCAGGACAGTAAATTGCTTAGAGACAATAGTTAACAAGTTTGTGGCTTCCCTGGTTTGGGTTTTTTTCAAAATCATTTGATAGCCGAGAACTATAGTCAGTATTTTTGAGGAACAGGCTCGTTTTTTTGTATGAAACAAAAAGACCAACGCAAACAACTTTGTCCCCGTTCTAACTGCCGAGTCTGCCTGGCCGGTGCTTAGTTAATAATGACCACAGTCCTGTAACACAGTATCTGTGAGCAATCATTTGCGTTTATGCTCGCTCTGAAGACATTGTTGCTTTCCTGGAGGCAAAAGGGCACCATGTCTATCTGGGTAGGATTGTGAGATGGGGCCGGCATGTGGAACGTGAGCACGTTACTATTGCATCAAGAACTTGAACTAGTTTTCACTTACCTGGGGCATCAAAGATGAGCTACCTGCCAGTTTCAGTTCCAAGGCTTTGCACAATTGTACCTTTTGTTTATGTTTCTTCTCTCATTTTCTTCAGTGTGCCAACACCTTTCCTACCTGAGGCAGAAGCCTGTTCTTTATCTGCTCCTTTTTACCTTTCACACACACTCCAAACTTTATATCTTGCTCCATGCTGCCCAGTTTGCTGGGAAAAGAAAACAAAAACTAAAAAAAAAGAACCCCAACTCTCAAATAATCTTCCGTCAGCCCCCTCCTCCTACTCGCTTGAAAGCTCCCCAAGGCCCACCTGCTCCGTGGAGCATTCCAGCTTTCAGCGTCCACACCCTGGCTCTGCGTCTGCTCTGTTCGGCATAGTCTGCGTTGTGCTGACTTGCAGGCTCGGCTCCTCGTGGCAGGGACTCTCTTATCTGTTTGGCACAGATTCCCAGAGCTCATCTCTTTATGATGTCAAACCAATAAGTTATTAATATAAGGTGAATCAGATTGAAAGTAATTTCTTTTGACGTTCTTTGATGTTTTCCGGGGGAGCAGGAGAATGTCACACCTTTTGAATGCCACTTGGCTGCAGGTAAAGAATGTTACAGTTTGTGGGAGTGCCAATTCCAGCCCATTATTACCTCTCTAACTTGCCTTGGCATGAAAATATAGAGTGGAAGCTGTGTATTTTTTGCAAGATGGAGATTTTAGTTCTGCACCCAGGCCTGAATCTGGAGATGCTGTTTTATGGGTGCCTGAGCTACTGACGTTGGAGAGGAAACATCAGAACAGGTTGTCTAACTTGAGTCTAGGTTTTTACACTAATCCAACCCTTCTGTAGTGTTTTGCGACATATTTTGTAGGGCAAAGACCGCAAGGGTTTTCTAAATGTACTTCCAAAGGTAAACAGATCAGTACCAGCTGGTGAGGAAAGCAAGCAATACATGGTAGATGATGTGTGCATCTGTGTGTCTCTGTATGTATGTTAGCAAGGACAGTTTGGGTTTTTTTTGTTTGCTTGAAAATATCATTATTCATATTCATTTAGCAACAATGGGAACGCTGGTATAGCTGGCGATTCAGCATTTTAAAATCACGCTCCAGTCATGCTACATTTTACAGTTTAAAGAGTATCAGCACCATTTTTTTTAAATATATAAGGTCAGCACCATTTTTTTATATAAATAAGGTCTCCCTGTACTTTTAACATCAGTGGCATTTAAATTCATTTTCAGAGAGTGCCTGTATTGTACACAGCGTAAATAGATGGTGACTGACACAGTATCCTGGATTCTGTCCCCAAATCTTTAAATCTCTCTATGGGATCAGTGCATTTAAGGGATTTTCAGATTGCCCAGTCATAAAATACTTGCAGTGGTAACTACTTCACTGGGCTGATGCGTGTTTAATTCTGCATAGAGTTCTGCATAGAGTGAGGCGCTATGCTTGCACAAAGTATTAAGTATCCCTGTTATGTTGTGACGCTTGAAGGGAAATACAGTTTCAATTAACTCATAGGAAGATACCTGTGAATGGATGGCAATGCATAAGATCCCACAATGTCTGAATGTTTGAAGTGACAGAAAAGTAGATTGAAGATTGTTCTATACATTTATTCTTTTTTTCCCTGTAGCTTATACTATCCCAAAAATCCAAGTCATATCTCATAGACTCAGTTATAGAGTCTAAGGCTAAGCTAGTTCAGAGTTCGGCCAGAGCTAGAGAATATACATTTACTATGTTATATAGAAAATATATTATTTTCAGTACAATGAGGTAAGCTCAGTATTTTTTATATATTTATTTAATTGGGTATTTTAAATGCACATTTTGAAAAAAATATCATAGGCCACAGACTAATTATACCAAACACTCAAAAATCCCTTAGCTCCTTGTTTTAATTTCATTTTTGAATTAACTGCATATGACATGTTAAGAGTCAGAGAGTCTTCAGAGTAATTTATTAGAGAAACCACAAAAAAACAAAATGCTATGCTACTATGCTAATATTAATAGCTGGCCCACTATACGTAAACTGTCCACCACGCATGTAGTATATATCAACAGAAAACAGGATAAAACATAATTGCCATAGGTCACCGTGGGCTCCTTATCACATCTTTCTTTGGAGGACTATGTTGCTTTGAATTGCATAGAAAAAATCAGTAACCAGGATCCACAAACTCACCTTCTGATCAACTTAATCAAACGGAGCAGTTTCTTAGCCCTCAAAGCTTTCTAACGGTCCAGATAATGAATTCCTATATCCTGAGAAGCCCTACAGTGCAAGCAGTGAGACTGTCTCCACACAGCTGTTCTTTATTGAAAAAAAGATTCACTATCTGGCCCAGAGAAGTGCTATTTTTATTCATGCGACTCAAAATTATTAAAAGCTTTTAGGAGTGCCTTAGTCATATTGGTAGGACCCCTGGGAAGCTGGGGAGGAATGTGTCAGAGCAACTCTCTCCTGGTCTAGCTGGAGGGCTTGGAGAGCCTCCTTCTGCCATGAGTCGTCCCTGTCCTTGCCAGATCTGGGGTGCTCCCTCCTGCCCAAACCCTTTGTTGCTGTCACCTGTACTTAAGAGTCCTGGCCTTAAGTGCAGGGAGAGGGAGAGAGGTGAGACAGTGTAGGAAGGGGTGAGGGAGACTTTTGAGGAAAGAGTGCCAGGAAGCAGGAATGGCAGGGTCTGAATATTTTATTTAGTGTGGTGCAAAACAGCCCTTGAAGGCTTTGTGCATAAGCCATGTGAATATCACTGACTTTCATAAGTTATCAACATTTTATGCTTCTCTTTCACTTAGGCTCTTTTTTTTAATCTGTAGGTGAATATGGTAATTTTGCCCTCTGAGAAGAGTGAATTTAAAATGCTAGATTAAAATCTACCCATTCAGCTCTTGCATGGTTTTGAATAAAATATTCATGTAAAACAAATACATATAATGCTTTCCTATCATGCATCTAATTACCTTGTTAAAATACTTACTGTTTAGATATACTGCCCTGGCCCATGATATATTTAACAATTTGGTTTGTTTTATGATATATCAGGAATACTGATATATATCAGTATTGCCATAAACTTAGAAGTTTTAAGTGCCTCTTTGTTAAGAAGAAAGGGAAGCCTTTTTCTTTGTTTTTGCCAGTACTACAAATGTTGTTTAGTCTTGAAAAATGAATCATTTATACACCAGGCGAGTATCACTGGCAGAAGTCTGGCTATCAAATACGTTATAGATACTGCAGATCCTTCAGCTGTCAGCATAGTATCTTAAAGATCTCTCTAGTAAGAATGAGCATGTGAAGACATGCTTATGTGTGCTGGTTTGTGTGTGTATTTCTACTGTAAATGTGAACTTACAATCATTCTTTTTGAAAATGTCAGACCTTTCAAACTTTTTTTTTTTGGCTTGCAACATGAAGACATCTGTGTTGCATTCAGCTCCCTTTCCAAGGATTTCCAGATTTCCAAAGATGAACCGACAATGGAACTGTGGCTCCATCATCTTTAATACTGGATCTTTGTAACTTTTCCTTTCAATGGCAGTGCAGGTTTGACCCAGATTACATGTGAACCCGCAACTCAGACCCTTGCCAAATTAACCTGATAATTCTGTGCAAGCCAGCATTCACCAAGGGAGTAATGCCCCATACACCAGTGTACTGTGTTCACTTTAGTTCATTTATTTTGTGTTTGTTGTTTATGTTTATGTACAGGGATGTTAACCCTATTGCCGTATTGGGGTGATTTCCAGGGAAAATGGCTTTCTGGTTTTTAAAGGTTACTTGGAACTACCAGTGTAACTGGGGAATAAGGTTTAACAATAAGGATTGTTGGGAGAGGAGGGCAGCTGGCTAGTGAAGGTAGGATATGTACACACGCTCCTTGAGTTGGGAAGTTGGACAACTGCAGATGACTGTCCTGCTTTGCAGACTAATATCCCACTGTGTGTTGCCAAATTGGTCCATCCTATTTCCAGTTAGTGAAATTTCCCCTTCAAACCGAGAGGACCCCAAATAAGCTTGCTTGAATGTCTTTATTGCACATGATGTTGCGAATGCAGTGGAGTCCCAGATTTGTGCAGGGATCTGTTATCCTCAGAAACGTAAAGTGAGTGCTATTTCCTTACCTCATGCTCATTTTTTTAACCCCTAATGCAACAGCTGAGATTAGAAGCATGATCTGTGCTTACCTGTTGCCTGGAAGTTGCCAGGGAAGTGGTCAAAGATCATAGCCTTTTCATTAAGATCCCTTTGGAGTGACAAATACCTGAATCATTGTTGTGCCAGCATTTACATTCTCAAAATTGCCATCATCTGGTTAAAGTATGAGTTTGGGAGATGCATCAGATCCCAGGGTATAGAGGAATCTGAGACAGGGCTCTTGACTTGATGAGGTTGGCCAGGTGTGTCAGATTTTCAGGATGAGTATGGGAAGCACAGATTGACAAACTGGGGCCAGTTTCCTGCAATTCAAGAATTCTTGATTCCCAGAAAATTATTTCTCCCACACCCACTTTCTGACATCAGCATCCTCACGTGACTGTTGTTCTCATGTGTTCTGCTTTCTCAGGAAGGATGTATTGTCTTTACCAAAAAATGCAGTCCCAGATGCTACATAACAATCCACGTGGATTCGGTTAGTCTTCTCACTCAAGCTGCAGCCAGGCTCCCACAGAGGCAGGAGACACCTACTGTTGTTCCTCTGGGCAGACTTCAGATTCTTACTCTTTTCTCTGTACTCAGCAATGGATTCGCAGTAAAGGAGATTGTTCCTTAACTTTTCCCTGAGGACCCTGCATATGCATCAAAAGCACAGTCTTTTCTTCAGAATCTGAGCAGGTCCAATGCCTCTGTGGAGAGCAGTTGAGTTTATGACAAAGATGAAGAATATGGCAACCAAACATGAATCACTTTAGGGCTGGCTTTGGCTCATCAGTGATGTGGTTTAACATAGATGACTCAAGTCAAGTCAAGTCGTCAGATTACAGAGTGATCTGCATGCATGGAAAGAAAGGTCACAGTTCAACGAGTGATCAAATGAAAGAAAAAGTACATTGTCCCAAGCCTATACATCAGGGAAGGCAGTGATATCTATGGACAGTGACCTCACAGCAGTAAGAGGAAGCTAGAAGGAGGCTAGACCATCTTGAAAATCTCAAGATGAATGCCTACTCATCGACCAATACAGACATGCCATGCTCACTCAGGAATGAATTCTGCTGGACTCAGAGTAGCAGCTTCACAATTTTTAAATAACTCGAAACAGGAGAGTGACTTTATATTGAATTTTATGTTAGCATTATATACAGCAATCCCACACAAAGATCTCTAGAAGCTAATTCAGCATTAATTCACCATGGCCTAAAAAATTTAAGTTCCCATATTTAACAGTATCGAAGTGGGTCATTATTGCTAAAATCACTGCACTTTCCCTGCAGCCACCTTAAGAAATACTTTGCAGCTAATACCCCCTCAAAGAACTTTAAGTAAGACATTCTATACCATAGCTCAGGAATCTATCTCTAAAAAAGTGATTTCTTGCCTCAGAGGGCCTGGTCCTCCATCACTTACACTTGACATCAAGGCTTCAATATGTAAAACTTACGAGTGTGGGGAACTGCCAGATAAACCAGGCCAGCCTCTTCTTTGTTTAGCTATGCTTGATGATAATGGCTTGTCACTGTTTGTTTCCGATGTGCTTAGCCTATGCTACATGTTCAAATCAACTAGGAAAGAATCATGTCCTGAGAAGACCACAATCCAATGTCTTGTTAAAGTGAAATTGCTGCTATAAATGTTGGGTTCACTTTGTTTTAGTTGAGAGTTGATATCGGTGCAGCATGGAGTGAACAGCAGCTGAGAGCATAGGAAGGGAACATATTAGGATGACTAGCTCACTACTGGCTTTCTTTGTTAGCCCAGTCAAAGAAGATCTACCATGACATGATGACCAAGGAATGAATTCCAAGCTCTGCTTGAGGATGGCTTTTCTGTTGAATCTATTTTACCCTCTGCACAGCTGAGGACTGTGGGATGAGCAGAGAGAAAGGTGACTTTAAGCAACTTAAGTCCATTTCTCTGATCCTGGGCCAGCTGGGGACTGTTTAGCCCTCTGTATAATTTAAAGAAGCCTAAGGCTGTACTTTCTGCCCTGCGCTAACACGTCTTCTGCAGAGAAGGTGGGGAGAGCAGGTGGTAGGGAGTAGGCATAGCCATACTTGGATTCTCCTCTGTCTGGAATGCCTCAGCTGCCCCTGCAGGGCAGCTTTCTGCCTGCTTTTGTGCTACTGAGGCAAATGTTAAAATAAATGTTGAGCCTGTTCTATGTGGAACAATCAGTTAACTTCAGAGATCTATTTATTTATTTTAGCAGAAAACACTCTTGAAGGCTTCTGATCTAGAGGGGTTATGAGTCAACAAATGCTTTATTTATTCCAGTATCATACCATGTTGCTGCCCTAGGCTTGTTTCTGATCTTAGGCACTTTAAGAGTAGTTTCAATAGCTGGGCAGCTTTCAAAATCGGCAACTCAGACAAAAGAAGAAAAGTAACGAAGGCGCAGCACACTCATTCAGCATAATTCTCTGACATCTGTAGCAGTTAATTGCTGGAGATGAGAAGCAAATAAATCTTTGTTTTATGACTACACAGAGATCAGCAGCATTACAAAGCAGGGTCTGTTTCACGTAGCGGCCAAGGAACAGGCTCAAATTGATTTTCATTTGCATTGTAAATAATTTTGCACTGCTTTACCATGGCTCTCAGAAGACAAGGAGTTGGGTTCAGCCCAAGATGCTTTCAACTTTTCTTCCTCCAACTATGTAGGTTTAAAGTGCAAAGAATGACTAAGCCATCAAAAGGACTTTGCTTCAGTCTTTGACCAGAAACTCAACTCTGTTTGTCCAACCATAGAAACAAACAATGTTTATTTATAAAATAAGTTTTGTTGAAGAAGTTTAGCAATGTCTTAGTAAGTCAAGCAGAAAAAGCTTTCAATGTGTTAACAGGTCCTCACAAGAAGGGTAGAGCTAAGACAGCTGATCTTTCCCCTGTTATTTTTATAGTATCCATGGCATACAGAACAAAACTGTGCGCATTTTCATTGGGCTGAATGTCACGTTAGCATTATAAAGTCTGTCATGTTACCGGTGCTGATATGGAGGACTCTCAGCCATTGAAATCAATGGGAGTCTGTTCATGTACATGAGTAGATTTGAGGTTCAGGCCTTAAACTGAAGGAGAATCAGGTACCATATGTCTCATCTATTATTCTCCCTCTCTAAATATAACCCATGCTATTGCTCAGAAGCTATGCAACAGGCTCACGTAAACTGGGCAATCTTCCAATTTGATGTCATCGCATGGGACATCCTGCCTGCCACAGTGGGAGCCTCACTAAGCCAGCTGGCCCTGCCATTCCCCTGCATGTGTATCCTGCTGGAAACAGGGGCCAGATTTTGCTACCATCCTCAGGATCTCTTCTCATGGGTTTGCTTTCCTTTCCCTAAAAGAGAAAATTCTCGGGGATTTTGAAGCATAGTGGAAACCACTGGCATTGCTTGGAACAAAGAAGGCCTGTTAGCTTCCCCTAGTCCAGATGTCAGGGGGAGTTCGTTATAAACTCCCTGCCCCCCTCATAGAAATTCCTGTCAGGAAGGGAGGTTGGAAGGGGGCCCAAGCAGTTCCTCCAAAGACTATTCGCAGATTGGCAGCCCCAAGTGTTCACTAATTATAAATTAAGTCTACAAAATCATGCAGTTACCAAAAATATCTCATCTGGGTGTCTTTCTACTTGTTTGTCATTTTGGGGGGCATGGCGGGTATGCGTCACATTACCAACCTTTCTTGGTTAAGTAGTTTTTCTTCAAGAGAACCTAATGTGAATTCCTTGTGTAATAACTTGACTCCAGGAGCTGGGATGCTAGAGAACAAAACTACTCCAGTTAGAATTATCTTTTTTTTGTGAAAATTGATTACCATGGCCATAGTTAGTGCTTCTGTACAGGCTCCCCTTGTTAGATAATCAACTCAGGCAGAAGCTTAATAAACGAAAGGAGCAGCCTACCATGTAACAACTTGTATTGCTTTTGCTAATCGCAAGAACTGTAATAGAAAGCTATTGGCTGGACATTGTTAGTTAAATGCTTGCATGTAGGAGAGTAGGAGACATACTTAAATCGGTGCTAAATATCTCAAATTTTTTATAGCAGTTAGTCTTCAACTCAATGAGAAGTATGCAATGTAAGATTCAAAAAAGCCATCTGGAGAAGTATCTTGTGGGGATATTGTCTGACGTGAGGCACAATCTCATATATACAATATGTGTATCTGGTTTTACATAAAATTACTGTTAATTTACATAACTACTTTTCAAAATGTAGTTATGCCTTTTTTTTTCTGGTAGTACTCTTAAAATGCGTATCTTAAAACAAGGCAACCTACTATTCTTAGCTCCTCTTGTGTCTGATGACTAGTAAATAGATCTTAAAGATGAAATCCTTGATCCTGCATGCATTTATCCTATATTTATCATAGATGCATTTTACTCATTGGAACTGGATCCTTTGTTGTGCATTTTATTAACAGTCAAGGAGGAAGAGAACTCGGAGAGTGAATTGCCTACTGCTAGTTTAGGTAGGTTTATAGTAGGAGGAATTTTCGTACCATGACTCTTCAATTCAGTACGTTCTATCATGTTGTTTTATTTGGGAAAACTCAATGAACAGAGGCTTTAGCAACCTCTAGTGTTTCAAGTGTAGTGCTGTGATCTCAGTTTGCTCCACAATGATGATATGGCTGTGGTGAATCCCTGTAGGCAAACATAAGTGCTATAAGAAAAAGGATGACAGGGAGAATGGAATAGGAAAACTGGGGGGAAATGGCCTTGCACTGTAGAGTAAGTTGTATAATTTATATTGAAGTAAAACAAAAAATGAAAGGAACTAGACCTGGTATTATGTTTTGAGATGTGAATAACTGTATAATCAAGAAATTCTTCCTAATGCATGATGAAAGATCAGCATATTCTCAATGTAAATATGCTAAAAAATAGATGTTAAAAGCTCTCCTCATTGCAGCATGGCAAAGGTGAAGGGAGAGAAAACTACGGTCAGGTGTGCGGTCTTTAATGATAAAGTTAGTGATGTAGGAGGAAATTAAAAAAACAGTGGGAAATTAAAGTATATGCTTGCAATTTTCAACCAAGAGTGTACTGAAGAGAAGAAACTGTTTATACTGTAAATGTCCTTAGAGACCATGGGTTTGCGTCAGTTATCAGGTCTCTGACATACTGCAAATAATTACTGAGGAAGAGCTCTCCAAAAGATAGTCTGCTGCAACACCAATATAATATACATGATTTATTCACTTATTTTAATGGTATATACATCACTAGTAGTGACGGGGCTCAGTATCAAGGGATCTGAGAATACTCTACTCTGACATATACTCTGATACTCTTCTTATTTGTGCAGTGAGGAGTGTTCCCTCCGAGACTGCTTTCTATTCCACAAGCACTAATCCTTCACCGTGTTGCCCTGTTGCCATCCCCTCTCATTTTCATAGGCACAATAAAGGGTAGAAATGTTTTTCATGCAGAGTACAAGTCAGCTTTCCAAGAGTTTTTCATTCTCACTTTGGAGCCTGCCAGCACTTTTCTTCTTTTTTTTTTCCTGCTCCTTTTCTGTCATGCCTTTTTTTCACACAGCCTGCACATTAATCAATTTTCATTGTACAAAGGAGGTCTGGCAGAGTACATGTAGGTCACTCAAGGTAAGCACAGCCAGTCTTACCTGAACACTTTGTCTGCAAGTGTCTTGACAGTCTTGTAAATTAAAAGGAGTTCTCGCTCTGTTACAGGCTGAAGAGTTATGGCTGACAATAATCACCATGCAGGATGTACACACCCATTCAATCAGCCCCTCAGCTTGTTGACAAAAATGCTAGGTATGGTAATTTGCTGTTTAAATATTGTGAAATGAGCTGGTGGTTTTAGCAGCTCCTAGTCAGCCGGTCTTGTATCGCGCACATGAACAAAATGTCACAATCGCTTCTAGTTGGCCACCTTGCTGACAATCTCAGCAAAGGCTATGGGTAACATAGGCAGAGAAACTTGACTGTTCTCTTATCACAAGGATGAAATATCTTGGTAGAGAAACATGGAAAAGTTGTCAGTGCTGTTACTTGTGCTATTCTTCGCCTATGCTTAAAAATTTTCAACCTCCAAAACTATTAGGGCATCTAGAATCAGTGAGAGAAGGTGGAAATAGAGGGGAAAAGGCTTGAATGAGTTACTGCATGTATATGTACATGTAAAGTTATACTTGATATGTAAAGTATACTTTATATACTTTATGTGTAAAGTTCATTCCTATACTAGAGCATTGCCTGTTTTTAGCAGAACACAGTACGCAATGTGAATGAAATTTTTAAGCTTGAGTGCTAAGCTGGAACTGCCAATTATACAGCTACATGGTAATGAAGTCCTTAGGGGTTATGAGTACTGAACACTACTAGAAATCAGGCTATTTACTTCACCACATCTGAAAATATCAGCCAACGATGACAGCATACCAATGCTGGCAGCTAACCACATCACTAGATTCAGGTGGGAATCCAAAGATCTGCTTCAAAGGCCATTAAGTTCTCCTTTGAATTTTGGATCAGGCCTGAGTTAGTCTTGGGGAATCTAACCCCGTACAGCACCTTCTTCTGCCACCCTCAGCATTTAAATTAAACTAGCTTAAACTTGCTTGGGCTTGGTAAGATTCCTTAAGCCTTGCATCCACTCACTGATAGAGATCTTGCTTCTCAGTTTGGCCATTGAGTCAAAAGTAGATGCTATCTACTTCTCTCTCCTGCCTTCTGGGATACAGAAGAGACTAACAGAAAAGCAACATAAGGGAGTAAGTAAGTTAAACTAGTGGGTAACTCTTAGAGAACCAAAGCAGATAAACTTGTCTTTCTGGTAAGGGCAGCTTTTTTCCTTTTTTTAAACATAATACCTTATAAAGTCTCCTGCAATTGAAAGTGCAGAAGACAGGTGATAATTTTTGAATAGTTTAAGAAATGTCTGGTCATGCTACCAATAAACTTTCATGACTAGTACTGAGATGCAGATATTAATTCTGCACATTTTGTATAACAAGTTGTTTGAAATAGTTTTCCTTTCCTGCCAGAGTGAAGAAGGGAGGGAGGGAGGGGGGAGAGGAGAGCAGAAGGGAATGCTGACTCAGGGTTATTTTCTCCAGCAGTAGAACATGACTCTCTGAAGACTTACTTAAACAAATAAACATGCTCCTGGGGCATAGAAGGTGCTTTGTTGACTGTTCTATTTGCATGTGGATCACCGTAGAAGCACAGTATTAATAAATGACAGAACAAATCATAGTTAGGAAACCCAAAAGTAGTTATAATTTCTTTTCAAAATGCACAGCAACATGCTGAGTTATTTATTTGCACAAATTGCCTATTATTTTATTGCATTTTTATGTGCTTTGGAAAGCAGAGAAATGGTGACAGAGAGAACAGTACAATTATGATAATTCTGCTGCTGAACAGTCAGTGGATCAAGTATGATATTTAGACTTGTCTTGACCTTAATAAATTCTCTCTCTGAGGACAGTGTGAAGTCATCTGGCCTCATCTCTCTCTGAAATCTGTATTCCAAAGAATGAAAGGCTGGTGAAACTGGTAGCTTTGTGGTATCCTAACCATTCTTAAGGAAAAATATCTCTGCTTTTGTTTATTTCACCATTTATGCTTATTGCTAAAATTAGAGAACTTTGATTTAAAACAAATGGCTGTCATCTATGATGGATTATACCTTTTTTCTTTGTTCCTGTAAATGGAACAGTGCTGGCATGAAGTTCAAAGACAAAGTTCAAGTGGCAAGTTACATTTACAAGACTGAAGTCTATTTCTTAAAAAAATAAAAGGAAAAAAACCCTCAAGATTCAGTATGATTCATAAGAAGGTCCAGAGCACTACCATGAAGGTAATTGAGAGTTACCTGGCAACTATTTTTCGCAATTTCAAAGGGATTGTTTGAGGATAGGATAATAATCTGTCATAGTAATGGAATCACAGACAGTAGCTCCTTCCTCTCTTACATATGGCCCAGAATTTCCCATAATATATTTAATGGACAATTCTATTTAAAAATCAATGTCAGGACAGGACCTAAAGCTCTCTGTGGCAGTATGCAAGAACGTTAGTCTCTTTATATCTAGACTCAGATTCAGATTCTGACTGGTAGCCAAGACGTTGCCAAAGCAAGTAAATGAAATATTATTACAGGTAAGCAGGGTCAGTGCTATACATAGTTCAGAAAGAATTTATAATTCGTTGAACCGAATGGTCTTTATTTTTCCACTACTTCCATAACACAAGTGGTTCTCCTAATGGACATTATCAAATGAATATTACTTGACAGCGCTGTGCAGTTGGAAAAGGAGATCCATAGCTATAGTTCATAATGCATACAGTTAACTAAATGATTTCTAAATAAGGTCCAAATTGTAATACTCCTTCTTACACTGAACAGTAACTAATCCCAAAGCAGTCTTGCTGAAATGAGTGAGGTGATTTGAAGTTAGAGACGCGTGGTTAAGGACATGAACGTCATTAAGACTCAGTGCAATTAAGGACAATAGAGCATAAAACTCCCACTATCAGATGGCTTAAGATCTTTTTTTTTGTTACCCACAAACATATGATAGAATTGTACCATTTGCCTTTGCACCATCTGCATTTCCTGTTTCAACTCTGCGTCTATATAGTATAATTTTTTCTACAGGAACAGTTAAACAAAACAGTACATGCGTCATTGCTATTTGGTTTCATTGCTGCTGAGGATATTTGAAACTTAACTAAGTCTGTGTGCATGTGCGTGTGCATGTGAGAGAGAGGGATGCTATCAAGATAGGAAAATGTCTACATTATTTTCAGTGAGATCTAAAAAAATGCTTAGAGACTTTAACTTTACAAATAAGGACAGAATGTAATCACTATGTACACCAAAGGTCCTGATTCATTACTAGTGTTACAGATGCATCTCTGTTAAATATTACAATAAATGGTTCAGACAGAAAGGCTATAGCACATTTTCCTGGTCAGGAGCATATGCAGGGTCTTGAAAGGGAAGGAAAAATGGAAATTTCCTGATAATTCTGAGCATCCAGACCCACACAAGTGACCTTGGCCTTCAAGATCTTTGAGTAATGTCCTTAATAAAAGAAGCACAACATAATACATCAGGAGAGGAGATAAGATAGAAACTTTTAATACAGATGCAACTTTTATGAATCAGGATACACCATGCTGATTTACAGAAATATAAAGCCAAAGGACATCTAAGTTGTAAATTATGATGCAAAATGAGTGACACATCCTGTCCTTCTGAGCTGCAAAGAAGAGTTATGTTTCTCACCATAGCTGTCACCAGCAAGTTTACCTTTATAAATACATCCTTTTTATTCTTATTACCACTAAAATAATACCGACAATAACTTGTTGATCTTAAACTTAAAAGATTCAAGTGAAGAAAGGGAAGATGGTAAAATGCTATAAGTTACTTTCCACTCTCTTAGCAATGTTGCACAGCACATTCTTCACGGCACTCTTCAAGGCAGTAGTTGCTATGATAACAGTTATGTCCAACCCTGCACAAATAAAAGAATCAGGAAGAGGAGATGCTATACAACAGAATAGCCACATACAGATTATAGTGAGTTCCAAGAAATCTCTACAAGGGAAAAGAAAATGTCAGATGATGTGGGGTCAACCTAACCCGTGTGCAGAGGTCAATATGGCAATTTCATATGTCTAAAATTCAAGAAAAATCCACAACATGATGAGTTGGGTTTGAAAACTGGCATGTTAAAAACTCTCCAGGTATTCATTTTTAACATTTGTGATTCTGAGCATTTAGTGTTTAAAAAGTCCATATTTTTCTTCCTCATTGCTAAGAATATGTAACTTTTTAAAACAGGAATCATGAGTATCATGTAACAGACAGATTTGGGATATGGAAATTCTGAAAAACATCAAACAAGTTAAGATCACAAATGTTGAATGTGACGGCTGATCGATCTCTCTGTAAACGAGCTAATAGGAGTGATTTCATACTGAACTTAATTTTAGTAAGTGACAAGCATCTTACAAAAGACCTGGTTGTAGGAGATAGATTTAGACTGAAGGGGTTGAATCAGTTCACTTTGGATTACATGATAAACAAAAATACATTTTCAGTTTTACAGGAACATATTTGGACAAACTGGGTACAAACTGGTGAGTTTGATTAGGAAGAGCAGCTTAGGATTTGAGTACAAACAGAACTGCATGAAGTCTAAGTGCCAACGCCATCCAGAGCTTGACTTCCAAGCAAGGAGAAAGAGATTGATCAGAAGAATGGACTACAGAATGAAAGAGCACACCACACAGGACGTTTAAAGGAGGTACAGAATTGGAGCAAAGAAAGAGGATGATTAGTAAAGAGTCTTAAAGGTTAGAAAACACAGAAATAAATTTATTCAAAAGGCTAATTCAACTTTACCTTGGAAGGAAAATCAAAACAAAATGAAAATGATGTCTTTACCAGCTACATAAGAAAAGAACAATGAAAGAAAGACAGGGCCACTCTACCCTGGGAAGAGGTGGAGGATTAAAGGCAAATAAGGGAATGACCTACATAGTGAATTAATACTTTAGTTTTCAGTAGAGATGAAAATGTTTATGATGGTAATGACAAGGTACCTAATCAGGAATTAGAATAGAAAGGGTAATTTCATTACCACATCCAAAGTGGAAGCAGAGCTTGTGCTGCTAGGTGGTGAAATCAAGAAGGAGAGAATGGGTGAGAAAAGAGGACCAGCTGAGCTTTCTCTCTCAGAATACTGAAAGAGGAACACATTAAATTGCAAGTTCATTAGCAGAAGTTTTTAATGATTCTATCAATTTAGGAATGAGTGGTGTGAGGATGAGAGAACTTGCCCTCTGACTGCAGAAGTTTTAGAAGTTTTAGGGGAAAGAACAGGCATTGCAATCTAGGTGACTGCATTCCCTCAGTTTAACTTCATTGTACAGCAGCCCTTAGAACAGATTTTTTAAGTCAAAAACAATCAGATGTGGAGGCAAATGGAAAATGAGCTAAACTGCAATGTGGTTTTTTTTATCATAGGTGCACAGTAGGTGAGTCTGCCATAATTTACATTTGACGAGATAACTTTCTTCTAAGATAAGAGTAAATGTGGTGTTTCCAATAATGCAGATTATTCTAAGTCATTCAGTACTTTGCCACACAGGAAATTATTGTTTAAGGAGGACAGGAAGGGTGCTAATATAAGAAGTGGAAGATAGATAAGGCAACAGCTAAGAAGAAGCCTACTGTGGGCATATATTAAAAAGCCAGTTATCATCAGTGGTATTGCATACACATCAGTCTTGGGACTGATCCTGCTCAATGGTCTCATTAGTGAGAACAAGGTGTGTGCTCATGATATTCTGGCTGATTGCCAAGTGGGAGATACTGCTGAGACCTGAGTTAAGAAAGCATGACATGACCTCTAAGACTGGAGGAACAGCAATGGGGTTAAATACTACAAAGCACAATGCCATCCACTTAGTAACTGCTGACAAAAGCATTTGTTAAAACCTGAATGTTCATCAGCTGGAGGTGAAAGAGAAGTGTATGAAACAGGATAAAATAGTTAACTGAAGGATGACAGTTTGATGTGGCTGTAGAAAAAATAGGAAAAAAAACCCTCTAGATTGTATCATTTTCAGTGAATACAAGGAAGTGCCACTACCATCTACATTGTACAAGACCTTGGTAAGAGCTAGGGTAGGATATTTTGCATAGTTCTAGTTATTCATGTTCATGGAAATGTATCTAAACCGGAATGGAGACAGAAGAGGGCTACTGGAATGATATGGATAATGAAGAATCCATCTTATGGGAGGAATAAAAACAAGTTTGGAGTGGTTAGCCTGGAGAAGGGATATTTCAAATAAATAAACAAATTGGAGAGTAGAAAACTAGAATATGTACTTAAGTTTCTAACTACCAGTAACATGAAGTCCTCTTTCAAACAGCAAGGGTGAGAAAGGAGGAACCTTACTTGAACTATGGCAACTTACTGAAGAGCTCTGTAAGATAGTAAAGGATTAGTTTAGACTTAGAAATTAGGGCATTCAATGTCTTTCTAATAAGCTGATGACAGACACGAGCAAAATTGCTTTATTTTTGATGAGAGATGCACCATCTTTTTGCAATGGAACCATTCAATTATCAAGAGATAGGAGTAGTAAAAAAACCACACCCAATTCATCCCATTAGACTAATTCAGATGACTTTATAAATGCTTTTCTACCTCTAGTTTGTTTCTAAAGGCTCCTGTACAAGCTAGTGGGCTATTTTCTTACTTGTGTGATACTGAGATAGAAGTAAATGTTACTGGCATTTCCCTCTCCAAAGGTAGAATCGCTTAGTGCAATGATGGTGATACAGCAGTTTTGTGCTACTCCTACTGTCCTTATCTCCTGTCATCCAACATTAGGTGTATGCCAAGATACAGGCAGATGGTAATTCAAACACTTAGCTGCCCAAGGAAAAGATGAACTCTAAAGTAAACTCCTGCATAAAGGGCAGTACAGAACTGCTCTGTCCCAAGAAGAGGATTTATGATCTGCAAGGCTGCCTGTTTTGCAAACTGGAACATGGTGCAGAGAAGCCTGAACTTTCCAAGGGAGGAAGTCCACATCACACAGTTCTGCATGCAATCTTCAGTCTAGCACTGCAGATAAACTAATAGCTTTGGCTCTTCGTGGGACTGAAGCACTGTGTGAAGATATTACAGTTAAACTGCATCCGGACCTTCACTGGCTCTTATCCTGTCAGTGTCAATACCTCTGCAACATACTTCCCTCACTTCCAGATCTGGGGTTAGGACAGGCAGAGTGAGCTCAGGTGCATCCATACCACTCTTGGAAGGGACACACATTCTGTAGGACAGACAGGAAAGCTAAAAAGGATCAGCTTGCTCATACGTAACTGAATCTATGTTTAACCATTATGTAGACACTCTAATTCAGAAGAAAAGCAATCTTAATCTGAGGTAATTTAATCTTCCCCTAGATTTTAATGAACATTAAGCATAGTAACTTCACAATCTTGGTTAATTTGTCTTTGCCTTCACAAACATCTTTGTATCCTGACTGTTGCTATTCTTCCTCAGGTTTCCAAGTACATTGTCATGCCCATATGAAGGATGCACAGCTTTCTTCCCGCTTTCCGTCATTCGTGATCTGTTTGCCTGCATGATAGGGAAGATCAACAGGTCTCAGTTATCCCCCTGCCCTGTCTTCTAGCAGAGGGAGAAGTGGACATGTTCTTTCTACCCTTGATCCTGCCCTTGTGTTTGAGCCTTCAGTAGCTGCTGCAGTGGTAAGAGCAAAGCACTGTAAAGACTTTTCTGTCGTAGCGTCTTGATAAGTATTACCTATCAATTGTCTTTTGAATTATCTGTGTGTCCTCTATTCTCCATGTTCAGTGCAATGCTTAGCCAAGCTGCTGATTTTAAATACTCAAAACTCGTGAGTCAGGCCCTTCAGTCACATTATAAGATTAAGGCAAGCTGAAGAACAAAAGAGGAGCTTTGGAGCTATTTGCCTCTAGTTTTGGAGCCTCTGAAATTCCTTCAGGACATAAGATCAAGCCATGAGAGCTAGAGATCTACTTCTATGTTTCTCCTCTTTTTAATAAAAGCAGAGATATTCGTTTAATCGATTGCCCAGAGGAGCGGACACTTTCAAACAAGGCATCAAGTACTGTGAGACTTCAGATCAAACTGCAAAAGTTGGTGCACATTTAATCTTCCTAACCTTCTCAAACTGAACAGCGAGAGCCTGTAGAAAGCAGAAGCAGCTCAGTTGCCCTTGTGCCCCTGCAGTGTAACAGCCAGGGGAGTAAACGCAACTTGCCCCAGCTGACGGCCTCCCACCGCACCCTTTCCCTTCCTAACTTGGCAGTCGTTTGAAAGCTGTACTTTTAAAAAGAGGGGAGGAGGAGCTGGTTTTGAGCTTGCACACCCTGAAGGTATTTTGCTCATCTGTTTTTTCACTTAGTGCTTCTGTGGGCTGGCACCGATGTTCACAAGATGTGCATGTTTCCCTTTGAAGGAAGCCCCTTGTAAAGGCAAGGTAAAGAGCTGCAATTGAAATTTATCCTCCTCTGTGCAAGCGAATCTCTTTATTTTTTCACTAAAAGAAATTCAGTCCTTTTTTGCAAGGTATTTGTGCTTCTATAAGTATATTGTGAATATTATTCTAGCAGAAATGTGCTTTTTCTCCGGTTAACGTTCAAGATGGAGAAAACCTGGTCTCTAAACCAGGTCTTCCGTTCTGTGATATGAATGTTTCCAAACCAAGTTTCTAAATTTCTTGACATCTGCCAGTCGTTTGTATCTTTCCACAGAGAACTGAAGCAGATTTTCTTTTAATACAGTAAAATCAATAAATTGGGTATTCCATCTGTTTATGAACAATGGAACTGATGCAGATTGGGCAAGCTGGTATCAGCTGAATATGGAGTTACCAATAACAGACCTTTCTTCTGTTAAAACATATTTTACATTCAAGTATTTCTGTTGCCTGCTGAATTTGTTTGGAGAAGATGTCATACAAAATGTACCAGCAACAAATTAGTATGAAATCATATTGACATGAACCGCCTTTACTCTCGGAACTTTTGGATACATGCAACTAAGGACCAGGCAAGTAGCCTATGACCAGGTCTGGTCACTCTTTTTTGTGAATTGGACTACAAATGTTTAATGGGTATTGTGACTGCTATGCATGTCTGCCAGTAACTGGATAAAGGCTAGCTCTTACGCAAGTCACTAGAGTATCCATGTTGGTTAATAACTTCTGATTCGACAAAGTCTGAAATAAGTTAGTGGCAAAGGTTACGAACTCAGGACAGTCATGAAGATATACACATTGCTGTAAGTTGGAAAATTTTAGGATGAATTATGTCTATAGAATCATATTTTTAAAGTCCATTTTCTGTGAGAAATAGACTTATCTTTGCAGTTAAATCAGGGCCAACTAATGAAATATTTTTTTTTTAAATTTGCTGGTGGAAAGAGAGTATTATTTTTTCAGCTAAAGATTCTCAGCTCACATTCCATCTGTCTGTCAAATTCCCTCAAAACTTTTGCATCCAGTGGGCCTTTTCAACCAAATTTGAAAGTAGGAATACAGGTCTCAAAACTAACTAAGTTACAAGTTTCAGTGTCTGCACTGAAAAAAAGGTGAAATTCAGCCATTATACAGTATTTGGCAGCAGCTATTAATCAGCACAAGTGAACTATGTGAACTGTCTAGCCAATTAGCATGAGTAACCTAGGACTAGCTAAAGAATGAGACTTGTCTCTTAATAGAAATGCAGACGCAGGTGTTATTGCTACATCTGTAGGAAGAAGAGGATTTTAGAGAATGCAAATGCCAAGCTGATACAAATCTGTGGGGAAAAAAATCATTGGTTTTGCTGCTCATATAGCAAGTTCTTCTATCTTGCTAAAAAAAAAAAAAAAAAGGTCTGAATCCTAAGGGTATTGTGCAGGGTATTTTTTTTCACCAAAAAAAAATGCACAATGCTTTTTTGCTGAATCTGATAACTACATTATGCTGCTGGTTTCAATTTTCTTAAGAACCAGTATGGCTACAGAATTGATCTTGGCTAGATTACTAATATCCTCTTAGCTATGTAAATGAATTACTTTCATATTCTATTCAGTTAACTACCTGTACTTTCTTCCAGTTCAGTTTTATCCAGTAACGATACAGAAATACAGTTTTGTATTGTTTATGTATTCTTTCACTGTCTCAGTTTCATTCTCAGCTTTTTAATAGTTAATTGGGCAGGATTAGGAGCAAGGGTTAACTAAAGCAGCTTTATAAGGCCTAGACTGAAATGCATATGCAAAAATGTTACCAAGATGTAGACTGAGCTTTGGGTAGCTTCGGAGAATATATGATTAGCAGCTTGAAATAAGATTTCACCAAGTTATAATGCTAGTTCATGCCAGTAAGTTGTTTTCTTTTCCTTGGAAGACAAAGATAGTGTTGTAAGCATGTCTGACTAACAAGGCTCATTTATGTATGTTTCTAAGATTTTGGCTATTGAACTGGAAAGGACTTGGGTGGGGGGGGCGGGTTGTGAGAATGGGGTAGACTCTAACCTACTGCTTCACAGATCAAGTTGGGATCAATTTAAGGCTTCCCATCCAATGACTCTGGCAAAGAAAGCATGATTGTAACTCACCAACCACTGACCTCCAGGTCTAGTGTTGCATGGGTGGGGATCAGCTGGAATCTCACGAACATGTGGGAGGCTGGACTGATGAAACAAAGACAGAAGGTCCACATCCAGGTTTGCAGAAGATTGCCAAGGCGGCATGGGATATCTGAAAGAGACTAGAGGAATAAATTGACAGCTGGTCATTCCAATTTTTGAGTCTTTACCCACCCAAAAAGGCAGCATATATTCTGCTGTCCATTTTAGATAAAATAAACAAATTGTTTATTTATTTGGGAGAAGCCAAGGAAATGCCCGTTCCAATCCCCTCAATTTGGCTCTAAATGCTCACTAAGTTCTCAGCCAAGGAACGTATTGTTTAACCTCCTCCATATGTTTATCTGTGGTTTACATTATTATTTGTAAAATATATTCCAACATGCTGTTTACTTTATTCTGAAATTTCAGGACCTTTCCGTGGCTTTTCCATGCCCTAGAAATTTCACATATAAATCATAGGGGAAAAAAAAAGTCCGTCTCATCCTGTTTTCCTGTTCAGTGTTCCAAAGAAAACAGTTAGGAAGAAAGTTGCTGATTGTTAACGTAATCCTATGCCAGCTCATCCCAATTATTTCAGCTGGTAGACTCATATCTAAAAATGACAAATACTTGCCAAAGCACTTGAAAATACAATTGGGCTAAAATGTTCTAACTTGTGTAGATAAAGTTTAGTTGCCAAGGGAAGACATAAAAATCTAAAGATCTTAAAATATCGAAATTCCGTTAAAGTCCCAGTGCCCAGTGTTTCCTATTGGCTAGCACTACATGGATCTCAGTTCGGTGTTTTAATTAAGATTCTGAATTGCTCACTGAAAGCTTTCAAGAAAGGTGAGCAGGTTTCTTTTCTGTTTTTGTTTGTTTGTTTGTTTTTTGGAAGGAGCAAAAGCAATGTGCCCCTTGCAGTGGGTCTTGTGATCTGGCACACATGAAGTCAGAGAGCTGTAGCTTGAAAAAGGAATGAGAAACCCCGTCTCTCAGATGAAAATGTAGAATAAAACAATTTCCTGAACACTGAATAGTGTCAGAACACTGTAAGTGCACTGGTATTCAGGACTTCCTAGTCAATCTGGGATGTGTGGCCATCATGCTCCAATGGCACTTTGCTCCATCCTCTGATTAGGTACAAAACTTAAGTGCAAGTAAGTCGGGCTTCTTATTATGAGTCACAATTATATTTTTTTCAAACATTTAGATTCAGGCACTATTGTCTTCCACTGAAAGCAAGAAGTAATATAGTGCCAAACTGCTTAGGTGCACTGGAAAATTTCACAAGCCACTTAACCTGCATCTTTACATGCCTAAATATTTTTAAAACTTTGACCTTGAACTCCAAATTCTGTTACCTACATTATGTAAAAGCCTGATTTTCGTAGCTGTCAGGTAACAGTGGCTGGCCACCTTTACAGATTTGGCCTCTTCCTTGGAAGCTTAAATTTAAGCTTAAGTATCCAGGTTTGCAAATAATGCAGTCTGGTTTGTAGACACGCACACACACATGCTTATCAGGGAGTATGATTTTGTTTAGGGCGTAGTTATTGTGCAGTGTCATTATATCATGTAAAAGTTGCCTTACTGGCTTGCCTACAGACAAAGCTTGTAATGTTTATATAGATTTTTGCTGTAAACAATCATTACACACTGAATGGAGTATTAAAAGTACAGAATAATAAAAGTGAAAACAAATTACAGTAATAGTGTCAATGTTACATCTCAGTTTTATTACTATGATTAACTCTCGTTAGAACATGCCTATTCCATAAACATTTCTATCTCTGTTATTTCTATTCTGTTTCCTCTTATCAGTGTGAATTCATGGAGAAATGTTTTTACTCACATTGGCTCTTAAGGGACAATTTGTTGCCTCAGCTGTGAAGCTGAGCACAGTAGGAGTAGCCATTACTTTGGGAGAGCCAAAGGACTGATGCTGTATGGAGGCCAGGGAACCAGCTCATTCACACCCCTTTGAAAACTCTCATTAAGGCCATGGGCAGATGTGCAGAATGCCAGCAACTGTATTGGTCGTTGCTTCCAATAATTTCTCCCCAGTTGCTTATAAATGATAACTACTTTCACGTAGTTTACTGACTCCTGAGTCACTGGAGAAGCTGAATCTATCCTTTCTAAATACCATGGCAGTTGAGTTAACGGAGTTAGTGCCATACCAAAATGGTGCAAGACCAGAATGTAGCTGATATAATCCCTCTTATCACTATAAGAATGTTTCAGCTAATACATGAAGACCTATTAGAAAACCGAAACATAGGTATTTAAAGACAGATTATAAGGAGTTCCTCAGTAGTATCTACCAGTTGGACTGGAAATGTCACTAATGGAGTGATTAAAGAAAATTCTTTTTTTTTTTTCTGTTTCACTTGTAATCAATAAGTTTACATTCTAACTACCAGCTACAGAGTGGATTGAAAAAAAAAAATAGATATTCTCTTCCCACTCTATTTTCACCCCTCAAAGAAACATTTCAGTTTAATTCAAAGTTCAATTCAAATGCAATACCTTCACATAGGAAGGAAGAATGTAGATTGGGCATATAAATATATACTTGCATACACCTTTCAGTCAGATTATCTTGGCATAGTCTCCTTTAATTGTTTGGTTGCCTCTCTGAACACCTCTCTTGCTTTGCATAGCTCCTGGGCTGTCAGAGGTAAGATGTATCAATTCTACTTTATCTGTTTACACTTTCTTCTCTCAGTTATTGTTATGAAATGAGTAAAGTAGCTTCTGGGGCTTGGTATGTTTTTGTGTTGTTTTATTTAATGCTTTGAAAACCAGAAATCTCAGATGTGACTCAAAGATGAAGGAAATGTCTTGCCTTCAAAATTAATGAAGGACTCACTCTTGGCAGCTGAGAATGGTTGTTTGCAGCTGGCAGTCTTTAGTTTTGATGAAAATGTCATGTAGGAGTTAAAGATATGCTGGAATCAATTTACTTAGATTAGATTTAACAAAAGAAACAGGTATGGTATGCAGTAAAGCATATACCTTTAATACCTAAAACCTTAAGTTTTCGGTGCAGGATAAGAGAGGAATTGGGTGAATGCTTTTGTACAGCTGGCACTGGGATTAAGGAAATGTAAGAGGAAGATAGAGAAGAACTGTTGATCACTGAAAAGAAAAGTTCAGAAGAGGAAGGAGAAAAAAGCTGCTGACCATTACTAAGTATGGAAAATAAAACAGCTCAGATTCTGCTTTCAGAGAGAGATTATACAAAATGCTAACAGTTAAGTGTTCATACGGAAAGTATCTGTTTTTGGAAGAAACCTGTCTCTAGTATTGGCCACGAAGTCCACAGGGGTCACAGAAAATAGCCTGAGAGTTGGCTACTGGTAGGTTCTGTGTAACTTTGGAGCTGAAGTGAAAGAATCTTGCTCCTGTGAACACGATGGACAGAGTAGTTTCCACAAATGTTGCAGAAGCTGTTACGTAAACATGTGAATATATTTTAAAGACATAAAATTCTACATTAAAATATGATCTACAAGATATATTATACATCTTTGTATTATATAGTAAAATAATACAATAATAAATCTTAACTTCTGTTAGATAAATATGAATATTATTGTGTGTTTCCTGTCCTCAATGTATTTTGAGTTTGTTTGTTAATAGAATGCAACTACAAAAGTTATTTGTTATTTTTTGGATCTTGTTCAATTTTGTTTTCCATACAGTAGCACATTTTTGTGTTTATGGTTATATTTTATTGTAGCTACTTTGCCATCAGCGGAAGCATCATGTAAACAGTCTTGGAAGACTGAGGCTTTCTGTGCTCTTGACAGGGAGAAGCCTATTCAGTTGGTGAGGCAACAGTAGACAAAATGATACATGGTTAGGGGCATCTTGCTCATCAAATATTAAGGAAAGTGGACTGCCCTTCTGGGTAAAGGAGAGGGCCACATTTCAACATCTCAGCTTTAGCTGATGATTTCTAGTTCCATATTCTACACACCTACATAAATGTAACAATTGTCCAAATGAACTCATCACAAAATACTGTGTGAAAACCAGATGTTTCTGCTTGATTGAGAAGAGAAAAACTATTTCCTGCAAACATCACAGAGCACCGTTGGCAAAATTTACAAACCTTTGGCAATATGGCTGAAATTAAACAAAGCCTTAAGGACAATGTGTACGGTGGCATTGTACATTTATATTGTACACACAAGATTGTGACTACTCATGCTGAAATTGTGGAAGGTCCAAACAATTACTGTAACTGGAGCTCTGGAATGAATAGTACTTCTATACCGTCCTGGAGCAGGTACACAGCAAGGTAGGAGCATCCTTCCTATGTGTCTTCCTCGCAAGGTTAGGGAAGTGAGCAGTGTTAGTGCAGAAGAGGCACTGAACCTAGAAAACTAATGCCAATAATTTATGTATTATTTCTGGCAAAATGTCTCTAAAGTCATGTTTTGCTTGACTTAACTATTCCATTAACACAGTTTAGACCTTATTTTGCACAGTGCTTTCCCAGCTAATGGCAAATGGCAAATATGGCTCTGTGTAATATTCCTCACCCATGTTAATGTCTTTGTATTCAGCCTCGATACCATTAAGAAAATTGTAGCCCTTATATTCAGACCTTTTTCAAAGGTGAAAATTAAATAGTGACAGTGTACCACTGCTTTTCCAAGTACTGCATTAATGTCATTCTCTGAAACCTGACTAGCAGCCCCAGACAAGTGTCCAAAACCCACTGTACATAGTGCAATTAATCTCTTGTAAGTACTTTGTTATTAGTTTTATTACTCCCATGCCCGAGGGGGAATGGCTTCATGGGCTAGATTTCAGGCTGAAAATATGCTGTCTCTCTGGAAGCACAGGTTCCAGACTGCACGACCGACTCAGATCTTCAGCTGCCCGTGGTCAAGCAAAGGACTTTCACATACCTCACTCTGTGTCCAGGTAAGCACTAAAATGTAAAGGAGGGGTAGCTGTATATCTCCTAGGAGTGCTCATCTTTGACATTTACGCTGTATCTAAATTAGTGGTGCCTTGAAGAACAAAGTTGTCTTCAGGGTCAGTACAGGCAAGCTTCTGGAACAGCCCCACAAAAACTTGGATTTTTTTAAAATACCTGTTCAAAAAAACATAGTTTACTGGCCACAGTTACAGAAATGAAAAAGGGTGTGTTTTGTCAAGCCTTCAGGTCAACACACACCAAATCTGCAGGATGCACCGCGGTGCAAATGACCACCAGCCACAAGGACGTTGGCCCACAAGGCAGCACAAGGCCTCCTTCTCCTCGGACCAGGGGCAGGCTATAAATCATGAGTAGCTCCATTTAAGGCAAACGGCATCCAGTGGTGTAAATAAAAGATTAATCAAACCTGTTTAGGCTAAAAAGTCATATATTAAAAAAAAAAGGAGAGAGAGAAAGAAGGAAAAAGAGAAAAGGAAGGAAAAGTCCATGTTTCCATGAGGCAGTGCCTAAAATAAGATCTTTAAGTGCCAAAGGTCAGAGGAGGACCTTTGAAGCTTGCTGGGCCTATTCTGAATATACCTCCTGCGGATCTGGCTAATAACCTGACGGACATTGTTCTTTTCCCGGATTTACACTATTTATTGTATTCCTGGACGAGGGTTGTGCCTTGCTATAAACGTGGAAAAGTGGCTCAAAATTCAGCACCGCACCGGGGCAGTTTCGGGAAGGAAATTGTCCCTTTCTTGGCAGAAACGGCAAAGGGGAGCAAAATACGTTGTAAAGGGGGTAAGTCACGCGCTAGCTGATGTGGGGTACAGAGGTTATGGTATGTGGCTACGAATTACCTCAGTGGAGGTGGCACCAGGCCACCTCCCACCCGGCACCGGCCACGGCTGGGCCGCGGCGGGGGCTGCGCAACGGCCGAGCCCCGGGCAACGGCCGGGCCGCAACCGTCCCCCGCCGCCCTGCGGGGCCGTGGTGGCCGTGGCGGCGGCACCCCCCGCGGCTGGGCAGCGGTGCCTGCAGGCCAGGGGACGTGCAGGCCGGCCCCAGCGCCGGCGGCTGCCTCGCGGCCGAGGTCATCCTCACCTCGGGCTGACCCGGGCGGATGGCGCCGCTCCCAGCCACCTCCCGCGCGCGGGAGACGGGGACGAAACGGGGCGGCTGGGTCCGGCCCGGCCCGGCCTGGCGCCGGGGCTCGTGGGGGCGCGGAGGCAGGAAGGGCACAGCCGCTTCCCTCTGTGACTACTTTGGCGGAGGTGCTGCGCTTCGCCTTGCCGCTTAATGGCAGGGGGCTGCCGCCACGGGCCTCGCAACCGGCCGCGTCCGCGCTTTCCTTTACTGCTCATCTTCCCTGGTCGGGCAGCAGCAATCTGGAAACGCTGGTACCCGCTACCTAAGCGGAAAAGGTGCGGAAATAACTCTTTATGTGATAGCCAGCTTTTTAAATTACTGGATTTTTCTTCGGGGAATGTCTGGACGTGAGCAAATCATTTTGACATGAGCAAATGAAATGAAACAGCTAAAACATGATTTTTTTTTTTTTTTCCCCAAGTGGATCCTCACCAACAAAGTACATCAGTCTCCAGCCAAATAAGTCTAGGACTGAAAAGTTATAGTCTTTGGCTGCTTGTATAAAATGCTCATTCTTCCTCTCGCTCTTTCCACTTTCATATCATGTTTCTCAGCGTTACCAAAGCTTTTAATCCCCTGTCTTTTCTTAATCTCAATTTAAAGTTATTTTGTCGGGCACATTACAAAGGAAAGTTTTTTATTGCAAACAAATGAAGCAGCCTGACATGCTCTCTCCATAATAAGCATGTAGGAAACCCGGTGAGGTTCAAACTTTGGCCATCAGCGTGCAGCTGAGCACACAGTCCAGTCCGGCGCACGGCGGAGATCTCCCCCGGGGACACGCCAGGGCTGTAATGGCAGCACAGCTCTCCAGCCACGTTGTGGTGTCCTCAGTGGGGCCGAGGGGGACATATAAACCACGTGAGAACACAGCAAATCCGTCAGCATGTATCGATGTATAAGTAGAAAGAGAAAGTCACTCAGGCAGCTGAGCTCGGTGCTTGTCGCGACTCCTGAGGGCAGACAGCTTTACGGGTTCAGATTTAGGGCCCGTGGGTCCGGTGCCTGAAGGTGGCTGCTGAGTGGGTTCCCAGGACCGAGTAAGAGCAGGGCAGCCATACGTGACACATCTCCTCACTCTTCTTTTAGTTGTGGGCTCTTTGCAGCTCAGGGGAGTTTCTGTAGCTTTCTGTAGCATGCGGTTTGGATGTTTAGTAGCTCTCAGTAGACCTATCTTCCAAGTCCTGGTCCGACCTGCCCTTGAACCCGTGTAACTTTTGTGCACACAGAAGACTCAAAGTCTGTGTTTATGCTATTAAACTAAACAGAATCATTTCACATGTACAAGCCCCATCCTGTGGTGGTCAATACTGTTAAAATGTTAGTGTAATCTGTGGCACAGGCTTTGTCATTCCCCTAAACAAAGCCTGGGCAGTTTGAAGCATCAGCACCCAAAATGCTCACTAGTGTCCCTCCAGTCTGAGGCAGGAAGGGAGTTGTCCACTGGGACCATTACTGCACCTGTAATCACAACAAGGCTCTGTGGTTGCTTGGTGGAGACTTATTAGGCAGTTTGGATGTGGCTGCCCTGTTTTGGGGGTTAAGAGCGTTTAGCAGTGCAGATGTGAGCCTAGTCATACTAGTTAGTCCTAAGGCCAGAGAATGGTTCCTCACCGGTTTTATTTACTCGTGCACAAGCAGATAAGAGACTGGCACCATCGTTTGTACCACAGAAGTGGTGGTACAGAAAGCTTCTCTGGCCTTAGGGACTGGAGTAGGATTTTTAATTTCAGAAGAACATAGTCACTACAAGAGTCCTGGTGGCTTTCTTTTAGTGCAAGACGCAAGTTCTCTTGATTCTTTAAGGTAAATAAAAGTCGTTACTTAATCTCAGTAACAAGCCCTTCCTGTTAAGTAGTAAAATGAGATTGCCACTGGCTGTAGTGCAAGGAAGAAATGGGGTATCCCGCCTAGCCCTATCGGTCCTCCCTCTCTTCCGTCTTGCTTTCTGCTAAGTGCCTGAGCCTCCCCGGAGCCACGTCCCCTACAACTTCCCCGCTGCTGTGTTCTGTGCATTCCTTGATAACGGCATTACATAAGCAACAGTGGCTTCTTCTGCTGAGGAGGCATACTTAATTACTAAAATATGTCAGCCAACTTCAGACGTTGAGGTGGTGCGTGGAGACCGTTGTCTTTCCAGAAGAAAGAGGGACTGCAGCACCAGAGCCTGGGTGATAAAGGAAGGGTCCTGCAGGTCACTGGGATCCCTCAGCACAGGGCAGGTACAACATACAGCAGCAGCCCTGCTCTACTGCTGGGCCTTGTCTTTAACGCAAGATCGCATCTAGAGTGAGAAAAAAACTCACTGTATGCATTCAGTGTTTGTTCGGTGTTATGATATGCCAACAAAGATGCCAGTCAGATTTTCACTACATACATGTTTCTTAACTAAAATCTGAACCTTGTTGACCAGCAGCTCATTCCCCATATGGCTCCATGCTGCCATCAAATAATGTAACTTTATGCTTGTCAAAGCAAAACTCTGCAAACAGAAGTTAGCCTATGATACTGTGTTGGTGTAAGAAGACTATTTTTGTTTAAGAGAAAAATTTCGCACATTGTGGCTGACATCGTTTTGTTAGGAGATCCCCTGGTGTAGTCACAGCCATGCAGCTTTTGTCAGTTCAGGTTATGTCATTGACGGAGCTGGTGTAATTACGCTAGCAGAAAGACTCTTTCGGCTAGAATATACTGCAGGTGTGGTTTAGTGATACAGCTCCTCTGGCAGCAAAGCTAGTATATTAAGTTCCTACCCCCACCACCCCCGACAGCACAGTTTGCTCCTGCCTCAGCTGTGCCAGTGGAAGTGTTTGTAGACCACACCATAAATTGGATAGCTACTCTGATAGTGGTTAAGTACCTAAACAGTGTAATGCCCCCTATTTACTTGAGGCAGATCATTTCACTAATGCATTTTGCAGTGTGAACGAACAGTTGCATCTGTGCTTCTGAAGGGGTGACAAACTGCTCTGTAGGCACAGAAACAAATAACTAGATTTTGCTGTGGATGACATGCTTTGGCTTTGTCACTGAAGAAAACCTTTATGTAACTGTACTCGAAATCTGCATTAGAGGACTCAATCAAAACACACTGTATCACGGGCAAGCTCTTTAACTCTCTTCCTCCTGTTATATGTAGCATCTCTGTGGCAAGGACTGTCTCTTGTCTTAAGTTTGTACATCTAACCACACAACCAGGCCCTCATTCTAATTTAGAACTTCTGCTATTGTTATGGAAATAATAATGACAGCACTATTGCAACATTTTGTAACTAGGATTATAAGATTAGAGTGAATGAAAAGCTCTGTTTCTATGTCTTCATTTTTCTAAAATGGAGATCATAGCAGACTTCTGTGAAAAACAGTTCCTATACTTCAGATTGCAAATTGAGATTAAAAGAGATGAGATTCCAAATTTTGGTATAGGCATTACAAGAAAGTGGTGTATAAACGCAGCCCACAGAGTAAATTGTCTTTTCCGTACTATGTTTGAGGGCAGGAGTTGCCGGTGGCAGTGGCAGCAACAGTAGGACACAAGTAAGATAGATAAATTTGCAAATACCCATTTTGCCTATCCTATTTAAAAGAATCCATGGACAGAAGAATTGTGACACTTTCATCCTTACTACATCCATAACAAATTATTTGGCATAAATAATAAATGCTAGCTTTTTGCATTTTTTTTATTTGTGGGGTAATAGTTTCAAACATAGGTAAAAAGGAATACGAGCCGATTTCTGCACATACCTGCACATATAGGTAGAAGTCTAAATTTTTCTCTAAACAAAAAATGATTATCATTCTCTCCAGAAATGCCACTTGCAGTCATATCCAAAATCTAACAGCTATTATCAGATGCAAAATGCATGAAAAAAGAGTGGCATTAACAATTAAGAGTTCCTAAGTAATTCTGTATTTTGTCAGCTATTGATAAGTTTAAGCAACAGAGAGATTGTTTAAAATTGGATGTCACTTGGCCAACGCGTGGTGAAAGATCTTTATGCAACTTTGCTGTGATTTGTCCAGTCCCCTGAATAGACCCTTTGTTGGTCCCTAATCTAAAACCAGTAGCTCGCATGAATTTCCAAGTCGTGCAGATATGATTTGAAATCTTATCTAAATATTATTTCATATTTAGAACCCAAGATAGAAAGCTCAGTGTGCAACCGTGCTCTCATTTGCTTTCGCTGGACAAAGAGAAAAGAAAGAAGTAGAAAAGGGAAAGGTCCATCTTAGCCCTGGCCTTGCCAAATCTGATTTCCCCATAAAATCAAGATTTATGCACTGATGCTTTCTTATGGGTGATTTCAAAAAAATTTGATAGAAGATTAGAGGTCTCAAAGCCCCACAGGTTTCATGGAAAAAAAAAAAAAAGATGAAGTAGAAGAAAGTAAAATAAAAGCATTTTGACTGAAAGATATGTCATAATGTAAGCTTGTATCTTTTAGAACATCATAAAAACTTCATTCAGAAGAGAACCTTTAAAAATGTCCCAATCATAGACAAAACTGTATTAAGCGCTCACTTTCTTTCAGACATCAAAATCAGTCACTCTTGAATATCTGATTATTTCTATTTGGTCTGCAGAAGACCAGATGGATTTAGGGACTGGGATTTTTTGATTGTTTTGGGGCAGTGGGGGTTGTTTGGTGATTTTTACTTCCAAGGCCCATGAGAGTGAAAATACTTCTTTTGCTGTCTCAGTGTTTTACCTTCATTCCTAAAAAGAAACAGAAAAGTTAAGTTTGAAAGATTCTGTCCTTTCATTGGCATAAGTGGCCTTTATTCATTGTCCTCCAAAACCCGTGTGTAGAGCGTTTCCCCTAGCTGTCTCTGGTACTTCTGTGTTGCTTCCGTGGTGTTTGGCCTGTTTGCTTCTCTTTCGCACACACGTACAACCCTACTGCAGCAATGCCCAACCCCTGTGTTTGTGTTCAGCTCCCAGTGAAATCCCTCCACCCACACAGCCAAACATCTGATCAGCCATCCATGTGGCCTGTGTTTTGGGCGGTGGCTCCCTATTGCTTCAACAGTTTTGTTCAATAAAGAAGTTTAACTGCTTCGGACATGCACCCTTGTGAAGAGTAACTGCTGCACTCAGCAGCTTCAGGAGCATTTCATTCAGTGCTACAGTATTTTCCATTGCATGTAATACAAGGATTATTTGCTTTCCTATTCTTCAGCTTGTCTTTTATAGCAATGGAATTAAATAATATGCAAAGTTTAAACTAGCTCCCATATGCTTGGATTGAAGGACTATAAAACTCTCTTGATTCTGTGCTGAACTATGGCAGTGTATGAACAGTATTTACGGGATCTGATCTTTACTATTTAAATGTGTATATTATTTAGATGCCTATAATACAAAGTAGGCACAATTACCATAGCAATTGGTGTTACAGTATATTGTAATAGTGTGAAAGGTATGCACCATATGGAAATAATCATGTCTCCAAAAGACATAAAATACTGCCTTCATCTTACTACTGCTAGCATATTTTTAATGCACAGTTGAAAATCATGGTGCTGTTGCTTTTGAAAGTGCAAAATTCACAGTTTAACAAATGAATTCCAAATGTAGATTTCTTCTAAGAACTTTGTGTTTTTAGATCGTCTGTTATTGCCACATCTTGCAGATCCCACAACATAGGACAGCAGATGACTTAGTTCAAATCGTTCTTCATTGTTTTTAATATTTTTAACATCCCAAAGGGGGGGTGGGGGGTTATTTATATGTTTAATAATTTCCAGATTTTTGAGCTGCTAGTCCGTTCAGTTGTCTGGAAGAAAAAATCTGATGGCTATTATTCCTCTTTTTCTCTCAAAGGTGGTTTTGGACCTCTGATTGGATTAGTAAAGCAAAACTACTCATTTTTTTAAGGCATATTTGCACTTTTTTGTTATTTGTTTATATCAAATTGAGAATTACGATGGAGATAATTATGATCATTAAAAAGATATTTTTAAAAAACATCCCATTGAGTTCCTTCTTTCGATCGCACATACGTTACTGGGTATGGCTGTATTGCCTTCATTTTTCCCTGGCATATTTTACATGGTTATTTATGTCTATACTTAAGTGTCTATCCATATAGCTATTTCTGTCTTATATCGTTTTAGCCCTCTTTCAATTCCATTAGCATTACTAGTCCTTTACCATAAGCTGGAAGACTGACATCTGTATCAGAAATTTTACCTGATTCCGGTAGTCCAACTGATTTCAGTAGGACAGTGTGCCAAAGAAGCTGCTATTTAAGATGAGGCTAAAAAATTACCTGATTATTTAAGACTCCATTCCCATGAACAGCCAACAGTGAGTGTAGCTGTATGTAAAGTTAATGCTCTTCAGGAGCAGGAATACAAGAATGTCAACATAGGATACTCGTAATAATAAATATTTGCAGGATCAGGTCCTTAGATTAATATAGAGGTTGCCTAACTTAGAAAATTCGACCTGAACTCCCTTAACTGGCTTTAAATTAATCTAGTTTCATAAGAGCAAATTCTCAGCGTAGCCTGATATAAGACAATTCAGTCACTAAGCTGATTTAACTTAATACACTAAATAACAAAAACTAACACTGAAGAAGAAAAATATTGTAAAGTCATGGACTGCATTTAGATAAGCCGATTTTCTGTAGTGCTAAGCACATAAAGGAACAATGGAGATTCTGTGGGAGAGTGTATATTGAATGAAATTATGGCAGTATGAGTGAAAGTCTTAGGGAATGTTGGCATGTGATATCACCAGCAAGGATACAAAAGGCTTGAATTCATTGTTCTCATAATTTGTGGGGTTTGAGAAATCTTTATGCAGCCTTGTCTGTCAGTAGACCAAATTATCATTTGTATTAATTAATTAAAACGTGCAGCTATGGCTTATTGCTTTCAGAACCACTTTGGACATCTATTGTTTATTCAACTGACTGGTGATAAAATATGTCGTTGCAGATGTAGTCCATGGAAGAGAGAGACTGTAATTGTCATGCTGTTGTTTTCCTTAGTGAGATATTTGTGAACTAGAAGCAGTTTAAGGCGATTAATTAGATTGGTTAAAGAGAAAGCTATAATGAAAAGTAGACTTTGTAATGGGAGCATTAAAAAAGACAGCCCTTAATTATGGTCCCTGCCTGGAAAAATGAAAGCTCTTGCTAGGAAGTTTGACTGCGACTGGGCCCAGAAAGCTCAGGCAGCATCTGCATGAAAACACTTTTCTGGTAGACTGAAACAATTGTATGTAGTGCAAAGTGTGCGTTGTAGGGACATAGCTGTAGAAGCGATGCTATTTCTTGTCAATACAGCCCTTTCCATTTCCTCCCATGATAATGGAGTTATATGTAAGTATTTAATAATTGTACACATATATATGTCAGTAAAAATTGCATGTCATCATACTTCTGACCAATCTGGCTGAACTCAAAGATTTTTAGGGTAGAAATAGACTAAAGAAGAGACCATGGTGTAGAAGCCAATGAGGACAAGGGTGGCCTAATCTTTCTGCAAATCTGGGACAATTTTCTTGCTGGCATGGGGAGGAACTACTGGGCAGCGTGAGAAGTTTCATCAGATTCTATCAGTTTTCATCAATCATTTAGTAGTTTTATAAGGAAGATTCCTAGAAGAGCTGTACTTTGAATACCAACATATAATAGTAATACCTAGTATCCTTTAGATTTTTTTAGTTAATGAGGTGAGAGATGTATTCGTTCTCTTATCCCCCTTGCAAAGTGTTATTTTCCCAAATTTAATGTCCAGTGAGGGCCTCATTCTCTTTCCCCTCCTGCCAACTTGTCACCTTTCTGGCTCCATTCACTTCAGTGGAGTTGTTCTTCACTTTTAGCAATGTCACTGAAAGGAGAATAATACCAGTCCAAGCACAGAGTGAAACGGATTCCATAAATGAGGACTATCGTAGCGTGCCTTCTTAAAAGTAACTCCCTATCAGAGGTTATTTTCGACTAACACCAGCAGTGTTTCATTTGTAGAGCAATGCCCCACAGTGACTTCTCTTCAGAAATGCCAATAGGTGAGTGTCAAGCGCCCACAGTTTCAAATTACTTTTATATAATATTTAATAAAATACAGAGCACAATCCTTTTTATCTTAGAAATAACAGAAAATTCAAGGGACTGTGCTGTAAAGTCAGCTACCAATAAGGAGTCTACAAGTAATTTATTGCAATGCTAACTGATCAGGAGGTTGAAGCAATGAGTAAAAAAGCCTGTATATCTGCACATAAGTTGCATATATCTATCTAAAGTGTATAAACACGTCAGGGTTGTGTTTTGGAGAAGATTTAGCATATTGGACCTAGTATCTGTTACACCCATGGATCAAAGGGCCCATCATTAGTTCAGAGCCACGTGTAGAGGTTGGGGTATGCCCAGTGTGCACGAGGTGCAGTCGGGCTTCCAGATCAGTCCTGTGGAGGGGAATCCAGCTGGCATGCACCAAAACCCCTCTGCCAAATAAATCAGCGTCCTGAAAGCAAAGCTACTGGCGGGTTGCGTCAAAATCGCACTACTTTCTGAACCCAAATGCTAAATTATACGCAGCTTAATACAATATTCGTTCTTGTTCCACAAGATACTTCACATTACAAATATACAAGTCCCAGTCCTGATCATCAGGAACATTGCCAGTGATTTCAGCAGCAGGAATGGGATTATTTAGCCTGTTTTGTTCCGATGGTATCTGACTACGTAACAAGGAGATGTATGTATCTTTCCTTCACCAGTTATGACATTTATCCTTCTGGGAAACTACTGTTCACAGAAGGACCAGAACGTTTGTTTGTATGCTGTGATTTAACCTTCCAGTGTCTTCTAAGAACTGTCAGAGTTTGTGGCTCAGAGCCAAAACCAAGACATACAACACTCTTGTGAATTGCAGAGACAGGTTTTGTGCAAGGAGAACTCTGCTGAAATTTGGAGCCAGTCTATTTACAATCTTTTTTAAAACATTACAATAATTTTCTGACTAACCTTCAGGGAGATGGGACTTTGAAAAACAGAACAACAACAAGAAGGACAGCATGGGATACCAAGCATGCGTCATCGAATATATCATCTATTCCTGTTCTCTTTCTAGGTATAGCTTCCCAGACTGGAGAACATGGTTGTATTTCAAAAGAAAAAGTGTTTTTTCTGTTGTTTTTCTGGGAAATGCTTCCTCTCAGTCTGTAGCAAATCTGAGGATCCATTTCTGCCTTTTCCAACTCCAGAGACCAAATTCATGCACAAAGCTATACTCTACCTAAAGAGCCTAACTAATGGCTGCTGAAGGGCTGCTAAGGGATTATCTCTGATGGGTTCAGGGTCAGATCATTCATAGTGATATTTACTGCACTATACCATTCTTCTGTTAGCACAAGATGCCCCACTGTTGTGGAGCTATTCAGATTTTCCAGAAAGCATAAAGCTTAGCCATGCTTTGATTTTATTATTCCTGTTCTGCATTGGGAAAAAGCTGAAATGTTCACTGTTGGCGTATCTTCAGTTAAGAAAGCATCTACCAAACAAATCTTGCTTGTGAAAAAAGGTGATGAAGCACCTCTGATCCGTAAGAGCTTCTCTTTATTTTGAAATATCTACAGAAATCCTTTACCAGTATGACGAGCTTATTTTTCCTACATGAAGGTATAATTCTTCTATTGTTCCCTGATTTTGTTCCTTTATATCCTGTGTGTGGTCCTTTACTACTGTTGTTGCATATCATTATAAAGAAAACCAGTTTTAGATTTAAAACCTAACAAACAGGCCTATTAGGCATACATTGAGCAATAAGCACTGTGAAGTGCTTAATACAGCTTCTAAATCTGTAAATTATTTTTTTTATGGAAAGTATGCCTTGCATCTGCTAAGAGAACCACACTGTTTTGATGTCCTCTTAAAAATATGAGCCTACATAAAAAAAAAGGGCTATTAATTTGGAATTCACATTTGAGACTCTTTAAAAGGGATCTGCTGATGGGAAATTACTTATCATTTGGTCTCTGTCAGCGTTCTCATGCTAAGCATCAAAATGATTTAATTAACAGATACTAAAAATTGCTTATTGCTTGTAAAAAGGAATATATGAACACTGTGGTCTTCCAAAAGATGAAAAGCTTAATCAAACAAATGCAAATGTGTAAGTGAACAGAGGTAGAGTGTGAAAAGATGGTAATTAATATGACTGGTTTTTTTCCTGATATTATTTGCATACATGAGTTACTGGTAACAATTACGTGTATAATAATCAGTCATTATAAGATAGTAACTTATCACTTCTGTCATTAGCAGCCAGAGAGTTGGGACAGATGACAGTAAGCATTCACACTGACCTGGAACCTGCCTAGCATGACCATGGAGGAAGGGATTGTAAATCTATATATATGAGAGCATGGAGGCCTTGGGTATCCCATTGCTGTCCAGTGTTGGATTAAGATTCACAGTCTGGTGTCCAAGATAAAGCAAAACAACAACAAAAAAAAAGAGTTGCCAAGAGAGAGTATGAATTTTGCCAATTTATAAACAAAAGTTCAGCAGTTAAGGGATGGATGATAGAGGTGTCATTCTCAGCCAGAGAAGGTTCAAACTTGTTAGATTAAAACAATACACTTACTTACTTAGAGCCATCTGTCTTCTTTTATGCACACACTGACCCAGCAAACTTCAGGCTTTTGGTAAGGGGAAACTTCTCATCGGAACTCACAGCATAAGCTTTTAGCTCAGAAGACAGAAGATTTTAAAATTTTGTATTTGTTTTGCTACATTCTGGAAAGCTTTTAGAAGTTCTTGTGACTTATTTGGAAGCCTGTACTGCAAAAGGTAAGTTCAGGCATCTAGGTTTTCAGGCAAATGCATTAAAATTACTGCCTTTTGTTCTTTAATATATATAAATATAGAAGATACTGTATAGAAATAAAGGGATATTGCTATATGGTAACATAGTGACATGAGGGGATGGGATTGGTGAATTGAGAAGAGAATTACCTCATGCTAAAAATGTTTATTAGACTCTTACAAATTTCCTTATATTCTCTGTCATCTAACCCTGATTGTATGTGAGCACACATTAACGCATAACTGATATGTTCATGACCCCTTATTTACAGAATGATCTAACATTTAATGTGTTCATTCAAAATCAAATACACATGAAGAAGGTCAGCTCTCCAAACACTCTGTCCTCAGCTGCAGTCTCTTTCCAGTAATCCAAAATCACTTATCTTTCCACTTCCACATCCCACAGGGATTTTAAAACAGCATCTGATTTTTTTTTTTTGACTTGTGAACAGAAGTTCATGTGTGTCAGTAAATCTGGCTCCCGCAGACCGTACGCTCTGTGAAGCAGCGCATTTCTCCTGTTATCTCTTGTGACACCTGCATTTTGGGAGTTACGCAATACCCAGACTGCTGGCTGGGGTGTGGGTGTGGAGAACGTCTGGCCGAGAAGCAACCTCTGCTGTTCTTACGAAGAAGTCGAAAGAGCTAGATTTTTTTCTCCCTTTTCTCCTCCCTCCAGTCTCCCTGTTCTCATAAATTCTGTAAAATTTGCTGTCATGGCATGCTCACTCGTAGTGAGTACAAACAGAGGTGGACACCTCTCACCACCACTCTATAAGTGTATGTGTGAAGCAGGCACAGTGCGTCCCCCTTCTCCTTACACTACAGTGGGAGGGGCTGAGCATCAGTACTACTTTCAATTCTTTGAAAAAGAACTTACCAGCTATCTTCCCTTTTTCTGTTATGTTTAGCAAAGCGTCTCGATGAGTAAATGAAAGTGTTTGGTAACTCTTCCTGTAATACTGCCAATGTATGCCCTTTCATTACTGCCTCCCGTAGCAAAGAAAGGGGTAAATCCTGAAAAGTCTTTGCTTATGTGTAAAATATCTTAATTTAGTGGGATTCCAAACAGAAGATTGGTTATTTCTCCCAATTGGTTATGCTCAGTTTCCCAATTTCATCTGTTTTCAAATTCGACTCTCATTACTTAGATTAATATCTTCAGACAAGCAGCATAGGGTGGCATTTGTGAGGAATCTAATATAGTTTCCTACTTGGTAAGCCTGCACGCTTGGCTTCAGAGCAGGGAGCTGCAAAATGCTTGGCATGGTCATGTATATCCCTGAACCTGTAGCAATTTCGCAGGAAATTTTCATTAAAACCAAATATTTGCAGGCAGGTGACAAATAGTTTTGAATGACATGTTAATCCTTGCCCTTGTGAAAACAATGGTCTAGAAAGTATCATGTATATTAATACTGAAGGTATTTTGGCAACACATTTGCAAATCCCCACTAACCGTGGGTACCCAGTCTGAAACTCCTTGCACATTGATTTTCAGTGGTTTATAATACCTACTATATGAACTGACTTCATTGCAAATACAAGTATTCTTCCTCTCAAAAATAAGACCATATTGTGGAAATCCTAGTTTCTGCTGATTTCAGAAGTTTAGCATGTACATAACTCTAAAGTTTGCAAAAAGAAAAGCAGAGAGACTCAGAGTGCTTTACAGATGTGTATTTAGGCCTCAAACCAAGATGAGCTGAACACCTCTAGATTTCAAAGAAGAATTTTTTTTTCTGATCTGAAGAACAGTTGCAAAATCACACAAGTTTTAAAATAGCATTATACAGGAAAGTCCATGTTCTTGAGAATTATGTTTCATGTAGCATAACCATATGCTGTAGAGTAAGACTACACTTAAAAGTCTAGATTGCTCCAAAATGTCATGTGACCATGCAATGGAAAGTGGAGCTACTTTGATCCCAGCTCTAGTTCCCAGCTATTGCCCCTGCAGGGAACACATACAGGCGCCAATAAACAAGTATACCAAAGGTGTGAATTCAGCCACTGCATCAGAGAAGAGAGATGAATGAATATGATGAGAGAGGGAGGGATAAGGTGGAAGGGGAAATAAAGCACATCCTTTTTGTGCTTCCATAAATTACATTTTCTCTCTCTAGAGCAATAGGAAGAGGAAGTGGGATTCTCCTAAGCTCAGCTCTTTGCTCTTTTCCTGCGGTCCATTGTCTCGGACTGAATGTAAAGGTTCCCTGTAGCCCTATGTGACTTGTGGTGCTTCTCCCTCTTCTTCCAGTAAAACTGAACAAACGGAAAAAATGCAAAGCCTCTAGAATTAACAGTAAATGTACATTTGGAAGTTCAGATTTGGTGCACTTTCATAAATCTTGCCACTTGCATGTTGTCCAGACAGAAGAGTTCCACTGACTTTGCTAAGGTTTGGTCTAAACTTAAAGTGTAATCGGTATAACCCTGTTAGCTGTAAGTGTAATTTGTGTGTTGGATTTTTTTTTTTTGATAACAAACTTATAAAGGCCTTAGTCTATACAGAGTCATACACAGCTACCTTCCACTTGAACAGTTTATTTCAGCTCCCATACTAGAATCAGTTAAAGCAGTGCAAACACTGTTATAGTGTACTTGAGTCAAAAGAAAACGTAAATTTAGAACTTGAATTAGTTAATGAAGTACCTTTACGTAGGCTGTTGCTAGAAGTACTGGTTCAGCCAAATTCTGCAGAGACATGGCTTTCCAGATACATTGCTATCTGTCTTCTGTTTGCCAAGTAGAGCTTTGAACCTTTTTTTTTTTTTTTTGCCAATTAAAATAAATGCGTTGTAATGGAATACCCATTTGTCAAGACAGTGCAAGCATCTCATTGTCTAGCAAAAGTCATCAGGCCAAATTGATCTTTGATGTATCACTGGCTTTCTACTCACTTACTGCAAAGATGAGCCATTACATATTTGGTTTTATTAATAACACCTTTTCTATTTTGAGTGTTTTTTGTTCAGAAGAATACCTTGATGTTGCTTTAACCTGGGTTTGTGTTACTTAACAAATATAAACTAACTTCACTGATACTGTATTAAAAAAAAAGGTGAACCACTCATTTAGTGAACTATAAAGTTTGTGAGATGTTATAACAGAAAAAAAGGAAAGAAAAAAAATGTCTTTCTGATAGCGGGCTTTAAATTTCAAGTAGATAGAAATGTTTTCATGGCACAGTTTGAAATACAAGTTGCGTTAGCCTGTAAATAATTGATGTGTATAACTGTGGTGATGGAACAGGGTTCCTCTTTTTTTCATTCTTTCTGTCCTCTAATTCCCTTACCCCCCGTTTTACCCACCTCCTCTCAGTGCTTCCTCTACATTATGGTTTGAGTTTTGAAACCAGGGTGTTATAAAAGCTCTCCGACTGAAAATGATGCCAGTATATGCATAGTTAGTGTACAGTGCTGCCCTGCCATGCTGCTGCTGGAGCAGAAAGGAAGAAGGCCTCTCTTCTTTCTTTTGGACCTCATCTGAGTGCTCCTGATGCACACTGCAAGACGATCCCAGAGTTTTTCAGACTCGCTCACCTACAGACATTAAAAAATGAAAAGTAAAAAGGTAACAGCAAGTTTTCCTGCAATAGTCTCCAAACAAAATGCACTCAGTGCAGAGTGCTTGATCAATCCCCTCTTTGTAGATGGGCTCAGTCAGATTTAGTGAGTCTCTGATTCAATCCTGGACAACCTGCGACCTCTTTTGGTCAATTAACAAAATGAGCAAGAGGACAAAAGACGACCGAAAATCCTCGGTGCAATAGCCCATCGGGGTATTAAACGAGGCTGATTTCTCTTTCAACACATCTTTAATTTCATTTTGCAGATTAAGGTCTGTATTTATTCTTATACCGTGTTCTTCATGCATAAGAACAGCTTTTTTTTTTAATCCTGTTTAAGAACAGCTTTTTCTTTTAATCCTGTTATGTACAGAATCCGTTCAAGACAGTGCCTGAAAAGTATCATTACTGAATGAAGAACAGGGAAGACAAGCTAGAGAGTTGGTTTTACTTATCTAAAAATTCTGATTTGTAAAAAGTGCAGTTTTGGAGATACACGGTATCCTGGTAGTGGCAGTACACTGAGTGACAATGTAGGTACTTCACTCTTCCATTTGAATTTAGGCACATGAACAGCTGATGAGTTACTGGAAGGTGAACGTCAGTGTTAACGAACTAGGGGTCGAAAACAGAGCAGTGGTCTTTCCGCGGCAGAAAATCACTGTGCTAGCCAGTATCTGCGGGCGCTATGCGTGTAATGCTGCACGAGGCATTTTGTGACTGAAAGGCCGCAGCGTATGCGTGAACACCTTACGATCCCCTCCAGCATCAGCTTGCCCGAGGGCTGCACGAACGATGTGCGCAAACGTTGCCTTTGCCAATGCGGATGTTCCCTAGCGAAGTGAAGCCGAGTTAACCGGGGGGGGTGGGGGGGGGGCTAACGCACCCGAGGGCCTAAATTTGCACGGGCGGCAAACAAAACCAAACCCGCGGCTTACATGCATTTTGCGTGGGGGGGGGGGGGGGTTACGCTGTTTCGCGTGTCGGGTTCGCGAGGAGACGTCGCGAGGGGGACCGTCCTGGGGAGGTCTGCAGGGTTCCGCGCAGCCGCCAGGAGGCCGCGGGGGAAAGGCGCATGCGAAGGCAGCGAGGCGGCGGGCAGGAGCGGGCGGCCGCTGCGCGCGGCGGCGGGCGGTGGGTGCGCGCCTGCGGCCGGGCGGGCGGGCGCGTGGCCGCGCTGTGCCGGCAGCCGGCGCCGGGGGCTGCGCTGAACCTGCGTGCCTGGGCGCACGGGGCACGCCGGCCCGCAGCGCACGGCGTTGCAGCCCCGAGTCCAAAAAAGGGCACTCTCCGCGAGCTTTACTCGTGCCTCCTCGCACGGTGCCAAGGGAGGAGGACGGCGGCGGGGGGGAGATCCCGAAAGGCGGAGGGCTCTCTTTTTTTTTCCCCCTCTCGACACCAGAAAGCACATGATGCGGCCCCGCTCCTCCGCATCCCCTTAGCGCTGATTTCCAAGAAGTGCCCATAAAGCCCAGCCGCCGCGACGGGTTGCTCCCCGCTTCCGTCCTCCTCCCCTCCCCTTCCCACAGCACTTTCTGGGCCGAAATGTGGATTTTGAGCGTCACTGCCCTTCTCCCGCAGCGCCAGGTTGTTCATTATTCATAGTCCGGGGCGTGTCCTGGGCAGGGGCGCTATATAGGCGGGGACCTCCGCGGCATGAGAGAACAGATGGGAGCAAAGAGTTACAGAGAGTAGAAGCAAATAGCAGGCAACAAAGAGAATAAAAAGAGGGAACCTTGCTTTCTTAATTTATTTTTTTCCTCCTCTATTTTTCTTTTTTCATCCCCTCCACTTTCTCCTTCTTTCTTTTCTTAAGCATTTTTGGACCAAGTTTTCCTCAGACCGTCTTGGCTTGGCTTTTTTTTTTTTCTTTTTTTTTTTTTGATTTTTTAATCTTTTATTTTTACGAGGTATTTTATAACTTTTTTTTTTTTTTTTTGCTCAGTATTGTGTGTGGCAAAAAAAAAAAAAAAAAGAAGAAGAAGAAGTTAGTGTCCAGCCAGGTGACTGAGGCGCTGCGCAGGGAGGAGTGAAAAGGCAAAGAAAAGGGGGAAAAGTTGCCTTTGTTGCCAGCCAGCCAGCCAGCCAAGCTCGCTCTTATACTTATGCTCTCACAGGCAGGAGGCTGAAGAGAGAGGGTCGGTGCGTGCCTGTGCCCGCGCGGTGCCCCGCTGCCGGGAGCGTGGCTTTCCTGCCTCGGACGCTGCCGGCGGCTCTGCTCCCGCAGCCCCCCTCGGAGCGGGGCGGGGAGGGGGGGTACGCGCGGTGCCTCTGGACGCGCCTCTGCGCTCTGCCCCAGGCGAGGAGGGGGCGGCCCGGCGCTGCTCCCCCCCACCCTCCCACCCACCCACCCCGCCCCGGAGCCGCGTGGCCGGTGCGTGGGGCTTTAGTGCGAGCGCGTGAGGGGGGCTCTGCCCGGCTCTCTGCCCCCGCGCCGCGCCGGCCGTGAGCGGCTCCCCGGCGGCGGCTCCGGCTGCGGCTCCGGCCCCGGCGGCGCCCCGGTGCCGGTTGCTATGGTGCCGCGGCCCGGCGTGCTGTGGGCAGTGGCGGCGGCGGCGCTGGCGCTGCTGGTGCGGCGGGCGGCGGCGGCGGCGGCGCTGGCGGGGCCGGTGGTGCGCTGCGAGCCGTGCGACGCGCGGGCGCTGCAGCAGTGCAAGCCGCTGCAACCCGACTGCGCCGAGCGGGTGCGGGAGCCCGGCTGCGGCTGCTGCCTCACCTGCGCCCTGCGCCTCGGCCAGCCCTGCGGCATCTACAGCGAGCGCTGCGGCGCCGGGCTCAGCTGCCAGCCGCGGCCGGAGGAGGCGCGGCCGCTGCAAGCGCTGCTGGAGGGCCGCGGGCTCTGCACCAACGCCACGGCCGGCGGCAAGCTGCGGGCCTTCCTGCTGCCCGGACCGCACGCCGCAGGTAAGCAGCGGGCTCCGCGCCGCCGGGCTGCGGGGAGGGCGAGGTGGAAATTGCATGCGTGCCTCGGTCGGGTTTAGGAAGCCAAAAAGAGGGTGGAGGAGAGTTAAAAACAAACAAACAAAAAAAAAACCCACAAAAACCCCCAAAAGTCGGGAAGTAAGTTGCACGCCGGGGCTGAGGGGTGAGGGCCCGCTTGCTGCAGGCGGATTCCTGCCGGAAAGCCCCTCATGCTCGCACCCGGCACCCGGCTCCGCATCCCGAGCGGCGTTTCAGCGTTAGGATGCTCCTAAAAGAGCCCGAGTCCTCCCACTCGGGAACCATGCCTCCCTGGCGCGGCAGTCAAGGCTGGGCTCGTTTGGAAGGAGAGGTGCTTTCTCTGAAGAAAACTAAGTTTGGCTCCTCGTGCCCCCTCCCCCTTTTTTTTGGTGAAGGGGTTCTTTTCTTTCTTTAACATCGAGGTTGGGAAATAGTGCCTTGCAACAGGCGGAGTTGCCCCTTTTAAAAAAAATCTGGGGGAGCTGCTCGTCGCTCCGATGGGTGCCTGGTGTTGGCAGGTCCGCCGGGGCTGCGCATCGCTGAGGGAAGAAGGTTAAATGCTGGTGATTTAGCGGGAGCGTTCCTAGAAAGAGGGTACGAGAAAACGGAGAGTCCGGAGCTAGCTCCTGCGCTGCAGTCTCTCTAACTCAGGAGAATGCTAAACCCAGGAAAAAAGGCCAAAAAGATGGGGGGGGGGGGGTTGTTAAGTGCTTCCCTAGCTCAGGAAGGTGGTTATTCAGAACAAAGCATTTGCACAGCAGTATTTTTAAGAGGACGCTGTTTTCCCCTGCACTGCAAGTAAATGTTTGGTCCAGCGAAACTTTCCCATAGCTGTTGCATGTCTTGTAAATGAGACGTTCATAGAGCGTGTTTTGTTGTGTTTTAAGAGGCAGGGAAGGCTGGAAAAAGTTCTGTTACCATGTACATTTGGAAACTTCAGAGACAGGAAAACTTGGGATTCGGATCAAGAAAGCACAGTCCCTCTGTGCAAACATTTCATTAAACTGTTTGCTAACCAACAGCAAGTATGTTAACATTTATTTAATAGAAAAGTGTGTCAAAAGGCTTTCCACTGTTTGCATTTTTAAAAAGCCTGGCGTTTTTCTGCTGGGTTGCAGGGACTCTTTGGCTGGCCTCTCCTTAGCTGTGCAAGAGGAAGTGGCACCAGGGCTCCAGCTAACTGGCTGCTCCGGCAGTAGGAGATGCCTTATTATAATTATTTATGTGCTGCTCCCAAGCTGTGACGATCTGAATGAGCGAGGTTTCAAAGGTACTCATTGAAATTTTAAATCTCGTCGGAACACGGAGCAACTTCCGTCATCCCATGAACTTGGCTTTGCATATTCATCCTCCAGATGAATTGAAAAGCGAGGGGAAGTCTCCCTCCAGATATCCGAGACTTGGCACTATTTAATGAAGCAGTATTGTCTCGTGACGATGACTGTTAGGCAAGGAGAAGAGGGAAGGTAGAGCTGTACTTTAGATCCCTGCTGAAAATCTTTCCATTTTCAGCCTAAATAGTCAAGATGCCGAGTTCCTGTTTGTGCATTCTTGGCTCAGGGAGCACGCCTATTTTGAAATCAGTTGGAGCTTTGATTGCTTAAAAAGTGGAAAGCGGGTCCCTTCCAGTTCACGTTCAAGGACTGAATGCTGAAAACTCCGTGTTCGAGAAGGAAGAAATATGCTGAACCCATGTAACGATTTGTGCCCGCCTCTTTAGGGGGACTACTAGAGTTTCAGCTCTAAATCCAACACTCAGGAACTGAGATTCGCACATCACACACCCTTTCTGGGCAGGGTCAGACCTTCTCCCTGATACATAGCTAGGTCCTGCATCATATGCTGCACTTTCTGACATTATTAATTTATAGAAACTGCTAGGAAATGGTGTGGGCAGTGTGTATTACAGTAGCTTCTTAATACCAAATATAGTAGGCCAAAGACTTATTTTACAGTTCAGTTTTTTTAGGCGCTAAAATGAGATGATGCAGTGTGCATATGCAACTGTTCTAGTCTGTTTTTAAAAGAGGGCAAGTAACTTTTTCACAGAGCGCTTTTATTTCCATTAGGACTGAATTTAAAGGTAACATGGCACCAAGTTTGATAGAACAGAGTTGACAGAATGCGCTTTACAGATTAAAATGTTACATTATAGCTGTTCAGAATTCAAATGTAAGAAATGCTGTCTAGGCATGAAGGTCCATATAAACTGTGAAATGACCAGCCTGATGATTATTTAATGCACATTAGGAATACTTTCTAGCTCTCTGCGGTAGACCTGGTAAACTACTGAACGGGACTGACTGCAGAAAACCTATGAGGCATAGTATTTATATATAGGAGATTTAGGTTTCTAACGTTCTATTGTGTCACCTCGTGCACATTTCATTGAGAATGTGGAAAAAAATACCACTGTTCAAAAACAGGACATTAAACCACTGAAAATATGTTCAAATACCACTGAGAGTCTGAGTTAAACCCACAAAAGCCAGGAAATTTAGACTTAAGACTTAAACTTCCTTAATCCATTTGCGCTGGGAGTTGGATTTTCCTGGTCAATTATGTCCATTGCCAGCAGTGGCTACACTAAAACCACTGGCACCGAGATGTTAACTCTGATCCCTCCTCCTCCTCCTCCTCCTCCTCTCGCGTTCCTCCCCTGTGCGTGTGTATTGCCGGGGCCACTGGGCTGCGTGTTGAAATACTTAAGACTCCATGGGCTACAGGAACATGGCCTTTCAGGTTGAACATTGAGTTTCTTGGCTTTTGTGGTTTTTTTCAGTGAGCCCTCGAGTATAATTTTAATGCAGATTTCCAGGATGTTCCTTGCACATCAGTTATCCTTGTACACTCCCAAAATGATTTCCTTTTTTTCTAAAAAAAAAAAAAAAAAAAAAAAGAGTGGACAGCAGCCAAGGCACTGAAATGCAGCAGCAACTAGTGTGACTTAGCGGGTAGGAAGATACAAACTTGAAAAATTCCACAGAGGAAATACAGCCAGTTACAGTTACTCTGCAAGAGCCTCCTAAGAGAGAAACGCAGTGTAGACAAATACCTCAGAAGGTACGGGAACACTGTGCTCATGCAGTATTTAAGAAAAAAGTATTTCTCCTGTATTTTCACGGATGGTAGTTTAAAGAGAAAATATTTTTAAAGCTCGTAATGAAAGCAGATGTTTGTCCTTTGACACCATTACAGAATGAATGGCAGTTTTTTGTCTATTTTGTACACCTAGAAATGTTTCTGATTTTAAACAGTTTAAGAGTGCAAAGGCGCTATTTTTTTCCTCTGCCATTCAGTTTGGGGAGCAGAATTAAGATAGAAAAGCAGTGTTGGAAATTGTTAATTAGAACCACCAAACCCAACCCGGTAGAACTTCTTGTATTAACGCCTTTTCTCTTAATTACTTTCCTGGGAAAGACACAGAGTCACACTAAAACCAATGAGTTACACAAGTTAATTGCATTTCATTAAACTTCATTAAATCTGCTCTAGGTCAGGGATACATTACTGGAATGCTTTTGCGCCTGTCTGGCGTTGGTGAAGTCGCGGACGGAGTTCTGAGGCAGGTCCAAGCTCGGGGCACGGTCAGGCCGTGGTACAAACCTGCCCCCTTCTGGTGGGAAGCGAAAAAAACTGCAGCGTGAAGCAAGCAAGAAATTTGAGCATCCGCGACTCCAAAACGATTTGGAATCCGATTAACGTAAAGAGCTTTCAAAAGAGTAATTGGAAAGGCAGGCTGGGGATTCAGCAGCACTTTGAAAGATTCACTAGAATCTAGTAAAGAGTTTCTTCAGTTATAAAAGTCATCACTGTTCTTTCTGCTTCGCACTAAAGATGCTTTTGCACGCACGATGCTAAATTGTTCATGGTTTTATATATTCCTATTTGGTAAAGAAAAATTAAGAAGATAGACTAATTTAGTGGTCTAGACTTAACTGACAGTTGATTAACGTTTTTTCGTCACTGATTTTTTTTCTACTTGAAGGAAATTCCAGTGATTCAGAAGAAGACCGGAGTACCAGTAGCATAGAAAATCAGGCCATCCCAAACTCTCACAGGGTGTCAGATCCCAAATCGCATTCACAGCACATCAAAATAGATATCATCAGGAAAGAGCAAGCCAAAAATACACAACGCTACAAAGTGGAATATGATTCACAAAGTACAGATACACTGAATTTCTCTTCTGAATCCAAACAAGAGACTGAATACGTAAGTATTTTTGTAAATGAAAATGTATTTTCCTGCATGTGAGTGTTCACACGTACGTGTGTGTGTGTGTGTGTGTGTACGTGCGTGCGTGCCTATGCATGTGGCGCATATGACAAGATAAATACAAAAAACAGATGGTGATGATTGTTGCAGCCATTTGGGAAATTCTGGATGGTACTGGTTTGACCAGTAAAACTATTAGACTTGCAAATGCGGATGATCAGCAGACCAAATAGATCGTGTTCAGAAAACACAGAGGCCTAATGTATTGATGTTTACATTGATTTTAATATGATTTTCACTAGTAGATTCTTAGAGAGCAGTTCTCCTTTCCACCTATAATTAGCATGCATTTGTAAGTGTGGGCTCAGAACTGGCTTAACAATATCATCATTAAGTTTGGTTGCAAGCAGCATTATTTACTTGCCACAATGCAAAAAAGGGGAAGACTTTACTTTCAGTGCAGCCGCCCTGCATTCACACTCCCTGGAGCAAATCAGGGAAGAGAAACTTAGCCTGGGCTGAAGGGCCTGGGCTGATTAGTCATTATTTGTACGACATGCAGAACGCCACCTCCATTGCGTGGTCCTGTTGCATAAACAGGGATGTCTCACCAGCACACAGCGTGCAGCAGAGAGACAGGCTACGCGGGTCAACCTGAATATGGTGCATTTGAGGAGAGAATACTTGCTGTCTGGGAACTTCTTGGCCGATGACCTGGTTATTCTCGTGCCTGTGCCAGATGGCTTTAAAAATAATTGCTGGATACACTTTGGCATTTCATCAGAAGAGGCATAGTGGAACCAGATATAGTTTCCCATCTGCAAAGGAAGGTTTCAAAACCTGCATGCGGCAGAAAGTTCTGTCTGAAGGGCATTTGGCCTCTTACATCAAAACAGCGAAGCTGATTATACTGCATTGTTAGTTTGCAACAAGGTCCAGTATTCTAGTAAAAATACTTCCGTATCTGAGTTTCAGCATATCCTCCTTCCAGAAACAGAAAAATAAACTGTTTATAGTAAAAGAATCAACTTAGCAGCTCTAAGGAAATAGGGTCCCGGCCTTAACTAGGAAAAGCATTTCCCCTTAAGTGGTAGCCTGAACTCATGTGCAAAGGCCCACTGAGTTAACAAAACTGCTCATGGCTGTAAAGACCAGAAATAAGTCCATCTGGGACAGATGCCTTTGTAAGCAAATGCCTTTTTAGCTATGTCTGTATGTTTGCTTTTGATATTGATCCCTCTGACTCTTGAAGTCTACTTGGGAAGAAAAAAAAAAAAAAGCTGTTGCTCTTTTTGTAGGCCTAACTCGGGACCAAACCTTTGGAAGTGTGTGATCTGCAGTCAGTGTGTCTGAACAGTTTTGTTTATTTAAGGAGCTGCCAATAAGAGCAGCAGTTTAAAGAACACGTTCAGAGCTTGTGAGATTGATACTGAAAGAAAATGTATGAAAGCTGCAAGGAAGGTATTTGCTGACTACAAAATCAATTTTAAACTTCAGTAGGACGGTTGGGTCTGTATGCTTTCAGACACTCAGATGAAAGGCACTTTATATGAGCAAACTGTTAATATTACTACTTGAAAGTATAAATATCATTACTTCGCTAATTAAGAATTGCACTAATGAGTCTTTGTGTTGATACAGCAACTTAAACATTTTAAACCCATGTAACCATGCAAAGGAATTTCTTCAGGTCTGCATTTAAGGAGTGGGTTGGTGTTTTGAGTCAATAATATGCTCAAACAGGAGCGCAGCTAAGCCCAGAATTTGCAGGCTGTAATTCTTGAACTCTAATCCCCTTGCTGACACTGACTGCCTTCTTGGCCTCTGGCAAATCTTGAGCTCCTCTGCTCCTGCTTTTCTGCCTGTAAAATGGGGCTGGTAATGCTTTACTCCCTACCTCAAAGGGCTGCAGTGAGAAATAATTAGTTGGCATTTGAGACACGCTCTTAAAAGTGCTTCTGTAAGTTTGTTTTATCTCAGTGTCCTAAAGCTAATCCTCATTGCATTATTGTCCTCCTTTCATAGATGGAGAAAGCGATGCAAAAAGTGACTGACTTACCTAATGAAAATGTCGCATGCAGCCATTCATTTGTAAGGCTGCATCTGTTTGGTCCAGCTGAAATTTAGAACTGTTGTCCAAAGTTACATTATTTAGACATTTACTCAGCTACAGAGATAGAGAAGGAGAAAGATCTTGTGCGGTATTTTATATATACATATACAGTGTGCAAAACTACTTGTTTTCAATTAAATTCATTTCATTTAAGCTTTTGGATCCAGCAGTATCGCAAAGATAAATGGCATTAGGGAAGAATTACTGAGTGGTTTATTGCCAGTCCCCTGCCTTCTTTCCCAACTTTCCCTGTTTCCCTGACATAAGTTATGTATGTGTGATTGACTCAAGCACTGCTTAGGCTTTCCCTTAGGTGTAAGTGGCTGTGATTACAACTCGAAATGCCAGTTTGAGCATAGCATAGGGCATTCAGTGTTTAGAAATCAGTTTATCCTTAAAAAAGCATAATTTCAAAGTTTTACCTCTGAATGGTCTGCTGTTGACATTTCTAGCCATCCTTTTGTTTTAATAGCATATTTGGGTTTCATGCTTCTTCCTGTTTAAAGATTTACTAAACTCTTGTGTGAAAAACAGCATTTGAGAATGAAATTTCATTTGTGCTATCTAAACCATCCTCATTAACAGGGTCCCTGTCGCAGAGAAATGGAAGACACATTAAACCACCTAAAGATCCTGAATGTCTTGAGTCCCAGGGGTTTCCATATTCCAAATTGTGACAAGAAGGGGTTCTACAAGAAAAAGCAAGTAAGTACAGTGTCTTGATCATTTCAGTGAATACGTTTTACTTTTTATGCATCTTTGCTGAAGGCGTTACGTAGCGTTTTACCAAGGTACTCGTTTAATCCCACTTTTAGGCCCTGATCTTATGGCAATGAACCTTGTCAAGTGGGAACGGTGTTTTTATTTGCTGTTGGTCATGACAACAGATTAATTTGTGAAACTTCATACCTAATCACACATGGGTTGGCTGGTGTCCTAGATACTAATGCCCTTCAATTTAAAAAAAGCAATGCCTCTGTAATAACCCACAGAGCTAAATGTTGCAGTCACCATATGACTGCAATAGATCAATGCTTTGAATTGTAAATAGCTGCCTGAGAGTTCCTAGAAGAACTGGGTTAGATCATATTACAAAAAGCAACTTGAGAAAGGCATATATCTGTCCTTTATATGCTGCACAGATCACTTCCAAAATCCAGGTCGTGTTATCATGAAAGCGATACATTTGGTAGTTACTCTGCAGCAAGGGTGGCTTCTCAACCCTCTTTGGTTTTCCATTTGCATTTGGCTCTGGGGTTGTGACCTTTGTTGAAAAATGCAGACCTAAATGGCAGGTATTCCTGCTTTTCAGTTGTGTCCAGACTGAACTACTGCATTGTTCTCCAGTCAGTGCTGCCCTTGAAGCTCATTCGGGAACTTGGAGGAGTGCAAATTATATCAGGTCCTTTGCTTAGTGTACACGTGTCGTATAAGCCCAGTATTTCATTACTGTCCCATCCCTAAACCTATTTCCTGGTGTAATTCAAAAAATTCCTGAATTCCAAAGATTCTTTAAGATTTTCCCCAAGGCAAACCTCTGTAAGGAAAGATTTTGTTTGTGGACCATCTTTTGTCTGCCATTTGGGTTTACACAAGTCAGCCGCCTCCTCTGTATCTCTGGTAACCGCAGGAGTGACTTATTCAACATGTTATTAGCTAATGCCGTTTGTTAATTGGAGGTGAGAGGCCAACCTCAGACCAGACAACCTCATTTTAAGAAAGGTGTCCCTGTGTTGTTTGGTTTCCAGCTTTCTTAAAAATAGTCTTGCCCCTCAGGTTTTCCCTTGAGCTCTGCGAGAAGCAAGCAGTGTCAGGTGGGGTGTTGGCAATAAGGGCCGAGGGTCCCGATATTCCCTTTTTCCGTCAGTCCCACAGAGACTGTGCTGTTCGACCTTGGCTACATGCTGCCGAGCTCGTCTGTCCACCCAAGCTTTTCCTGAGCAGGTGGTGATACTCTCGAGCAGGGGGAGTTTCTTTTCCTCGCCTGGAGTTTTGAGACCCTCATGTCAATTCCCGTGCCATTGTATGTAGACGAGCTGCCAGTGATACTCATATCTCAGCCTGCGTTTGTTCAGAAAATACTGTGGGCTTCTGTGTGAGCTGCGCTGTGGAGCGAGGTTGGCTCTGTGCTTTGTGGCTGTGCCAAAAGCCATTTACTTAGCTACTTTAGAATAGTATATAATTGAATCACGTTCAAGACACGCAAGCGTATCATAGTCCTTATCCTTTGGTAGGTATTACAGAAGACCACAAATTGATATTTACTTTGTTCCATTGATCTTTCTCTCATCTGTCGTTAGACTCTCAGGGCTTTGCTTCATCAGCAGTAAGACGGTGGTTTGCACACTCTCTGGTGTGTAGGTAATAAATTAGATCCACAGCAAACACAGGTGAAGGTGCATTACTGTGCAGTGGCAGTTCTGCCGCTGAGGTGCTCGTGCACTCTTCCATTCCAAAAAAGAAGAAAAGAAAGGAAACAAGAATAGTACACTTTCATGCCATTCCTAGTCTTCATTCGTAGAAGTTCCTTTACCAGAATAAGCTGATGGCGTGAAACAAAGACATGCTTCTGCACTCTGGTTTGTATTCAGGCTATTTGGAGACTTTGCAAGTGCTTTAGAAAAGGTTCTTACACTAAATGTAACGGTCTGTTTGGGCAGCACACGTAGAAGATGCAGGGGCAGTTTCATACGTGGCCAGCTTTGCAAGCGCTGTGCCAAGTTAACGCAAGTCCCTGTAGTATCAGTGGTAGTTCAAGACAGCTCAGGCTCTTGTAAGAGATGCTCACAAGTGGAGCCCATGTATTCTACATTAAATGCAGTGTGGGTGCTCCCCTTCTAAAAGAATCAACTTGAAAGAACTTGAATCAGCCCTTACAGGCCTTCACAGGTAAGGCTTAGGGAACACAGGATGAAATGAAAAATAATGTATTTACATTGCCCTTCTAAAATTAACTGCCAGAAAAATAAAGCAGCAGTTTGAGAAATAAGTGACTCCTGGCCAGATTGGATCCACTGTGTGCAAAACAGTGCAGTGATTATATGTATTTGTTTTTTTTTCTGGAGCATCAAAATGTAGGTCTGATATTTTGGGAACCGTAAGCAGGTGTCTAATCTGATTAACACAATGCGAGGCTGTTTTATTGATATCCTTCATTGCTATTATTAGCAGCATTGGGTCTGCCGTTCCATGATATTCCATTGTGACAACAAAATTCAGAATAATCTGTTAAGAAATAGACAGTAAAGCCATCAAAGAAACGAGCGTGAAGTAAGCATTTCTCATTCTCCCTTCCGGTATCTCTAAAATTCTGTGGCTGGATGTGCAGTTCAGTGCACTGTGGTCCTGTGTGGTCCTCAGAGAGTGCTGCTGTGAATTGGTCTGAGAAAATAGTTAATTCCTTCCCAAAATAGTTTCACTATCATACAGCAATAGTCACATTACTGTACTGTTGAACGTTTGGATCAGGTATTAGGAGTCAGAACCGCTGTATTTTCTCCTTGGTTCATCTTTAGACTTACTTCGTGACCCAGCAGACTGTTTCACAAAGGCAGATACATCTGTTTCTACTCCTTGTGCAGTCAGCTCCAGGGACTACACTGGGGTGAATTATGTGGCAATTTACAAGATAATGGGTCTTCGTGTCTTGATTTAATGTCGTATCTCAAAGGGATTGTGATAGACAAGTTCACGTTAATGTATGCTCTTAAATACTTTGAATTACTTTTCTGAGTGCCAGTGATATGTTTTGTGGATGCGTGCACACATGTAGTCCAATACAGAGATATCTCAGTATAGAACCAGGCAACGAATTGCAAGCCAAAAGCAAAAGAGAGGTACTTTAAAAGGACTAGAATGATGATGTAGGTAGATGTGTGATGGGAGGAATCTGATAAATTATGACCCCCCTGGAAAGCAGTAAAACTTCCTCATGGGGCACTTTGCATGTTAGTATAATCTGCCTTCCTGGTCACCTGGTCTTCTAATCAAGTTGAAAGCAATTGATTTTCATGACATTTGTGGTTGTCTAGAAATTGACTTTTCAGGAACTAGCACAGGGAGTAATTTTCCTGTGTGAAACAAATTTTAAGAACGTAAATTTAACTGTCAAGGTGCAGCAGGAAAAATATTTCAGACATTGTGTTCATATATAAATCTCTTTTTAAAAATCAGACCTGTTAAAATTTAGATTTATCTTAACACATCAAATATGTAAGGCTGTACTATACAACTGTGGTATATAGGTATATTTACATGAAATGTGTTTATACAGGCACATTTCTGCCTCAAGCAGGCAAAAGAAAAGTTTTAATGAAATTAGAGTTATCTTTGAATTGCCCCATATTCGTCTACTGGAGCCAGATATTCACCTAAATGTGAGTTGGCATTGTTCCACTGAAAACAAAGTTGGGCTTGACAGGAGCCAAAATGGCCCGAGGTGTATGTCAAGGCTGTCTGCAGTCTGTTCCAAGATATCACAATTGTAGCTCCATGGAGACCTCTGCACTGACCAGGAATTAAATGGGATACCATATGCTTTGCTGTGCCCCAAGAATGCCTCTGCGGCACTTCTTTGCGGAAGGCAGAGAGGCAGGTGGCATAAAGCTGGCAGCTGGTGTTTCTATCAGAAGTAATTATTGGCTCCACTGCTTGGGCAGTTTTCCAGCTCTTTTGGGCTTCTGAAGTCATATAGAAGAGCTGAGCAGAGCCTTGAAGTTTCTGTGGAGTACCAAATTTAGAAGAGTGGGGGTTTTTTGTTTTATTTTTATTTTTATGAGAATTATCCGTCATTTCAGTAGAGAATGCAAGCTAGCCCTTTCAGGATAAAAGCATCCCTTTTGAACCAGAAGTGCTCTGCTATCAACAGCGTGACTGAGCAGGTAGTACAATATCACAGACTGGAAAAGGTAAATCATTTCTCTGTTTCCTCACAGACAGAATGTCATTTCAGCAGCAAAGCTCTAATCCACATGATCTAAGGGTTTCATTTTTTCAAATGGTTTGTCTAGAAGAAATAAAAAATTCTTAATAGGATGGAGTGTGTTGCTGCAGACTGACTTCACAGTATGTTTAATTCCAAACATTGATTATGTGGCTGTAAAAAGCAATTGGAACCCCCAACAGCGTGAGATAACTTTAATTGATCATTTGTTTTGACAGTGATGCAAGCCTATGAATCAGCGAGAGTTGTGTAACACACTTCATATAGTGCTTCTAAAAGAGGAGGATGTGTTACTATTATTAGTAGAAGTGTAGTTTCATCGCCCGAGCACCAGGCTGGCAGCCAGAAACCCTGCCTTCTAATTCTGGCTCTGTCTGTGCCTGTGGTCTTGGGAAAAACAACCTAAGAATTTCTGCCTCAGTTTCCTTATCTGTAAAATTTAAATCATGCAAAGGTTGTCGTTTATGACTTACTTCATTCTGTACATGAAGAATTCAAGGTGCTAAATGTTAACACCACTTCAGCTGGAATCCAATCCAGTCACCACTCAAGTTAAAAGAAAAACTTCCCATCGACTGCAGTGAGTTTTGGGCAGCCATTCACTAAAATCCTAGAGAACATTTGCAAGCATACATTGATTTCATATTTAAAGGTTTGGTATGGAAAACAAACTGAACAGATAGCTAGAACTGAAGTACAACTAATCATGTAGTTTAGTGAATTATTAATGTAGCTCTTCTTTCAATAGGCTTATACTTCTTTGCCCTTTCCTAACATAAGCCAATATTTACTTTAAGCCTGATCTCATAATCTTACTGTCAGAATTGCCATTCATTTGCGTAGGACTAATGAAGAAGGACAGCAAACACAAAGAAGAGAAGGCATTGTATTATTTCTGCACTAGACTTCCTACTCAGAAATGTAGCACAAAGGTAGATTTATTTTCAGTTATGGTGTTTAATGTTATTTCGTGTACTCCAAAACAGAATAAGCAAGATGGAAGCAAACATTCTAGAGGCAGAAGAATCTGCCCAGCAAAATGATCTATGCAAACACTGAAAAAGGGCTGTGGAAACTTAGGGTCCCATCATGGTGGCAGGTTCAGGACTTTTTTTCTAATGTGTAATTTATTCCTATCTCACTTTCTCAAGTTCCTAGTGATGACTGTCTTTGCTAATCTCTGCTGCCACAAATTAATAAGCTCAGGGGCCACTCTGCTGGTCTGGACAGTCCCAGGAGTTGCCCATAATCACATTTCTGTCCTATGTATTACCTCTACTCCTGAGGTCTTGAACTGGACATGGAAAGGGTCAGATTCTTCTGGCAGTGTGTGAAGCCCAACACTTACCTGATGTTTCCCAGTGCACCTGCACCTGGAAAAGATACTCTAGCTTTGTGAGCATGGCTACATCATGTGAGACAGCAGGAAGGACACTTGTATGAGGGTCTGGAGAACAGTGCAATTGAGTGGTAATGGCAAAGCTTATCTAGCCCATGGCACACCCACGGCTGGTACCCAGCCTACACCTCTGAAATGCTTGAATTGCTTGGAGGGTGATCTCAGAGGTGACGTATAGTTGAGAATTACAAGGTATGTGTATAGGCTTCTACTGTATTTTAAAAAGGCAGTTTCATGCTCCAAGTAAAAGTCTCAAGGCAGAAGAATTATATAAATAGCCGTTTAATCTGGTCTTGTTTGTGTGATAGCTTTTAGAGCGTTGAAGGGCGTAAGTGGCTTCAGTCTGTCTAGCCTGTTCTTCCTGCAGGTTGGCAGTACAATGGATCCAGCTATAACCTTGGAAAGCTTGGTAGGCTTGTGTCACCTTCTGCTTCATATGGCTGACCTGACTAAAATGGTCTTCTCTGTTAGCATTTGCAGTGAATCCTCTGTTATCAAATCTCAAATCTTTAGTTGACATAGGTGGAGGCTCTGTCTCTGCCAGGAGGTTAACCATGGAAAACTTAGTAAGATGTCTATGTCCATGGAGAGGGGTAGGTTCACCCTTCGCGCAGGTGGCAACCCTGCAGAGTCCGAGAGGTTCCTGTAGGCTGAACTGGGCCCGGAGTTACATGAAGAGCATAACCTGCAGGGTTTTCTTCTTTAGTCTATTTTTTATCACTTTTGCTTTCTTGGGAACATTGTTAGTTAGTACATGGTAAACTTGTTTATCCATTTATTTACTGCATTATTATTTCTAAAGTTGTTGTCTGTTTATTTTCTTGTGTAGTGGTAGTCTCAGGTTGGTTAGTATTGTTTGCAAATTCCACTAGGCAACTGACTTCTAAAGTTGCCTTAGGTTATAGACCTAATATATAAGCAACCTTATTTATAGGAAAATATACGTGTAAAGTTCTAATATATACCTAGCAGTTGTTGAAGTGATAACTCCATTACAGAAGGATTATGTATCTGTTAATAAATGTCAACTACAGTACTGAAATTCCTCCAGCAAGCAGATGCAAGCTAAGGGTGTTTATTGCTGCGAGAGCTGTTGTCTTTGCCAGACCTATGCTTTAGTGTAGAACAAATCTGTGGGCTTTCTGGTCCAAAGAAAGGGTCCCAGTCACCAGCCCTTACTGTTGTAAACAGTCCTTGTTCAGCAGACAAGTGTGCTGCCTAATCTGATAGGGAGTAGTTCAAAAGACTGGTTTTTTGGTAGTTCTTAGAGTATTTTTATTCTGAGATAGTTAGGCCCAAAATAGTTTACTGATGGAGAAGGTAGTTTCTTATTGTAATGCGTTGTAGTGGAAATAACGTTTCTATCGAATTCTAGCAATGTTGGCTATGGCCAAGATACAGTAACGCAGCTACAAAATGAGCAGGAACCCCTGCAATGTAAAACAAAGTGAGAAAATAAAAACGGTGCTAACGGAGTCTTACCTTCTGTTTCAGTGCCGCCCATCCAAAGGCCGAAAAAGAGGTTATTGCTGGTGCGTGGATAAATACGGACAGCCGCTTCCTGGATATGATGGGAAGGGAAAAGGAGACGTCCACTGCTATAACTTGGAAAGCAAATGAGGGGGTAGAGACCATCTCTTCTGGCATCCGTGTGTGGCATTTCGACGTATTGGAGACCTCAGAGGGGCTGGGCAAAAACCGTGGACTGCGTTGCACGTGGAGCTGTGCGTTCTGCCTCCTGCCTTGCCGGGGCATTCACGGACTCTCGGGACTCTGCAGCTGCACCCCGCCACCGACACGCTTCGGGCTCCCTATAGCACGGATAGGGAGCTCTGACTTCCCAAGTAAATCTGCACTATTGATACCCAGAAAGGAGAGAGAGGAAAAAATAAATAAATTTTTTAAAAAGGCACTTCAGAATGGATTCAGGGAGTCTCCACTGACTTTTTAAAGAACGGCCTGTGACCAATTTGATCCCGAAAGATACTGTGTTTTATGTTAAAGAGTTTATAGATTGTAAGCTTGTTTAAAAAAAAAAATTAAAACAACAACAGCAACAACAAAAAACACAAGGATTTAAAGTTTAAGCTTTTTTACAGGTCTGACGGGAAACTTATCTTCACGGGTAAAATGTTTTATAAAAATCTCAAAGAACTTTTTAAAGAAACGTATTTCTAAAATAAAGACATGGCTATTTTTTCTGTAAAATATATGATGAATATTCTGTTAGTCTGTATTTAATATAATTGTTTTTTAATAAACTTTATTTAAATGTAACATGTGAATACCAAATATTACACAATAATTTTAGTGTAAACTTATGTATGCAAAGAGAAACCGTGGGGATGGGATGATTTACAAATATGTATAGATTCATATGCATACACACTGACCTATCCTACATGATAGAAATGGATTTGTGGAGTGAAGGAAATGTTTCCAAAAGAGGTTAAATTTCCTCATTTGAAATAGCTACAAATACCAAGCTAATCTTTTTTTAAATGTTGGTTTGTTTGGTTGTTTTTTTTTTGTTTTTTTTTTTTTACTTTATTAGTATTTCTAACGCACCCATCACTGAATTATGCCACTGGAAAGATTGACAGTTGCACTGAAGCTCTCTGTAAAGCATCCTTCTGTCTGTTCTTTGCTTCAGTTAGTGCAACAGGGCTTAAATTTCCTCTGTTTCCTTCAGAACTGTCCATGCTAGTATAAAATATTCATGGACAAAAAATTGCCATTACAGTATGACTCTTTCTGTTTGCTTATTTATTTTTAAAAGCCTGTATCTATTCTCTGTTGTCTTGATATACTCTACCAAAGCACATATTCTGTATGAGGAACTTCTGTGTAAGTCAATGCCAACACGATGGGGGATTATGGACCCAGCTTTGAGACCTGTGCGCTTCATTTTTTTTTTTTTTTTCCTACTGCACGACTGTTGCTTCCTTTGACTTTGGTGGAAGTGATTTGCCTGCATCCGAGCATAGAATAAGAACCGTTTGGTTTAAATATTTAAGCCAGTTCTCTGCCATGATGTTATATGTCCTTTTAATCACAAGAGAAGTGTTTTGGTTTTGTGCTGATACGTGATGCTTTCACATAAGGAAGTCTTTGGCACCGATTCGAGGCTGACTGTTTATTGAACTTCATGACAAACTCTGTATGACAATGGAAGTGGGATAAGGAAAGGTGGCCTGTGAAATGTAACAGCTCTCTTGGAAAGTAATGCCATATTTTGTATGTGTATTTATTTATATATTTTATATAAATATTTTATATATTTATATAAATATATAATATATTCTTATAAGTGTCACTATAAATGTTTGATGTCGCTGTAGAAAACAACAAAAAAAAATAGAACCCATCAGCACTGTAATTTCCTGGCGGAGCGGGGATTCGATGCGAGTTCGGAGCCGTCCTCCCCCATGGCTTCGACGCGATCGCGGCCGCGCTAACGGGGGGGCTGCTGGCGCGTAGGGGAGCCACGGAAAGGGAGTCAGCGGGGACAGGGGCTGCCGAGAGAAACCTCGCGGGGTGCCCTAGGCTGCGGGTGCCCGCGCAGCCTCCCCGCGCCGGGGAGCCGCAGCCGCCCTCGTTTCCTGCCCCGGGTCGTCTGCAAACTTGGCAGACGTGAGCAGGTTTTTAATAAGCAGCTTGGCGAGACCAAGGCGGTCGATCGCTGCAAATCGGGCGTTTCGAGCTTTGCCCTGATAGATGACAGCTGAACCGCCCGGCGCGTACTCCGCGCAGCTTCCTCGTTTCTGTCTAGTGATGGAAGCTGCCGTCATCATTAAAACTGAAATTTTAAGCCTTCGGAAGAGTAAGGGGAGGAAAAGCATATCTAAGGTGACGCTTAGTCCACACTAATATGGACTTCCCAAAATATGGTTGCAGAAAGCTTTCTGAGTTGAAGATTTATTGCAATTTTGCTGCTGCAGCAAACGTAATGCCTGCAAGGTTTTGTTGGCCAAAAAAAGAAAAGTACTAGGCCTTTTCTTTTAAGTTACAAACCATTTCCTCTCGAGTAGTGTCACACAAGAAAAAAAGTTATATATAGCAGTGTTTGGGCACTGTAGATAGGAAAATAAGGTTTGGGTTCCTGAAAATGAGTCTGTATGTCACCTTTTTTTTTTTGATCCTGAACTCCTGAGCCTTCTGAAAAAGAAGAATAGTATCTCATCAAACAGGGAAGACAGCTGCCTTCCAAGCCACATTTTGCCAGCATGCAAGAGCATGTTTTAACAGCCCATGGCAGTACTTGTGAGTGGTGGGTTTTGGTACATTTTTAAGCTTTTTATATTTTGCCCCCACATTAAAAATAAATAAATATAAAAGACATGTTGGCCAATAAAAGTTCTTGAATGGCACAAAAAAGTCTTTAATCCGTGCAGAGCACCAGCTTTATTTTTAAAAAAAAGACATCTTAGGAAACTCAAAATAAACTCCGATTCAAGAAAACAGTTCGTCACATGGACTACAAAAAAAATACATGATTGAGCTACTTTAGTGGTGCTAATGAATCTAGCCTTCTGTATGTAACATATTAAACATATAGCCATAGGAAAAAAAATAAGAATTTCTGTATGGTTGTGCAAGTCAGTTTGGTTATCCTGCTTCCAATAGATGTTTTTAAAGCAAAGACACTGTTAAAAACTAACAAATAAAGTATTTCTCGTGTGTAATTTAAAGCTCACCCCTTGTTCAGAAATTGCCTGTTCCGTACTTTGTACGAGCGCAGTTACTTGCACTAGTTTTGGACGCTTCCCATTGTGTACCTGACTTTCCTGACACCTGGCATTCTTGGTATGAAATAAAAAAAATAACCTTATTTCCCCCCGTTAAAACACACTAATTAGAAAGAAGAGGAACAGTGGTGGCTTTTTTTTCTTTTCTGGGTTTTTTTTGTCGTTTGCTGTTGTTTAACGTTACTATTTCTATGAAGACAAGGGGTCAATTCAACAAGCACGTTACATGTCATTCAAAGGTTTTTCTCGTGGCTATGGGAGAGCCTGCATAATTAGTGCCTAATTCATCCGAAATATTTGTGGGTTACATTTGAGCAGGAGAATGTGGGCAGCATCAAGCAAACGGATGGGTCAATACCAGTTCAGGGGAAGAGCTCCTTTCCCTCTGCCTCAGGACTTTGTTGGTGGTGGCAGGAACGGAACCAATGCACTGGAAAAATATCTGCTGTTCTGGTGCCTTCACTGCCTTCAGTTCATCCTTTTTTTTATCAAGTAAACATTTGCCAGTTTTTTTTTCTATTTTTAACAAGTTCTTTCAAGACTCTCAGGCCATCCAGGTGAATATTGCGACGTCTCAGAAAAATCCGTGTAACTTCTAACATTGTTTACATGGTAAATATTTGCACGGCACCACAAAGGCTTAATGTATATACTGCAAAAGTTGCCTTTTTTTTTTTTTTTTTTTTTTTGCACAGACGTCAACTCTAGATGCTACATGGGTACCATATGTAGCCCATATTGATGTGGTAAGTATTTATTTTAACCAGAGTAATAAATAGTTGCATAAATCCCTATAATTGTCCAGAATGCAAGTTAAAGCTGCCTGCAGGCAGCTCTATTATCTTTCAAACTATTTGAGAAAGTTCCCTTTTTTAATGGACCTACTGTGCTATAGTCTTTTGAGCTCAGAATATCCTTTTCCACCTTTTTGGCATGCACACCCTTCAGGGCATAATGTTAGCTATTCGTGCACAGGGGAAAGGAGGCTTCAATGAATACCAAAACCACAGAATTAATTAGTTTTTAGTACAGTCTGAACTTTTTATGACTAAATTCCATAGAAACCTTAACACAGCATAATTCTTTATTGAACTGAGCCCTAAATTTAAGTAATGGTTTTACAAATCTTTTGGGAAATCATTTTTTGGTATCTCTAGTCACTCTTTAAAACTGCGTAACCCAGGATGGCTCCACAGAGATTTTATATGTTAGCAATACAAATTATATTTAAAGTATGAAAAGCGCTGAGCAGTTTTCCTGGATGCCAAAGCTTATTAGTATTTCAAATGAAATGTTTATATGGGTAGCTGTTTTGTATGTAAGCCTGCTGTGCATTTAAAAACTCTTCATATTAATTTTTCTAAAAGGGTTCCAAAACACAAGCATGTTCCAAAGGCGAGCTTTTTGTGGTCGCTATCTGTAATAAGTCTTTCATTTGCAAGCGTGTGAAATTCATTCTGTTTAAGAAAGACCATTAGAAGAGAAATGTTTTGCTACGTCCAGTGGACCTGTGTATCTTCTTCCAACTGGAAAGCATTCAACCTGTCAGCATGTGGGAACTCGGTATCTCCAGTTCCAGCACATCAGATTCTTTGCATTGTACAAGAGATTGGGTGCGCGAATATTACGTCTTTTCCTGCTAAAAGGGAAATTTCCTGGTAAAATGGTAAAGAACACAAATTTGTTGCTCCCCAGAAGAAGTTTTAGTGTTCAAACTCTTTCTGCGTTTTGTGCTGTATCATTTCTTTCCATTCAGATTTTGCAGCTCTAGAAACCTATGCACCAGCCCTAGAGAACAGCTCATTGTAAAAACTTTGCTTTTGCCCTGTGCTTTTATTCAAAAGTGCAAATGACTCCCAGGCTGCAGCCAAAAAAAAATAAAAATGGAGACCAGGTATTAGCAAAAGCGAAGGATAATGCTGCAAATCTCAGTTTATCCTTGCAGAATGCTTGTCCTGCTGTAGTATGTGTCCTGGCTTTCCACTTATGCTGACTTATCCAGATTCCTTAAGAGCCTTTCACTGTCATGGCTAATTTCACCTTACTGCTCTCTCCATGAGTGGGGATGGAAAGAAAAGCAAAGAAGTTATTGTTCCAGAGAGCAGCTGAGATTTCCACCAGAAAAGCTATCAAGCTGAAGAAAAATGCTGTTGAGAAGGGCTGTTTCCCACATCCACGTGCATAAGACCTTCCAAAAGTGGGGTAGCAAAGGGGCTTGGTTACTAGACCCAGGCAGAGTATGCGTTTCCCTCAGACCTTGTAACTAGAGATCGGTGGCTATTTTTGCCTGCTTATACCACACAGACAATATTCAAGGTGAAGATGTGTTTCCTATGTCTGCTGCATATCACATAACTTGCACCCAGTAAAAAAGCCCTAATGGACTGAGCCTGAAAAGTTGATTATTGCTTTATCACACGGGTGCCAGACGCAACTTTCAGCCTGCAGATCCTGCCACGCATTTCCACAGCTGCTGTTGCCCTACTACTAGCGACATGTTGCTGCTCTTCTTGCTCTGGTCCCTTGCCGGAGCCACATGGTGCAAGCTCAGCTGCCAAAGGGGCAATGAACAGAAGCTGCAGGCCAGCAGAAAACATGAAAGAAGGAGACGATGAAGATATAGCCAGCATTTGCTCTAGGACTTCAGAGACATGCCACACGGAGATACTTTTCCACGGAACTGCAGCATCCTATTGAACTGCAAAACACCACCAGCGAGAGAGAGAGAAAAAAAGAAAATCACACATCACGGTTGGCGTAATTATGCAATTAAAAAAACCTCAGTGTAGGCACAAATGTGCTGCTCTTTGTTAGCTTGAGAGTGGTTTGAGGAGCCTTTGCAGGTAAAAAGCAGCAGGAAAACTGCTGGTGCCATGGGCCGTGTCTTCGGCAGGGGGCTCTGCTGGCAAAACTCTGCCCCGCCAGCTATGCTCGCCAGCGCAGACGTGCTCTAAGCTGCGAAACATGTTTCATAATTAAAAAGCAAGAAGCCAAGTGTATGTGCAATGCTCCCTTCACTGCTGCCGTCATTCGCTGGGCTACCCACACTATGGCTCAGAGGTTATAAAACGCTGGAGAGTTTGAGACGGCAGACAGAAACTTTGGCAAAACGAAACACCCAAGATCTGGAACAGACTAAAGTTAGCTTTGCTCGTTTGACCTTATTCTGCATCCGCGGGCACCCTCGCGCGCACGTCGCTCTCGTAGGAGGCTCCCTGCTCTCCGTGGCTGCCCTGCAGACGGACTTTGCACCCTGGGGGAGGAGGGGCTTCGGCAAGGAAGAAAGAAAGGAAAGTAAAATAGAGCCCTTGTTTGTTGACAGAGCTATTGTCAGAGCTGTTTTCATTACTCAGAGTGCAAGTGCCGGTAAGTTTAGGCTCCTTCTGCGATGCAATTGTTTTGGGCACTTTCCAGTACGGCTGAGCTAGCCAGCTAAATCTTGCTAGCTGCCCCCGAGCCGTGGTCCTGTCAGACCCTCCCTTGCAGCCAGAAATTTGACTGGGTGAAGTGGTGCATACGTGGTGACATGCCACCAAGAGACCCCCTCTGCCTGCCCGCTGCCCTCCATTGCCTTGTGGTACACCTGCTGCACAAGTCTTGAAGGGGGCAGATGTGCTAAGCACAGTTAGGTGTCCGTTAAAGTTAAGATGCTCTTATGCAGCCTATTTCCCTGTCTAACTCTCAATGCAAAGTCCAACAAGCGCATAAAATAATAGGTCCGTAAATAAAGACGTGTCTGTAAATAAAAAGCCTGGGAGCTGTTCTCAGTGCAGCCTGGGGAGGCTGTTTAGGCTAGTGGCTTTATCTGTGAAGCGATAGCTAAGGAAGAGTAGAGCCGTTTCAAAGTTGTTGTTATAAGACAGAGATAGGACTTGTCTGTTTGGCATGCAGCATGCACTCACTGAGAGTCTAGCTCTGAATGAGTCACCTGGGCCATTTTTTTTTCCTGCCTCTTTTTATTATTATTGTAATTCCTACAGGGGGATGGGGGGAAGGGCAAGTAGAGCCTATTGTGGCTCTGCGTTAGCAGGCATCGAGGAGGGTAGAAATCTCTCTAATTCTGCTAAATCAGAAAGCAACATTGCTGGTAAAGCACAAACATCCCTCGTGCTGACTTCTCAGGAAAAACAGCTCTGGTTTAGTGTTCTGTTGGGGCACCCGTATTACACCCGACACTACGGGAGCCGGGTGCCTTCCAAGGGTGCAGTAAGTGACTAGCTGCTGTCCACTTTTCTTCCCCATCTTCCGTCCCCTTGAAGAAAGTAAGTTATATATGAGACAGTCTGTGTGCTGCTTTAATTTGGAATGTGTTTAGGACTTTTCTTAGCAAGCGCAAGGTCAAAAGAAATATATTGCTTTCTGGAAGGGAAAAGGCTGAAACCTGAGGTGCTTAATATTCGATGGTGCTTTGGGCTAGCCCTGGGGAAAGTTGCTCCCTAAATATTGCCTTTGCAGTGCATGTGTCCCTGGTGGCCGAGAAGCGGTAGAGATGCTGATGAGCTTCCAGTGTTGCTGAAGGCTGTTCCCCCCACCCCATTTTCTTCCTTTCCTTCTTTGCACCCTCCCCCCGAGCGCTAACCTACATCGAAGGGTCTCTGCTGCACCTCTAAGTAATGAGCAGAATTGACTTGGAGCCCCGTACCAGGTGACCGTAGGTCCTCTTGGACAGCTTTAGGGCAAAAAGAAGGTAGCAAAGAAAGTAGAGAGGGCAGTGACCTCATGTCTTTGCTATGAGCGACAGGCCAGGGGCAGGAGGAGGCATGGCTGGAACAAACCCGGCCGCAGCAAACCTGACAGCGTTTTGGCAGGAAGAAGCACAAACTAGGGCAACTCGAGGTAGCGTTCTCAGATAACGTAAACCAAACGTTACAGGCGCTTACCTAGGACCTTCACACCAGTTAGTTTCTTGTGGGTGGGAGGGGTGCGAGCGGGCATGAAGGGAGGGAGCTGAAATAAGCAGGAGCAGCACGTCCCCTCCAGACTCCCCGCTGCACTCCAGGTGCCTGGCGCCGTTTGGAGCATCCTGAAGCACCGTCCCCGTCTCCCTGCTCTTCCCCACTGGGCTGGGCTCTCCAGCGCTGGAGGAGCCGGTGCAGAAGGCTGGGGCCAGGACTGCCAGCTGGCATGTGCCAAAAAAAAAAAAAACCCAACCCAAAAGCAAAAAACAAAACAAAAAAACCCACTCTCAAACAAAACAAAACAAAACAAATCAAAACTACCCATACTATTGATGCTGACGATAAAAATTAGGACAAATCACAAGATGAGGTAGCTCTGGCCTCGCAATGTAGGCTCGCTGGCAGCAGTGTGGTAGCGGAGCTGTAACTTACCTCCTTGCGTTAGACCTAATCGCAGCGCACAGAAGAGTCTGGCCCAAGTCAGACAAGCCCAGGCCAGCGCGGCGCAGCGCGGCGCGGCTCAGCAGCAGCCTGTCCTGGTGAGTCCTGGCAAGATGTCACAGGAGGCCAGATTGCAGATGAGGAGGCACAGTCCCCTGTTGCTCTCAGCGGGAGGTAAGGAGCTAAAGCCCTTTCAGAAGTTGGCCCGTCGTGCCTGAATGCTGCTTTGGGAAGCCTAGCCCATGGCTCGGCTTGTGGGGCTTAACGTTATGGGAAAGGATTCCCTAAAACCTGCTCCCTGGTCAAAGCTCTAATTTCTTGCAGCTAGGGTGCAAACCTGCCACCCTGGAAAACATTAGCAGTAGCTGTGCCCTAGACTGCTACGCTGCACATAGACTGGTGCTATTAATACTTACTGAAATGGTGAACATTTCCCCTATAAATAACAATCCCAGCAACAAGAACCAATTTCTGTTCTTTAGAAATCAACCTTTCGCCAAGGTTGACCGGGGAGGCAAAAGTCAGCATGCTCTTGTGTGCGTGCTGTAACTGCCGCGTGGGTAGATAGTTTTCCCTCCTGGCCTTCACCAAGCCCTATGACTGCGGTTCAACGCTGCGCGCGTGCCATGCAAGCAGCCAAAAAGTGCGATGCCACAAAACGGCAACACGTTGAGCGCAGATTTCCAGGCTGGAGCTCTGTAGCTTCTACACGCCACTTCCCACTCGCATTTTGAACCCAAAGTTCGTGCCAAGAAACTGCGAGTGGATGTTATGCTGAGTTGTGCTCCTGCCAGGCTCAGGGACAAGGTTATCCTCTCCTCCCCAGCCGCTTTCTCTGGCAGGGCTGGCGCAGCCCGTTTCCACTGCCAAGCCCTGCCAGCTCCTGCCTCAGCTGCTCCAGGGGTAAAAGCAACTTGAAGTAGGCAGGGGAAACAACTGCTTTCTCCCTCTTTCTCTGAAATAGCTAAGCAAGACGAAGGAAAAGGCAAGGCGAGGGGACAGGATGAGGACAGAGAGAGGGACGAATCCCAAGTTCCCAAGCCAAGAGGAGCATCTTCTCTGTTTTTGGCAGAAAGAGTTAAGCTGGGGTTCCCCCCCCCACAACCTCCCTTTTATACCCTCTGAGTTTCTGTGCAGGAAATGTTTCTTTCTAGCGCTTGTCCGTCTCTGTGTTATCTTCTAGACGTGCTCACGCTGCCGTGCCGGGCTTTGGAGTGGAGGAAGGCATCCAGCTTTCCTATGCAGGAAACCTTTTAATGACTTCCCTTATAGGCTACTCCTTCACTCAGGGCAAAGGCTTCCAGAGCAAAACAGGGATTGAAAAGGACAGGAGGTGGGATAGTGTGTGTGTAAGGAGGAAATCAAAAAAAGAAAAAAGAAAGAAGGAAAAAAAAAGCAAAAGATGAAAACTCGGTGAGAAAAAGTGGAGCTAGAAGCTCAGGAGGCAGAGTTATAGGAAGAGGTATATTTTCCACTCCTCTTCCAACTCCTGCTGCGACGTCGCACTGAGATTGGACCTGCTCCACTTCTGCTCCCACCACCAACAAGCTGGACTCAAAGTGTAGTTTCACGCGGCCCTAGAGAAACTTGCAAGAGACCAGGACGGTGTAGAGGAAATTATTTAATAGAGCATCTTAAATAACATGATAATACCAACATGTGAACAATTTACACCTGTCAAAGGTTGCACAGAATATCCTGCTGTGTGTTACCATATAGCCAGTGCATATGTTTGGAAAATAGAAACAAATATTGTCCCATTAGGTGCTTCAGTATATAATCCAGGTTTAGACTTTCTTTTTTAAGAAACAGTTTGACATTGAAACAGAGGTGCAAAAGCAACATGATATATAAACAAAACAGGTTTTAAATAAGTTCCTAAGCATGTTCTCTACTGAAAGCTATTTTTTCAAATTCAGTTTTACATCTATAAATACATAGTACAAAAATGCAAGTTTACAAGCCATTTCTCCCAACAGAGTTATGCCATTTGAAGTTTTAAGTAGCAACATTCCTCCAACATAGGATACATACATTTAAGAGCAATAATATTAAGTATTTACATATAAAGTTATGAAGTGTTTGAGGATATAAATTAGTAACAACATACAGACAAAAATACATTTACTGTGAAATAAATAATTCAACAGCTTTACATACGAGGGTGTCCATAATATTATACAAACATAATATACAAGAGTGTAGGACTTGATCTTGCAGTTGCTCATATCTGACCGTTACTCGAGCAGCTGAGTAATCACAGTGCAGTAAAAAAGCTACTTTATGGGGTTACTCATATGCTGAACGTCTACCACATAACTACCTTACTGAAACAGCTTCTAACTGAAAGCTCGATCAGGCCCCCCGGAAAGTGTGGTGTGAATGAATGTGTTCAGTTTTATTCTTGTGAACTGAGATATTGTTGGCATTCGGGGTCTCCTTTCAATTCTGGAGATCCAGGAATTCTTTTTCCATTTTTCGGATAGACACACCAGCATCCAGCAGACTCTCCATCCAGCGAAGTTTCACACTGGAATGATTAGGAAAACCAAACAGAACTCAGAATAAGCAACCGACAGCAGAAGATCAACTATGAAATACTACAAGTATGGATGTTTGGACAGAATTAGGATTAGAAACTGGGGAACTGCCACGCACAGACTTTTTTTGGAGTGCAACGCTCTCTCTTCTGACAAAAACCTCTAACCAGCATGCTTGGTTAGGGAGCCTTGACCCTAGCTGAACTCCCTCCCATAAGAGCAACTTCAGACTTAAAGCCGTTTGCCCACTCCTTGATAAACAGCAGAATAAAACAGTAATAGGTTCCACTGTGAGAAACTGAGGGAAGGCAAAATATACTGGCTAGCAGTGTGAGAGCAATGATTTCAGGGTCTGATTTCGCCGAGGGAAATAGGGTTCTTTGGGGGAAAGGAGGTTAAAGTGATTTCTGTATGTGCCTGGTTCGATCCCAGGTTGCAGCGTTTGTGAGTAATGCAGTGGTGGCATGTCCAACACAAAGGAGTCACGGTAACATGGATTTCTGCAGACCAACTCAAATTGCGTGCTTGGCCTGTGGTTGTAAGGGTGTGGGCGGAGGTTTGGAGCCGTCATTAAGTTTGCAGATTACTCTTAGTGTAACGTGAAATGGCTTCATTAGATGCCATAATGCTAAGCAGTATTATCAGCAATACAATCCATAGGCAGGACAAAGGAGTTTTTTTGCTCTGCTTTCAGAAGTCTAATCTTGCTCCGGAGATTTTTGCCACTGCCAGTGTATTTCACCCTGGGAGCTGGAGCCTCATATCTCACTGTGATATTACATATTTGGTGTACTTTGCAGGCAGTGCGGAGGATATTACAAATTAACAGTAACCAGGAATACACTGACAAAATAGGTGTACGATGCTTGATTTGGTCTGGGAACACACAGGGTTAAAATCTTTTGGCGAAGGCCTTGTGTGCACCTGTTCTGTGAATGAAAAAGACTCCTGCCTCCATTTCTGTCCATCTAGGACATGCGGCTCACTTTTAAGAGAAGAAGGACAAACCATCTGCTCCCACTGCTAAGTATCCCTAATTTCACAACCTGCTTTTCCAGCAGCTGCAGACTCGTGAGTTTGGGAGCCGCAAGTTATGAAAGGGCTGGCTGTGACAGACCGGTAGCAAGCCTGGGTCGAGCAAATTGGGAAAAGGCACGTACCTGTTTGCTGTGGTAAAATCCATTCTTGTTGCAGTTGGGCAAATAGAATTTGTACATCTCCCCTCCGCTCCTTTGCTGGGCTTTAGCCAATTTATACAGGGCTCGGTAGAGCTCCTTCTGACAAGGTCCCTGGAGGAATACAATGCAAAGGTTGTCAATGCAGAAATCACAAAGAAAGCAGGCAAACAAAACGTGATCGGTATGAGGCCGACTGAGAGCTGAAAACACTTCTTAGTCATAAAATCTGCACGGGGCTGCCTTGCGTGTAGTTTCCACTTGCTTCAATAGCAGCACAGCTGGGAAACTCTGGCGTTGCACTTAGGCCTTTGTTTTTATTCTTTGAGGTATTTTCTGTCCTCAGAAACATGAGGATTTAAGTCCTTAAATTCCCACACAAGGAAATTTAACCTGTACTAAGTAAACACATTAGTGCTCGGAGGGTACAATCTCTCCTATTATGGGGAGGTGCACGTTGGGAGGCTGGTGTACGTGAGGCTGGCCACGTTCGCCGGGTTGCCATGGCCCTGCGTTCTGTTGACGTATGGAGAATAGGTGCAAGACATATATAGCCGGTGCAAGAGCAAACATCTGAATGTTTGTTATCTTTTGCACGGGACATGGCTGTCGCGGAAACAGAATGGGGAACGACTTTGCAGCTCTCAGACCCAAATCCGAATTGCCCAGACTGAGGAACGGAGGACTGTTTGCAAGGTGCCCTGTTTTCCCTACGTGCTTGCTTGTTTGCTTGCTTGCTTTTGTGGCGTTTTATAGTCATAGCTGTCATCTACTAACAGTGCCTGACATGTTTAAATGGGTGAAAGGAGAGTGGAAGTGACTTTACAAATATTTTTAGTTCAGAGTGAAAATTATCTGGCCCTCTGATTTTGCAAGACCTTCCCCTGTCAGGCCCTCACATAAGCAATCCTGTTCAAGTCAATGAGTTCACCTGTAGTTCTGGTTCAGAAAAGCAGAAGCCTTAAAAATCAGGATTGGAGCTAACAGGACTTACATCTAATAGCTGAAAACTAAGTCAGTGCTTAAGTTCTGTTCTGAATGTCAGCAGGCTTCCTAGCCTTTTTTTTTTTTTTCAATTTGACTCTGTGGCCATACAAAACTGGGCTTCTGTCCTGTTTAACTCCAGTTTAGCTCCGTGTCACAGGGCTGTGCTGGATGGCTGGAACGAGCCTAACTCTGGTTCTCTGGTGCCCTCAAGTGGAACTGGGACCTGCTTGCACGCTCCCCTCACCCCCATGTACCCACTGCAGCTTCGCAGGGCTGAAGGTAGAAGCTTATTTTAACCGCTGAGCTTCTGGCCTTTTCACATAGGCCTACTCACTCGTGCTGCACTGTGATCAGAAACAAGCACGTTGTAGTTTGGATGAAAGCGTCATCATCATTTACATATAGGGACGTCTTTCTGTTTCGCTGAGCGCTGGACCAGGCATAAATGCCTTTTATTTTCTAATTAAAACACTAAAGATGTCCAATATTGTAATACAGATTTCTGGAATGTAAGGGCCCATATTATAAGCTGATATTAATTGCAGAGCAAGATTCAGCCTCTGCAAGGAGTTTCTATGACTCCATAACTGATGCACATCTGCTTTTACAGCCACTTCCATTTTGCCTGGTCCTTAGGCATCTGATCGAGGCGTCTCAAAAGAAGAAGTCTGTTTGCTGGCTACCCGAAATATTGACATCTCAGGGCAGCTGATAAAGTGTCACGCACTTTTTCATTCGGAATTCTAACTCAATAGTATCTACTGAAATGCTGTTTGAAAGGCTTGCCAGAAAACCCACCTGCTCTCTCCATTTCTTGAGTTCAGCTATTCTCTTTGCTTTCATGTTTTCGTATGCAGTGATGGCGTTCCAGGGGATGGATTTGTCCTGGTCGATGGGAAACATCAACTGGTAGCTCAGCAGCTGATCCTGGGACATTTCCGTGCTTTCCAAAGTCACATCCTCAGATTCTACAGAGTCTGGAAAGGAATGACGGTGAGGTGGAAATGTGAGCTTTTGCCTTCACTTCCCCAAGGAAAAAAGAAGAAAAAAGGAAAAAAATCTATAAAAAAATAATGCTGTATCTAAGACAGACCAACTTTAGTAGCTCTTGCAAGAGTAATAATTTACATGGGTACCACATCAAATTAAAGTTCTGCAATATATTCATGTGAGGACACATCAGCTGTTTGCCAGTCAGCTGGTTATCTTATTACCCTCTGGAATCATCCAGATACCAAAGAGGAAGCTGAAGCCAGTCTGTCGGAAACAAAAGGTCTTCCTTGACTGCAGTAGGTAGAAGACGCTTTGCTAAATGAGGAAAGACCTGTAACAGGTCTGGATTCTTTTAATCCGAATGATGAGTTTTGGTTTCTATGGGGGGAAAGGAACTGGTCCAGACCCCATGCCACGGCGTCCTTTAGTTTGTGCTGCCGCTTGGCCGGGCTCGCGCGCAGCAAGGGGCAGTGGGCGCTGCTGGCCCGCCGAGGGTCGGTGGACCCAGGGACCGGGAGATGCTGCGCGGGACCCGGGGGGCCCGTCAGCCCGCGCCCAACTCGGAGCGCGCCGAGGCGCCCGCTGGAGGCAGCAGAAGCTCTTCCCAGGGGGGTTAAAGGGGGCGCCTCGTGGCATCAGCCTTTGGCGCCTGTTGGATTAAGGTTGCAAACAGCCAATGGACTGAAACAGTCAGCGCGCCTTTCTCCCCTCCCCTCCTCGAGGCGATGCGTTAGGGAAAAAAGGAAGATTTAAGGAGGGAAAGAAAGAAAGGATAAAAGTCAGAGGAAGAACACCAGCAAATACTGGACCGCTTTAACCGAAGACGGCTTAAACGCTTGCGTTTAGCGCCTGCTTGTCCCGCCACCACCCCGGACCAGAACGACGCCACCTCTAGCGCCGACGGCCCCCGCTGCTTTGAGCCAGCCGCCGTTATTTGGGCAAGGCTATGGGGGAGGCCCATCTCCTCCAGCGGTCGCCCATGGCGCAGCAGCGGCGAGGGCCGCGAAAACCACCGCGCGGCAGACAGCAGACGGCGGCGGCGCGCTACCTGTGGGCTCGGCGGCGGCGGCGAGGCAGGCGCCCTGTCCGCGCAGCAGGGCGCGCAGCGGGCCCGGCTGCTCGGGCGGCGGGCGGCAGCGGAGCCCGCGGGCGCAGCGGGCCGTGTACACGCCGCACGCCTGGCCGGGCCCTAGGGCGCACGTCTGGCAGCAGCCGCAGCCGGGCTGCCGCGCCGTCTCCACGCAGCCGGCTGCCACCGGCGGGCAGAGGGCCAGCTTCTCCGCGGTGCAAGGGGCGCAGCGGGCCGGCGGCGGCGGGCCTACTGCGCCGGCGGCAGCGCCGCGGCCCGGCGGCAGCGGCAGCAGCAGCAGCAGCAGCAGGGGCAGCGGCGGCAGCAGCAGCAGGCACGCCAGCAGAGACCTCACGCCGCTCATGGCAGGGGTGTGTGAGGGCCGGGCGACGCGGCGCGGAGGAGCGGCGGGCGGCTGGCGCACGTTCGGCTCGGCCGGGCCGTTTATACAGCGCCCGTGCCTGGCTGTTAATCTTTAACCCCGAGTTAACGATTACGCGAACGGGAGGGCCGGCGGAGCATCATTTGGCTGGCGGTTCATGTCCCCGACCACGCTTCCCCTCCCCTTTCACTTTCCCCCCCCTTTAGCTTTATTTTTCTTGCCCCCCAACCCCGCTCCCCTTCCCCGCAGACATGCGTTTAGCCCCTCGCCCCCACCTCTCGTCCTCCGCAGGGAAAGATGTGGTGGGGGGCCAGGGGAACCGGGCGGCGGCGGCGGGGGGAAGGGGGACGAGGGAGGTTTCCCCTCCCCTTCTGCCCGTCACACGTGTCTCCTTTTCTTGACATTTGATAAAAACGTAAATGTTTAAAAAAAAAACCAAAACCCACGCATTTGGAGGAGGTGGCGGCGGGGGGGAGAGCTGGAGGAGGGAGGAAAGGGAGGAGGGAAACCCCAGTGAAACCCAAGCAGCTGACTTCATATTTCCACAGCAACCCATGCAACAAACCCTTGTTTGATTTTCATCACGCGGCGGCAGGTTAGGAGGACACGGACGCGCCGAGCCGGAGGCCCCGGGGCCCGGGGGGGGAGGGGGGGGGCGCAGCCCTGGGGCTCCCGCAGCCCCGGCGCCACGTGCACCTAGGAGCCCTCGCGCCAACTTGCGGCCCAGGCACCCCCCCGGCCGCCCGCGGTGACGGGCCCCAAAACACGTGCTGCCGGGGATGCTGCTCCGGTTTTCTCTCTGCCCTGTCGCCTGCTGCATCGCCTCCAATTCCACCCGAAAAAAGGAAGAAGAAGAAAACTTTCTTCCTTTCCATGCAGTGCTTGTAACTACAATAAAAACTAAAGTGTTCAAATTCTGCTGTGCTGAACAGATAATTTTATCCTGGCATCTGCAGTATGTACTAAGCTGGAAATAGCAAATTCCACTGTCAAGTCATCTAATGTAACATGATTTTTGTTTGTTTGGGTTTTTTTTTTTTTTAAATGCATTCAATTCTCCTCTTTTGCAAGTACATCAACTATGTGAAAGAAAGTGAAGCAAAGCTGCAGAGCATTGCTTTATATTTTATTATCCACTTTTTTTCTTTCTGGTATGCATGCCAGCGGCTTTATTTGTAATATAGTACCTAGAGCATTTTAACCACCTATATGCATAAGTCAATCCATGAAAGTATTCTTATCGGTTACAGACATTTGCAACGTTTTCACCTAACACTTTACCTAATCCTTTTTAGCTGTCCAATTTCCAGCCATATAAAGGAATGTAAAAAAAAAATTTTTAGAAAGCTCAGGTTGTTTTCAGGATCTCTGGCTGGATACCCAGAAGTGTGCCACCACTCAAAACCGACTTGCATTTTGAAGCATATTAAACAAAACTAGTTTTACAGACTTTAAAAGAGTTCTGTGGGATTCATGTTTCTGCGACTTGGATCAGATTCTGGCTGAAGACCTAGGGCACAATAATTTCTGTGGAAAAAAAAGGGTAGGCTTTTCAAGCTCTAATGCTTATTTTCCCCTTTAATTTGTAAACTTTTTTTCTTGTGCATCTTGAGTAGAAAATGATAACTCTCTTACTCTTCAATATGCAGTGAGAATCCACAGAAAAGTAGCAGCTTAGGTTCAACTCCCTTCTTTCCTCCCTCAAAGTAAGTGGAAAAGAAAACAATACAAAATCCCTTGCATGAAGAAACATGAAAAAAAATCCCAAATGAAAAGTAGAGCCAGCTGGAAGATGACAAAGACCCAAAGAGCTCATATGCATGCACGTATGGGTGTGTATTTGTTCATCCGTATGCGTATTTCTTGCTTTAGATTGCTTTTGTATGAACAGAATTGAGGATCGTTCTACTGCTGACTGCTTGTGAGGAGACAGAGAAACTTAATGCGAGAGTCACGTTCCTCGCCTGAGCGCTGTCACCTTGCAGGACCGTGTTGCAAAGGTCGGTGTCCAGAACTTCCATTAGTTTGCAAGAATCTCATTCTTCCAAAGCACCATCAAGCTGTCAGGCCTTTGGCACTTTTCACTGCTGTGGGGCAGCTGGCAGTATCTGAACTGCCCAGACATTTCCTAACAACTGGAAGCTACGTAGAGGCCAGATTTTTTTTGAGCTTATCACCTAATGATAAGCAGACAAAACCCACAGATTATACAAAATTTTGAAGGTATTTTTGTTTTGTTTCCTTTATAGTCGCAGGTCAACTCTAAATGACGGCCTGACCCTGTTTTATTTGCTGTCCTTTGTACATTCAAACTGAGGAAACCTAAAACTCTGCTAAAGGAGACTTTGCGTGCAGATGCCTATCTACAGGAAAGCTAGACACATAAATCAGTCCCTTCATATTTTATTTGTATAAATATGACCCACATACTTCAGAACAGGTTGTGATAACTTAGGACAGTTTCAATCAACAAAGCCATGTTTTTGTATAGGCCATAAGACATCAATGAAGTGAAGGCAGTGTATATGTTTATGTAGGCTCTGTTTGATGTAATACTACAACTCATATACCAGTCTCCATCTCTGACCCTGACATTGCTTTAAAGAACACAAACAGATAAGAGTCAGGAGGTTAAAAACATCCACGATGTAAAGTTGTGTTTACTGAAGGGTTTTGATAGTAATTTTTAGGTGTTCCAACTGATGTCCTCTAATTTCAACCACTTGTCGGGAGACACCACATGAATCCTAAGCAGGGGTTCCTTTTCTACAAGACTTTTCTCATTGGTTTCTCAACAATGCTTAGCCAATGACCTCATATGTATGTTAAATAGAGTTTGTTTTGTTTTTTCTTTAAACTCATAGAACATAAAGTTTTATATAAGTTTATGTGCAAGCGCTCTTTATCCTCTAATCACCAAAAATTCAAGTGACTTGCCAAATAATTTCCTGCTGGGACTGTTTCTCTGGATGTGTTTAAAAAATAAGCCAACAAACAATGGAATATCATCATTATTTTTCTTTAAGTAAGAAACTGAACCTGAATTTAATACCAAAACTACTTTAGATAATATATGTACGTATACATATATGGCATCTAGTGTACAAAGAGAAACAGCTATGTTAGAAATACAAAACAACTGGCACCTTCTTCTCCTTAATTTGTCCTTCACAGCTATATAGATTACTAAAAATTATTTAGCAAAATAATTATTCATGAATAATTTAAGTGTTTATTGATTGTTTGGTTTCATAGTTTCTACTTTCTAACAATAATACGCATGTTACTTGGTATTATTTTTCTAGTCTGGCTGGGTATGAAGGCCTTTTAGAATTAGATTCCAGATGTAGATAATCAGGTGCTCCAAGTCTGATTTGCACCAATACTGTCTAACTTTTGCAGACTGACTTTTGCTAGAAAAAAAAATTGCTAGAATATAGAAGATATTTTAACAATACCTAACTGATTTGGGTGCAGAAACTCACCCAAAGTGAGTTTCTAACAAAGTCAAAAGGGAGAGGCTGTCTCATATTTAGTCTAGATAGGAAGCCTATGGACTTTCTGCATCAAATTGTGCCTTATCATATTCGAAAACAAAAAAGAGAGGAAAAAGTCATCCACCTTCTTAGCGGCACCCAAAGCATTTGGATACTGAGTAAAACATCTCATTGCCAAAGTCTTGTGTGCACAGGCCAGTCAGATAATTATTTGCCAAGAAGATCTACTGTAGTGCTTGCAAGACAGGTAAAAGAATAGTCCTTTACATGTGCTGCCATGGCTCAGCTGCTCTATGCAATGAATGGTACAAGTGAGAGTTTGTCTAGCTGGAGAAATAATCCAGAAACGCCTTGAGAAGGGATGAAATTACAGGTGCTCTGCAGGCTCTGAGTTCCTGCGGTTGGAGGCTTCAGCTTCACCCCTGCTGCTTAGTCTGCACTAATAACCCCAGGGACAGGGGTATTCCTGCTGTTGATAACACTTAGCGTATTTTTTCAGATTGCTGTCCTGTGCGGAGGCCAAAGAACTGAGGTTTCTGGTCTGTTTTGGAGAGTCCAAGGCTTGCACAGAGAACTGAAATTAAGTTAACTGCTTTGGGGACTCAGGGCCACCCCTTCCCTCAGGTAGTCAAACATCGTCTCCATTGAATTAGCCTCTGATATTTAACAAGTGTGAAAGCTTTTGATGATCACTGTGAGCTTAATCTATGTATATGTACTACTTCAAGCTCTTAGGACTGGACCCACAGTGAGATTTAGGCACATGCGCACTATCCATAGGAGCAAAGATCCCCAACTCGCTTCCGTGGGCTGAGAGGAAGGAGAGTAGTACGAAGATGTAGTAACCATAGGATCCAGTGCAGGCAGGTTCAGGCAGGATCCAGGTTCAGGCAGGTCGCCCTGCGTGATTCGTCCTGCTCGTGGGCAAACCCATCTCAGCAAGCACTTTAGAGAAAACCGAAGCCCCAGATTCAGGGCTGAGGGTGCCGCTTGCCAGCAGAGCGCTTAAAACTATGCAGGGCCCTTGAAGCAGAGCACATCTTGCAAACAGAGACCTGCAGGGGTTAATCCAACCTGTTATTAAATCAGAATCACACTGGAGATAAGACTAAATGTCACACGAATATTTGCCTGACCTACTGTATAAATAATCTCTGCCATCAAACACAGAGATCACACAGAGTTATTGGATTAAAAAAAGATCAATATAATTAATGTATAATGAAACAAAGCAAAAAGCCAAGATTAGATTGTCAAAGCACTTCGTTACAGATGAAAGCAGAGCGCCTCTCTTTACAAACAGCTATTTAACTGCATTCAATCAATCAGCGTGATCTTACCTTCTGCAGCGTAACCATATGGAAAAGAATAAAATTTCTAGTGACCCACAGCTTAGTGACTATGGGTCAGTTGTAAACATTAAGATAATCACAGAGGGGAATAATTAGATGTGTCAAAACCTTCTGTCTCCTGAAATCTGATGAATCAGGCGTATGCAAAAATGCCTAGTTAACTGTAATTTTAAACTTTTAATTTGATTTTTATTGTTGCTGTTTTTATTGCAATTAGTGACTGGTTAACCATGACATGTTTGTTTACAAAACCACATGACACCCCCCCCCTCCTCCTTTTTAATGTATTTTTCTAAATTTTCATTTAGTTATGTAACATTCTTTTGCTTCCCTCTGATTTGACAGCTTCCTTGGCCTCAAAGGTATCCAGTGAGAGCAAGTGCCACAGATTCATTAAGCACACGCAACACATGTGAGAGACCAAAGCAGCTAATCTGCCCTTCAGGAATCCTGAGTTTGCAACCTGTGTTTTTGCTTGCTTATTCATCTTTTCTCCAAATAAAGCTATCCCAATCTCATCATTTGGCCAGTCTCATCTAAGGATTTTGCTCTGTGTTTGTTTTTCTTTAATCAAATTTTTTTAATCAAATTTTTTCATCACCTGGCTGAGGCCAGAAAAACCCCAACTAGCAAAGGTCAGGATACACTATTGATTTACCTGCTTGTATCATAACACTTGTAGTACAATTTCAACTCCTATGCTCTCTGTGGACGTTTTCTCAGCTACCCAGGGTGATTTAGGATGCTGGACAGCACTTCTCCTTTCTCCACCACCCTGGTTCCACCCCGTCTTTCTTCCCTCTAGCACACTTACAATTATAACACATAGCCAGCCATAGTAGGAGAATTTCAATTGACTTCCCTCGCAGTGTGGAAAAGACTCTCTGGTGCTAAGTTATGGTTTCACCCATCTAGCTGGTTAGTGCAGTTTGTTCTTCTTTTTTTTTTTCTTTTTCTCTTTTTTTTTTTAAGAGAGGAGCAAAAAGTGCTAAAGTACCAGTCATCTTTCTATGAATGTTCTCATTGTTCTCATTCTGCATAGTTTATGATGCAATTAATTGCTCAATGCTCTCTCGGCTGGGAAGTATATCTTGAAACCCGTTTTCTCTAAAGTCCATTTTGTAAACTTGTTTCCAGTTTTTATGAGCAGTCCTGCTCGTACTTTCCTATATCTGAATACACATCACCTTTCCGTATCTAGAAAGTTGGATTTTCTGTTTCCAAAACAGGTACCATTTGCTTTCCTATCCTAAAATCATGAAATATATATTTTTCCCTTTCACTACTGGTTTCACCTCTCTAGGAGAAGAGATTAAATGTCAGGTTTAGGAAGCTCACAGTATCTGCCAGTAGAAGTGGGTACACTTCTACTAAACAGGGGACAAACCTTCAGTGAGATGAAGAGCTGAAAGTAGAAGGCAGTTAGAAGAGGATATGTAGAGCTAGGAAAGGACGAAAGGAGGAAATAGAGGACAACAGAAGTGAACAAAATGGCAGCAAAGGTAAGGAGCAGAAAAACATGATTTTATTATTTTTTCTGCCCCTAGGAGTAATGAAGCATATCCCTCCCCTTTCCATTTCTTCAGGAAACGTGAATTTAAAAACATCCAAGGAATAAAATACCAAAGATGCAGAACAGTGAGTCACTGACCTCTGATGCAAGTTCAAGCTTTTCTAATGAATACCTAGGCAAAGTAGAACAGCTACGACAAGTGATACTGAAAAGCTCTGACTGCAAAATAAGGCTGGACATGGCAATTACAGTCCTATGATGCACACTTGATTTCAAGGTCCTATTTCAGAGGAAAAGGGGATTTGGGATGAAGTCTCCTACTTCCTATTTAGTTGTCTAGGGCCTTTAGGTGCCTATATGGTAATAAAATAGCTGAGCAACAGAGCAGAGATTTGGTAGACGGAGGGAGGTGCTAGGTGAGGTGCTAGGATCTATGCCTAGCTTTACTTTTTAGTTGCATTGGAAACTGTTACCCAATAGCTTCAACTGGCCCAACTTTTCTAAGGTAGCTGCTTCAAATATTCCATATCTAAAATCCTGATTTGTTTGGGTTTTTTGTAAATTCAAAAATATTGAGGAGCAAGCTATCTTAATAGGCATTGGCAACTGGAGCCACAGCTGGAGCTAAGGACTCCTGTGCTTGTATGTCTTATATAACAAACCACATGGAGTGCAGACACCGCTGTGTTTCTTATTGCTCAGGGTTTTGTGTATAGCGGGAATGAGACTAGGCTGTGATTCTCAGGGGGAAAATAATCTGTTTTTATTTAAGAGAGTTGATTTTTCCACTTTTCCTTGCTACCCTAAAATTGTCCAGCTATGATCAGTTCAGCTGGATCACCAGCTAGTAGCAATCCAGATGGGCAGAGAGCACCTAACTCTGTCAACAGTAGTGTTACCATTTCCTGCAGTGGGAACAAAACCGAGCTCATAAATCAAGGGTGAAGACATATCTATCTCTTCTCTCTGTTCTTGGTAGTGTTTTTTTGTTCGTCTCCATCCAACATCATGCTTAGTCACCATCAGCAGGTAGATTGTGTAATATCCGTCCAGAAACAAATGTACTAAAAACATCGACCCTAGGTCAAGGTCATAGCTTAGCTTCTAAAGGAAAAATACTGCCCTAACGAGGGACCCTCGGTGGGAAGGCTGTTCTGAACTTATGAACACGCTCCGTGTTATACTTGAAAGAGCAAGACTCAAGAACCTGTTACAATTCTTGATTCACATTCATCCATGCAGAAAATGGGCTTTTTATGTTCCTATGTTTTTTCAAAACATGATGTCTTGGGGGCTAGATTCTGATAAGAATCTAGTGTCTATATGATCTTTTCCAACCTCAGCACCTGCAATCCATGTTTGGGCTCACTGATAAAAAAGGCTAATTTTTTGTAAGTGTTGGAATCCATGGCTCCCTTTAAGGGTTGTTTTTTTTTTTTAACACTAGCGTGATATTGCAATATAAATACGCATAAAAGAAATGCACATGAAGTGAGGAGCTAACCAAACAGTAGTTCATCCTTGTTGCCACTAGAGGATGAACATTAAACAACATTGAAACTGCATATTGCTAGTGCCTCTCTCAAAGCTTATTCTTTATATGTGTATACTGCAAGAGAAAACTGTGCCATTAAAACTTCTGGAAGTCAACTAGAGAAAGAAATGAAAGTGCAAACCCTGTAAACAAAGGAAATGTTATTTTTTTCTTTTCCCCCCTAGTGGATATAGTTACCTGTGAAGCATAAACAATAGCAGTTATATGTCAGAGTTTCATATTCCCTAACATCCTGGCTTTTAAAATTCAGAGACAAGACTTTCTTTGGGAATATCGTTGACTGACTAGAGGATAATATGTGGCTTAGTACTGTGTGGACCTCATTGAAGTCCCCTAGTACTATAAATGACAAGTAACGATAACACTGTTGACGGAGACAGAGTATCAGTCACATTTCAGACAACTAATTCTATTCATATTTTTCTCCTCAATCATAAAAGGTTATCAGAGCAATATTGTGACTTTTCAAAATTCATGAGGAGCTGAAGTACTGTGAGAGAAATGCTATAAAATATTTTTGCTTTTCTTTTTAAACTTTGCACACAAAGGAAAGAGAAGTGTTTTCCAAAATCTTGAAAACCATCAGTTTTGTGCATCTAGCTGTCTAGTACAGCTTCGGGACTTGCAAAGACCCAGTCAAAGTCAATTCTGTGTTGCCTCTCTGAGCAATTTGTTTCCCTCCACTGAGGAAATCCTATGGGACTTTACTGGTACCCATTGGTTCCAGAAATTTGGCAGGGAGGCAGCCATTTTGTTCCCCATCAAACTCGCCCAGTGTTTACCATGTTTTAAATCTTAGGAAGCTTTGCATTGTGCTTGGTCCAAACCCGGATGCCAGTAGCTCTATTCCTTGGATTTCTCCTGCATTTGACCTAGTCCAAAGTAGGGCCTGAGCAGGACATTCCCAGCAATTGCATCTCTGGCCTGCTAAGGTCTGGATCTTGGTGCAAACAGCTATTTATGACCTTTCTGCCTGGCACCATGGAGGGATCAGCCTAAGCAGACAAAGGCACTTAAGGGTCTGATAGATGAGATTATGAGCATTGATGGAAGACTGACGTCAAACGCTAGAGGGAGAGGCTCTGAAATTGGGCAAGGAATTCTGTTGGGAAGATTGGGCATAAAAGACAAATAAGGAAGGAAGCCACTAGAGGACAGATGGGAAAAGGCTTTTTGGTGGAGATATGTTAAGGCCGAGGGATTGGATGGGCTTGGACAGCAGCCAAGAGTGGCTTTGAGAGGTGACTGGGGGAGAGACCTAACAGAAGTAAGACCAAGACTTTCTGAAACCAGGATGAGAAGCCTGAAGAAGGAACAAGTGCAACTGGCTGTCCGGAAGGTACAAATAAACAGGAGACAGAACTGGGTCATTTGGATTAAGCGTTGGGTCAGGCAGCCAGACTAATCTGTGCTTGTCCCAGGGGTAGAGCAGGGTTTTATGCTAACCTTGCAGTTGCCTGATCTTAGTACAGCCCCTGGCGTGAATCATAGCTGCTGATGAAATGCCTGCAAACCCAAGGGTATAGCAGCACATCTGCAACCATGCCTATTTTATCTCAAGAACAGCTTGAGATCTACATCAGCCAGGAGCTCCCTGGTTGCCAGAGGAACCTGAGGAGGCCAGACTAGCAGCCAGGGTAACACATACAAAACAAATACCAGAACATTAACTAAACTTCAAGCCAAGCGCGGGTGCCTTGGCCAGTGACCTGAGGGCAGCATCTCCCCACTACCACAGAGAGCCGAGGCTGAGGATGCTCTCTTGAGAAACTCTGCAGAGTTTCATTTCAGGGACTGTTAGCAAAAACATCCTAATTCCTCTCAAATCCTGGGAGAGGTTATAAAGCCACAGTCCCCCTTGTCTGTGGCTTTTTGAGCATAACAACATAGCTATTCATTGGTTAGCACATCTTGTAACACTGGTGTGGGCCGTGTTTCTGCTTCTCTGCCATCTTGGGCAGGAGACGTTGCAAGCTGAAGTGTGCAGAAGGAAATGCAGTGATTTCCCCTTTCCTTATTTTACAGCTTTTGTGGATCAGAGACTGTCCCCTTAGCAGAGCCAGGTGCAAATAGATTGTGCGTGGAACAGACTGCACACCCAGAACTACCAGGAAAGAGTACGTGCTAGAGCCATGCTAGTGCATGGGCATGTATGTGTGTGTGTGTGTGTGTGTGTGTGTGTGTGGACATATTGCCATTAGATCCACTCTAGGTCCCTGTTGTTGATGGCCCATAAATCACTGAAGCTTTAGGCTCTAAAGTAACAGCAGTAGGAACTAACATCAGTGCTATGCTTTTTGTGTTATTTCTTAATGGTGCTCCACAGCAGACTGCCAAGAGCTAAATAGCCATTTTGCCAATGCGGTCATCAGGGACCCCTCCCTCACCCCTGCCCCATGCAGCAGCTCCAGAGAGAAACAGAAAATCAGGAGCCCTTTGAAAGGTACAGTGGAGCACAGAGCACTGCTGGTGTGACATTGTGGTGCACTTGCAATCCAGGGCCAGAGCAAGTTCATTTAGAACCAACCATTCAAAACAAACTATCATTAATTAGTAATCTCCAGAGGCTGTCCTCCCTCCTTGGTGCCTCTCACTATTTCCTCATCTCCCCAGCTAGCTGCAAAAACATCCCTGATTGCATCAGTTTTGATTACTCTTTAGATGAGGAGATTCTCCTTTGGCTAACTAGCATTGTACCCTACACAGCCACTAGGACAGCAGTCTTTGTCATTTGAAGAACACTAGCAATCCTAAAATATTTGATTATTTCATGAAAGAAGGTGCTTGGCATGAGCTTTGGCAAGATCAAGAGCGACTCTTGCATAAGATTTTCCCCCCACTTCCTCATGCCAGGCCTTCAGCTGTTGTAAATTAACATTGGCCCCCTAGGAGATGCAGTCCTGTTTCTACCTGGCACCTCTTAGATTTAGGAGACAAAAGAATCCCAGAACACCAAGAAGGAATAAAAATAACAGCAACAACTTTTGGAAAGAAAGAGGAAGTCTAACAAGCACTATAGTGTAGTCAGGTATGTGGTTTATTGGAACCAGATATTCCCACCAGAAGGATGTGGTAATATTCATTCCAAAGATAATTCAGTCAAGCTTCTTCAATTGTAAGTTCATGTTCAGTTGCTTCCTCGATGTTTTTAAGTTGGCGGAGCACCCATTCTCTTTGCTTCTTCTTCTGTTATGGAGAAGAAAATATTATTTAGGCAACCTAATCCACTCAGATGTCACATGTTTAAAAACAAAACAACAAAATAAGTGCAACAAAAGCATCATAAATAAATACAACTAGATTTGGGATGAAGATTTCAATTTGTTTTAAGCTAAGAAGTCTTTTCTAGCACAGCAGGTAAGTTTTCCTATGAGTTTCTAGGCTGCCCCCAACACACACACAGTAGTACGACTACACTAAAATAGCAACAGAATTTAATGGCCTCACACCATTGGAACAGCTTTTGAATCCTATTTTGCTCTCCCCTCTTCCTTTTTATAGGCATTCCACAGGGCCCTTGACAATAACTGAAGCTGTAGGAATTTGAGATCTCTCATTTCACAAAAAAAGAAAAATAAAGACCTGTGTAAAATCTATTAAACTAAGCTTTCTCCAGGAAACCCTACAGTGACCAAAGGACTGCACCTGAGAAATCATTTGCAACAATTGGAATATTCTTTAAAAAAAAAAAAAAAAAAGCACTGCAAAATGAATTGAAGAAGAAAAAATAGATCGTTTCTTTCTTTCTCCATTTTAAATGCTAATGACAAATTCTCAAGTGAAATCACTAATTTCTTCCCCTTCTTAAGCTTCTCTTGAAAATATTATATTGTTGCACTAGTGTACATGGCTAGTCATGCAGCTTCACAAGGCGAAGCAGATACTGTTTTTGAAAACTGCCTTCCACCCAGTCGGTGATTAGGACTGATACCACACAGCCCAGCTGGTTGTGGCTCAAGTCATACACTTCTGCTCTGTGGGTATTCCTACTGGTAAAGTTGTAGATGTTCTGTTAGACATGCCTGTACTACTAGAAAGGTCTGGATATATTCAGCATTGCAGGAATTAGCTTAGCTATTTCATAACATAGGGACTGTAATTACCACAAGAGCTTTATCAATTTTCTTCTTTTTGGCTTTTGCTATTGGGGGATCTTTTATCCCTGGTATCCCAGTAACCAGCCATGAAAGTCCATGCTTGGGAGTTGCTGTGACCTCCTTAGGTGCTTCAGTGGGAACTTCAGTTTCCACATTTAGGACAGCCTTATCACTTGGATCTTCAGTTGATTCATCCGAGGCCAACACCGTTGAAAGTCTCCTTCTAGAAAATACAGCCCGAGAGCTTTGGCTTATCTCTTCACTTGACTCTTGTGAGTCAAATACTGTTGAAAGCCTTTTTGGGGACATAACTTGAGGGAAGTATGCTTCAACACGTACTGATGATACCTGAGCTAACGATCTACTTAGAGCTGATTTTGGCATTGGGGATCCATAAACTCTCTTACTGGCATCTTGGTCCTTAATGGACTGATTTGTCAAGTCTGTAAGAGATGGCATTGTTCTTGAGAGCTTCGAGTCCACTGGAGTGCTGTGTTTCACCATTCTCTTTTTCAGAGATCTTTTAACATTTAGAAAAGAATCTTCTTCCTCCGACATCTTCAAGTCAGGTTTATTATCTTAAGAAAATAAAAACAAAAAAAAAAACTGGAATCTCTCACTTTGTGAACAATGACACAAATGTAAGATATCTAACTATTCAAAAAACAAATCCAAGGTGTTCCTATTTTCATTGAGCCATTCTGTCTTTACATGAAATTTATTGTTTATATGAATCAATGTTCTTCAAAAGTTTTAGTGTTCAACTTTCAGCATGACTCTTAAGGACAGTGTGCCACACAACACTTGTTCCTGTGCCAGTCCTCAGCATGTAGAGCTCTACATATGCTAGAATTTTTTTGAGCAGTTTAACTGCAACTTCATTAAGACAGTGGTTTCTCCTTCAGAATATATACGTAATGCGCTTTTTGCATTGCAGCTGCTAACACTGGCTAGGTAAATAACTGCTGCATGCAGAGGGGATTAGCATAGTGTAGCAAAAGTAAAAGTTCCCTAGAAAGATGGATGAGGAGGTTCTGAATTCAGGTAAGCATCTCTTACTAAAACTGCCCTTTCATTTTCCCAAAATAGGCATCACAGACCTACCTCTCCTTCCCTCCCACTTGCTCAGTGTTTGACTTAGTTCTCGTGCTGGCCCTGAATTTGATCCTAAAACAACTGTTCTATGTGCAAACCTGTTTTCAGCTGAATCCACAACAATGGCAAGATTTTTTTTGTTAAAGGGTCTGCTGCCCATCCCTAGCTCCCCTTAAGAAAGGAAAGGAACTTGACTTCCTACAGGTGAAGCCTAAGAAATACATCCCAATTAAGATATAGTTAAAGTATTTTAATTGGATGGCAAAGCAAGTATTGCTAGTAATTGTTCAGCTCCTAAAAGTGCATAAAGGAGGTAACAGCTTGTAAGCTTATTCAAAATCCCACAGATCAGAGGCCTTTGGAGGAGGTCAGAAGGTAGAGAAACATTTGCTGAACTCAAAGGCCTCAATTCTCCATTCCTTGGGAATGCCTTGCACCTGTGCAGGGTCTATGAGTTTAGCAGTTTCACATCCACTTTGTATTTCCAGAGAACACAGAGCAAATAGAGAATGAAGACCCTTTAAACTCTTCAGTATAGCAAAACAGCCTATTCATACTCAGGGGGTGGGTGGGTGGGAGGAGGAAGAGGGGAGGAAAAAAAAAAAAGAAAAAGTAAGAGAAAGAAACCTCCTTTTATCAGTTTCATTCAAATAGCCATTTCTTCTTCTCCCACTCCTTAATAGGGATAACTTATAATGATGCCTCATAAGCAGCACTTCCAGCCTAGAGACACTACTTTTCCCTCAGATTACTCTCTCCTTGTTTTGCCAGATTGACTTCACTTAGTCTTTATTATAGGAGCTTATTATATTAGAGCAAATCAGTATAAGAAGGAGTTTACAACTGTGTTCTTTTTTTTTTTTTTAAATCTAAAACACTTATCAGCTGGACATTTTAATGCCTCACCTTTATTCACTAATGAGAAACTTAAGTATTTAATTAAAAGCTATGTTTGCTTTTGAAGTTAACTTTTTAAGAAAGTTTCCTAACAAAGCTTCTGATAGTAACAATAAAATGCCTTTTTTTTGTCTCCACACTTCTTTTTGCACTGCAGAGATACATGCATGCAAACAATAAACCTTTTCCATTCAGTTTTTTTAATAAGACTGTTATAGATAAAGGAGGGGAAAAGTCTAAAATAACAGAAAAAGGTAAATATTTAAGAACATTAGAGTCTACAGTTGGAGAATGTATCCTGTAGCAACTTCAACAAAACAAAACAGCCTTACCACTCCTCCTAAGACCCCTCTGATGTTTTTCACCAGTCTCCTAAATCTTAGGTGATCCAGCTTCAGCTGCTACTTCCATTCTTATAGCCTGTGTAGCTTCCCAGCATCCTTTGTTGCAGAGAGTCCCTAAAACTCACATTTAGAATTTTTGTAGGAGTTTTTCTAGGAGTATTGCTAACTGAACAAACTACTAAATAGAAGTATAGGATGAAATAATCATAGGGAAATGAGGTAGCCAGCATATCTATAAGCTACATTTATTGCTTTTCAGTCTACGCTGCTTGCTGCTTTTTTCAGTCATAGAAGTCTATCTAGTGATTTATTGGCTTCACATAGCTGCTTATGGCACACTGAGGATCTGTCCCAAGACCACTGTTGTTATAGTATATCAGTTCCCATTCTGATTTTACTTTCTGCTTCTGTTATGCTAAGTAAAAATGGGAAAACAAATGCTAAATCTGCCATGAACAAAATCTCTTATTTTAAGGAAAAAAGGTAGTCAGAATAAACTGACAATTATTTTACTATATTCTGAATTTCACAGAGTTTGTAGCTGACGATTGTGGAAACAACAACATTCTGTCTTGAAGCAAAGGATTCCAAAATACTGACTCTTAGATGACAGTTGCACTGGTCTGAAATGGTATGTTTCAGGTGGAGGACCATAATTTTCATCAGCAGAAAAATAAAGCTGGTCTACGCACGGCGCCAGTCAGCTCCCTGGAGGAAGGCAGTCAGTAGCGGATGTGAAAACATTGATATGAGGGAGCACATGTACAGCATGTACGTCTCAGCCAGACACGACCTGTAGACCTTTAAGATCTCAGCTGACCAGACAGACCTGATTTCACAGCTGCCCTGAGGTTGCAGAGCGCATGGAGCACGGCGGGGTGAAGGGCTGAGGTGATCTCACCAGGGTTTGAACCTGTGGTTCCAGTGAGTCTAGGCATTTTGAACCTAATCACAAACCACCCTCTCTTGCTGTATTAATAATTGTACTATGAATAGAGAATTCGAGCTACCAGTTGAATATTTAGGAATAACAGTCTGTCAGTATATGGGGTAAGTCACTAGGTTTAAATTATGTGCCCCTAAGGAACTGAAAGAGAGCTTGAGAAATGGAGGCACTTTACAATCACATGGATTGCACAAGTAAACATCCTGGAAATAAATAGTCTGTTCAGGATAAGCTATTTATTTCCTAAACTCCCAGGAGAGGTCCCTACAGGAATATTTTGAGAACTAAACAAAAACTATTTTGAGATATTTGTGGCAGGGCAAAAAAAAAAAAAAAACTCGCAGTAATATTCTCAGTCCTTTATAATCATAGAGGAGGGTAGACCAGCCCTTACCTCATTTTGAATACTGGTAGTTAGTTTTTAAACTAGTGGCCTTGTGGCTTGGTGAGCAAACCCACTAAGTCAGTGGCATTGTACCTTGCAGAGCTCAGCAAGCCAGTGCCTTATATAGCACAGAGCAGGGAGTGATGTCTTGTCACAGTGTCGCAATGTTTGCACTGTCCAGCCGTGTCAATGGGACATATCATTGCCTCTCCCAGCAAGGCAGTGATGTAAACAACGCTGGGCACTGCGAACCCCCACCAGAACCTTTTTGGTGGCTCCAGGCAAAATTGGCATCATTTCACTAGATCCCGTCAAAAACTCCTGACCATGTCTTCAAGGCTCAAGGTTGCACTTTGCCCTCCCCGCTGTGTTTGCCTTCACTTTCTAGTACATCCACTTCTTGGCATCTCCTGGTCCACCAGCGCTGTCTGTAATTGCACCATTTTATGCCCAGCCTCCTGCCTCAGTGCCTTTTCCCACAAGCCCTGTAAAAATGACCTCCCTCTCTCGCTTGTGAGGCCATTACTTACCGCTTGTTCTAGTTCCTTCCTGAACGCCCTCAAGATATACATTAAAAGATTTGCAAGTTGTTTACCCTATTATCCGCGGCTTCTCTTACGTCATACAGATTTAGTGTTTTATGAAGTGATGGCAAGATGTTACGGGGAACAGGAAAGACGTAGCCATCCAGAGATCAAAGAGAAAAGAGTCTAAGGTAAATATAGGCATGCTAAGCTCAGTAAACCATCTGCAGTGTTGATATTACCTTGGCCTTGGTGTACTTGTAGCCTGGACACGAAATACCGAAACTCAGCCGTGAGTGGTGTCTTGCATGCTTCTTGCTGATTTTTAAAAAAGGACGCATCATGCATCCTTCCCTCACTCCTTTTCATTATGAAACATTCCCCTACTGAAATTGCAGACCTATTGCAGTCCATGGTATGGCCGTCTAACTCCTCTGCATTCTCTGCCTGACATGTTGGAGCAATAACTCGTGGGTCTGGATCCAGCTGTTTGGTCTATGGTTACGTGCTACCTCCTCTTTTACTGTGCCATGTGAGTTGGCACACAATTCCACCAATATTATTATGCAATCTCCATATATTTTATATCCAGGTTCCTGCTGCTTTATGTTTATGGCTTGAAAGATTGCTTTATTGATCTCATTTTAGAAGATAACTTCATCTCTTATTGTAAATTGGTTCCAAAAATACAAAACCCACATAGGAAATGATTTAAATGTCTTCAGTGCATTCCCTTGTGGGAAACATTAATTCTGAGTATTCTGACTTCCAAAATCAACAAAAGTTGGGAAAACCAAAACAAAATAGTGTTTTGTTCAAATTCCAACCCTTTCGTTCCAATTCAAATGCATATGTTCACCTCAAACACATGGGAGTCTGCAATGACTAGATGGCCTCGTCTCGAAGAGGACAAAACTGGAATTATTCATCAGTATAGCATGCTGATATATTTATCAGTATAGCAAAGAATATCATACCTTGCCATAGAATACCTTTTCCCTTAGTGCTCTGCCCTAACCTGAGAAACCACTTTTCCTCAGTTGCTGGTCTATTCATTGCTTGATTTCCAACTCTGATGATGCCACCAACAGGAAAACAACAGCAGGTGTTTTCCTGGAGAGAACTTAGTACTTTGGATGCTGAAGTGACTCTTAGCTCCGATGCTGGTGTAACACCTATGTTGGATTGGATATGTAATTCTAGCGTGAGAAGTCATAACTCTTACAAGTGTCCAAGCAGTTATAAGCTAGATGCAGTCTTGACTCTGCAGAACAGCATTGTATTACTCTGAAGTCTACCCTTCTCATCGCTCTTGCTGCTATCCTGATGGCTTTTGGTACAAAGGGTGATTCCAGCTCAGCGCGCTGCTCTATGTGATGAATCATGATGGGATGATCATTGTTTGGAGGAATGGAAGGAAGGAGGAAGAGCCAGAAGAAGAATACAAGTGGTGGTGGTAGAATAAAAAGATGGTAAAAAGAAGACAAAGAAATGAAGAGAGGGAGACAAAGAGGAAAATGTTTTCCTGAATTTACAGCCATACAGAAAGAATAAGTTAGAGGACAGACTAAAGGAATGGACAAGAAGAAGGAAAAAATATAAGAAAGGAAATTAAACTGTATTTCCCAAATGATTTAGATGACTTAAACCCAGATTATTAGTTGTTTATGGATGAAAATCCCTCGGAAAGGCAAATCCAGTTGAAATGTTCATAACCGTCTCTTCCTGCGTCGATGTTTTGTGTATAGTCAAATCAATTAAGAATGCTCTAAGAACATCAGTCAAATTGAACTCCCCAGTGAAAATAGGAGTGGAACATCTCCTTTGCAGATACTAAAATTGAAAACAGCAGGGCGCTTCAGCACGTACTAATGTCTACAGCTTTATTGCCTGCCTTAGTCGCTCCAGTGTTACGATTCAGTGGGCTACGTGAAAGGAGCGGCATCTTCGTCCCTGGAAGTCACAGGTTCCTTGGGCAGCTGCAGACGTTGCAAGGGGAGCAGTCGAGCACTCCTTGGGGCATTAGCCTCTCTATATGTATGAAGTTGCACACAGGAGCCCAGTGGCATCTTTCAAAAGCACCTTAGCACTTTATTTCCACTTATTTCAGTAGGAATTACATTCCTGGGCACTACCGAAGATCCCAAGATTCGTGATAGGGTATTTAATAGGGACAGCCATTTTGTATGTGTGTTCTGAAGTCACTTTGCTGAAACCTTTGGAAGCCAAGGATCAAATGAATTCTTTGTTAAATAAGCTCTGTACTTTTCAACGCTTGAAAAGCACCTCTGTACATTTAAGACCTTGTGCTCCAACAGCTTTAAAGTTTGGGTCTTTTGGAGAAGTTTTCTCATAGTCAGTAGAAAGCTGAATTGTGATGTTACTATCATCAGTGAAACAAATGGCATTTCTTATATCAGTAGCAGGGAAAAGGTACCTTTGCATCTGTTGGAATAGCCTGTTTCAGCATAGCAACGACTTTTTTTCTGGCCAGAGACAAAGTCAATCTTTGGCTGGGCTGTCCAGGAACAGATCTGAGTGAGAAACAATTCCCACTCCAACTCCTGCCATAGGAGCATCTCACAAACAGCCTGAAGGGGAGGCCTCAGGGAATTCTAGACAGATGGTTTGGTGGTTTCATAAGCTACTAGGAAAAAAAAAAAACTGTACTAGCAGTATACTGAGTCATGGCTTGTGTTTCAGGTTACACAGTTCCACTTATTTTGGGTACTGTACCCCTGCTATGGCAAAGACTGTCTAGCTGGACAGTAAATCTGATTTTGAACACTCAGAAATACAGTCTTGATATCCTGCTAAGGTTTTGTGCTTGCTCAGAAAGTTAAAACCTTATTTAAATGTCTTAATCCCCTTCGAGGTCCGTGACAGTTTGAAAATCAATGTGATTTAGGTCTTTGCCTCGGAACCATTGCAAATATTCTTAAATGCTTTTAATCTAGACATTGAAGTACGAAAATTTTCCTCCAAGCCCATCATTTGCAGGGTTCCGAAGTTAGCATTCTGCTAGCCAATTTTTTCTGCTTTAATGTAGCATTAAGACTGAGTAAACAAAAGCCTTAAGGAGTGCTCCTTTACTTGTGTGTTATAGCTCACCTGGACAGATCAGAATTCAGAGGCAAGGACAGAAATCAATTCCATGGCCTCTGCAGGACCTAGCTCTCCCATCAGATACAGTGCTTGGCATCCATCTGAGAGGAGGATTGGGTTGTGAATATTTATAGATGCTGCTACATTCTAATGAGAAAGCTTACAGGCATTAAAAATTGTTGACTGTTTTGGTTAAACAAGTTTATAATACACAAATAGCCATTCTGAAAACGTTCCAGGGAATGCCAAATTGAGAAAAGTCTCTTTTTTATCCAGAGGTCTGGCTGATTAATATTTGACTTTAAAAAGTCTAATTACCTCAGTGGTAAGAAACTAGGTACACTTTAGTAGCCATAGAGGTCATTCACCTTCACAAAATCAATGTGCCACCATCTGCCTTTGTAATTACGTCAATGATTCCTCTTCATTTTATGCTTACCCAGTTTAGTCTTACCAGAATGCCACGATGTGTTCTATCTCCATGTTGTTTATTCACTAGACGGTGTCCTATACACTTTCTACGTGTTTCTACACCCCAGAAGTCAATCTGAGTTAATATTCAACGGGGACCTTTCCTCAGTAACTTGCTGTGTGTTTTCTGATATGACTGCTCCTTTCTAATTATGTTGGCAGTGCTGCTGAGGAGCACAGACTATCATTGCCAAAGTTCAATAAACATACAGAGTAACTATAGAGTTTGGGGGAAAACAGTCGATGATGCTTTCACGACCTTTGGCAACAGTATGAGCACAATTTGGTGAATGCCAAACAAATGTCTAGCTTCAAATCTCTCAGCGACCAGAACATGATGAATTTGCTTTACTTTATTACATCTAATAATAAACAAAAAAATGCTATGTTTGTGCAGTGCAGTAGCGTGGCCAGACTGAGTGTAGTCCTGTGCAGGAGGTTGGGCCAGATGACTATCAGTGGTTCTTCATTGCCTTATTAGAATTGCTCAGACAAATCCGCAGGTGATCTAAGGTGAGGGAATGCTAATGAAGTCACTGAAGTCACACCGACTCAGGGAAGCAGAGCCTTTGCGATCGGGCAGCTCTTCCACTTTGTATGTGGCAGTGGAGTAATCAATATGGCAGACGGTTTCTATGACAGTACTCATCGGCATCTTCAAATCATGCCTACTAAATGAAAAGGTAAACATTTATAATAGTCACAACTACTAGGTCATTCTATTTCTTCATCGCTAGTTCACTATGGCTAAATCTAGCAATAGCAGATTAATGTCTGCTTATGAGTATAGAAACAGCATAAGCTTAGGAGGTTCACATTAAAGCAAGGTTAAATGTGTCCTTTCTGTTTCCTCTGAGCCTTGAGCCTGAAAACATATTCAAACTATGAAAACCTAAGCAGCAGACAGCAGGAATAATCCGCAGAGGACCGGATGTTTAGGATAAGACCAGGACTCCTAAGTAGTCTGGTGTACCTCCAGCTCCCCATCCTCAAATGTTCTCTCCACAGTTCAGTGGGTTTAATGAGTGCCAGAATTGTCACAGACAATTTCCACTACATGGCTCCCTTTCCAGCTATGGCTTTTTTTCCATCAGAAAAGCCCAGACCAGAATAAGGCCCGTGATTGGTACCTGTATAATTATTTCATTACACTGTACTACAGAACATTGTGTTCCACCAGCAGGAATAGCGAATTAGGTGACCTACTGACCTAGGGAACGGCTGCAAAACTGGAATGCTTTGACATAGATAAAATGGCAATGCACCAATAATGCCTGGACAATGTACACAATGTTCTCATTTTCCATTCTCCCCTTCTGCCTATTTCAAAATAACAATAAACCATTCCAGAGACTACATTTCTATAGCATAAACTACCCAGGACGGGAACTGGCTTTCTTGTCCAAAATTGTTACCAGAGGACATGAGCAACCCACTGCTGATAGTAGTACTCATTATTTAAGCAACACAAATTCTCATGGTGTGTGATTAGGTCTCTGAGGTGATTCAGCTGTGTAATGGGGCATGACAGAAAATTGCTCCAAAGTACCTGACCAGAGCCATTAATCCAGAATTTACACTAAGTATCTCATTAAGATACGTGAGTATATATGTGTGCATGTATGTGCAGATATATTAGATATATATCTATAGCTATATGTATATTTATATACATAAAAAGTCCTGAAACGACACAGTGAGATTTGCACATTTCAATATTAAGGAAAAGACTTAAAATGCTAATATGACAAAATAGGTCCAGTTGTTAAATATGAAGGTTAAATTAACTATGAAGGGCAGATTTTGAGTTTATTTAATTCATAGTACAGTCCTCGTGGCCTCAGCAGAGCTACTCCGATTGACAGGTGTGAAGATCTGGCACATTGTCTTCCGGAGGGGAAGGGGAGAATGAAACATGGCTATATAAGGCCACAAGCAACTCTGCTCATTGGTATTAGGGTAACCCAAGACCAGTTCCATCACATTTGCTGTCATCACAATAAGTCTATACAACCCACACTGTGTGCTCTCCAACCCGCAAGAGAAACAGCTGGGGAGCCTTCGTCCAGCGTTTGGAATAAAAAGCCTTGCATCTGAGCCCAGGCTGTTTTCCATCGCAAGGGACTCTGCATTTCCAAGTTATCTCAGGGCATATCTGCATGGACAGGCGTGACGGACCCAAGCGCCTCTGCTTTTGCTCCGAGCTGGCCAGATGGGAGTCTGCTGTGATCTGGAAGCAGTACAATCGAATTAATTTGGTCCTGTGCCCAAACTTACAGGCTCCCTTGAGGAACATGCTACCTGATATAACTTTATCAGTTTTCAAACTAATTTTATGCTAACCTATGCAATTTTGCATTAAGGCCTGCTTTCTATCTTCTTGCACTATTTGCTCCACGTGAGCCGCCTCCATGATCTACTATATCTGCATAACTGGCTCAAGTTGGCCAGTTACTGCTGGCTTGTGGAAAGGGAGAGAGAGATCAGCTTCCCCTCCTCTTCTTCTGGTCTCTGTGGCCAGTATTTTGCCAGTATTCGCACATGTTTACTTTCCTCTGCTTGCACAATGGATGGAGCATTTGGCCCGAGCCAGCTTCCCATGTAGTCAATGCAAAAAGTCCCCATGACTCAAAAGGGAGCTAGATTGGTCCCACAAGGTTCTTCAGTCCAAGGTAATTGTGAAAGTAAAACTGCAGGATTTCTAGATGTATATTCTTTGCTTGAAACCTTAAAAGCATTCTTTTGAACTCTCTGAAAGGCAGGTGAGTATAAAGTAATACATGCAACTTGGTAAAAAAAAAAAAAAACCCGAACAGCTTTTTACTCAAGCAGATTTTTTTCCTTTATTTTTAATTAGATTCCAGAAATTATAATAGTGCAAACACTCAGTATAAAAGTTGCAATAAGAAATTTACATTCACATTTAACATTTCAGTCCATTCACTTTTTAACATAAAAATAGGACAAATATTCAATTGCTCTTCTCAATTTAACAATCCTGAAAAAGACTGGAAGATACTCTATAATATTCTATTTACATAAAAATAGACCCGTATTATTAATGCAAATCTATCATTAGAAGTTACCCAGTGTTAAGTTATTGTATTATACTGTTTATATCACATATATATATATATTATATATATATATTTTGTGTGCGTGTGAATGTATGTGTGAATAGCTATATAGATATAAAAAATATTTATAGGTGTCAGTGGACTACAATAGTTGGAAAAATGACATCTTGACTTACTAGTTCATTCCTTAAAGCTAGGACTATTCATTTTATTTACCTATGTAGATGTTTCTATTATGATATAGTAGACCTCTTCCCGGTCCCTTTGAAGTCAGTGGCAACACCTCATTTGACATCAGCGGGAGAGGAACAGACCTTGAAATAAGGCCAGATCTAACATTCATTGAAGTTAATGTTTTCATCAACCTTACTGGGCTTTAAATAGAAAAAAAAGATCCTCTGAAACCTCTTATGTCAATTAAATAAAGAGAAGAGTACATTTGTTTTCCCTTTGAAGGAATGGAGTATTTCTACCTGGTGCAATCAAAGTCTAACTCATAAATTCAAGTTAGTTTGGAAGCAATATAGAGTTTAAAGCAAACATCTGCAGGTTAAGCAGCTGACAGGATTTCTCTAGCATGGTCTTCCTATAGAATACCTCAGTTCAACCAACTTCATAAAACCCCAAAACTGTACAATCAAGTATCTGTTTTTACTCTTGATTTTTGGATAAAAAGTGACATTGAGACACAGACTAAATGACGACCCCTGAAATAGGTTTGCACGTTTTGTGCAGATGAGAAAACTCACACATGCAGCTAAATAACCATCTAACATGATTTAGACTTCATTTCCCTTATCATGAGTTCTTTGGGGAAAAAAAAAAAAAAAAAAAGCTTGACAACCATGTCCCTGTAACAGAAGTGTGAGGGAGCTGAGGAACTGAGGTGAGTGAGGGGCAGCAGAGGCACAGCTACTTCTTAGCAAGCTGTGCAGTGTTTATGAGCTGCAAGTCATATTTTAATGTCCAAAGCCAAATTACGTTGTGTTGAGAGGCAGGCATGCATGCCTAGTTTTTTTCATCTTAGTACTATGGTGTTTAAGGAGATTAAATATTTCTAGAATGCTTAAAATTATGGATATGGCTGCAACAGACATTGTACTATCATTTCATTTGCAGGCAGATCAATTTGAATGCCGAACATCTGCTGCATTTTTTTTTTTTTGCTTCCTAGCTTAGGCTGCTGGCTATTTCATGATCACATGAAAAAAGAAGGAATCACATACCCTTTTTAGTCTTTTCAATTAACAGATTAGAGAAATGATTAACAACGTCTAATTTCCAAGCAGAAGCTATGAACGTTTACCAGGAGGACAAAAATTAACTTCCTGATGCCAGAGAGCACAAGGACGAATCAACAAGACAAAATCCAGACAGATGATCTGAGTGGCAGTGCAAGATTTAGTGGCAGGGATTTTGAGAGCTGGGTCAAATCTGGTGCAGCCTGCTGAAATTTTGAAATCTGTGCATTATTACTGTTTTGCACCATTATCCCAATTCTGTGTAAAAATCAATGACTTGCACACTAAGCTGCAGGTAAATATATTATGTAAGAAAAACCTCCCTGAAGCATACAATTAGTCTATAAAATTTTGACTTCTCTTCAGAATTCCACTGAAAATAGCGTCTCTGCTCTAGCTTTCCCTATATAGTGTTAAATTACTCTATAAATGATAACTGCCATTGGACTCCGCTTTTTAGACCAGTAACTGTGAAAGCTTGACTTTCATTGCTACTTTACTCTATTACATTTTCCAAAGCTACCTCTGTAATAATCAGCTGCTTGAATGCCAAACAGAAAATTCACCATTTGCTTTGTCTATATCCAAATTTGTGCATATAAATACACATAACACGGGAGCAAGTTACACAATTGCTTTACACTTTGTCTTCAGTTGAACACAAGTAGTATCACTGTAAAACAAAAGCAGCGATTCTAAATGCAGAAGGATTTCTACTGTGGCTTTTTTTTAAAAAAGGTAATTATCATGAGGCAATTTTGTGATCACACAGGCTGTTCATCCTCACCTACATACAGCTGAAACTTCCCGATATATCACTCGAATGCCATTTGAAATGTAAAAATGGATAACCTTCCCACCCATGCTCATAAAAGAGTGAGGGGAAAAAAAAGAAAAAAAAAAGTGAGAAATCACCTAAATCACTTCCACGTGCCAGCTCAGCTTTCTCCTCACTGATGCCACCACCATTGGCAGGTCTGGGATCAAAGTAGCAGGTCAGGCACTTGAACAGTAAGACACGACAGCGTGCACAACCGCAGTAATTAAAGCACACCTTGCCCTTGCCCACAATGAGAACTGTTAGCTGTTTTACCACCAGTAGTTTAACCTACATATAGCAAACATGGCAGTGCAGTTATAAGGTATAGATAAGCATTCTGGATTTTTTTTAATTGTCATGTTGTTTAAGACTGCTCTGAGGACGAGGGGAGCCAGCTCTTTCAGAGGAGCTCCAAACTATCTGGCCAGATTTTCTGCAAAACTCGGCTTACTGTATACACTGAGCTTTTTAGAAAATCTGTTCTTTTTTAGCTTGGACCCGCATATACCTGTGCGTGGCCTCCCTCCATGAACACTTGGATCATCCCTTGCACTGGCACAGCTGCACTGGTAGTAAACCAAAGTGGAAAAGGAAGCGGTAAAAGAAGTTTCACAGTGATGCAGCACTGTTTGTTCCTTCAGTTTTATGCTAGTGTGACATGTCTAACGCCACAGAAAGCATAAAACGGGGATCCCAAGATAAAGCAGCAGATCCTCCGGCATGCAGTAAGGCACAAGCAAAGCCAAGTCCCTTCAGCACGTTGGCTACACATAATAACTACTGCTAATTCAGATTTCAAGATGCTTCCTTGTGATTAGAAAACAGGCATCAACTCCAACCATTTCTAATGATTTTGTCTGAAATTCTCAAAGGAGTTCACTGAGAGATCTTGAATATTGTTCTGAATGCAAACAGACATGAAAACTCAGAAATGGATCCGGCCATGCACGTGAGCACAAGTTTCAATCTGGCTCCATTAGGAATTTGGTTAAGTTCTTTGCCAGCTTGGATGCTCAAGGCCTGCCCTGTGCCACTGAGAGCTTTACCACTGACTTCAGAAGGAGTACGGGCTTCTCCTCTTTTCACCTTTCGGCAATTGCTTTCTTGTAGTCCTCCTCCCCCTCCCCACCTTTATGTGTACCTTATTTATTTAGATTTATATATTTATTCATCATTTAGATTTGGTCAGGAGCGAGTGGTGTGAAAGCTCAGGGACAGATGGGCTTAAAAGGAACGAAGAACTAAAAAAGCCAATGCAAAATTCTGGAAAAAGCCAGCCATAAACAGAGCTAGGGGTAGAGAAGCAGAGTCCAGATTGTTGTTAGTCACAATGCTTATGCCACACTGACATTCAAAACCCACTGAATTTGAGATGAATTAATTTATGACTGTTAGAAACCCTGAACTGCTGTATGAAGCCAATCATCAACACAAGGTAATGGTTCTTGTACGCAGCCAACTGAGACATAATGTATAAATCTACATTTTAATGTATGATGACAAGATTACTTGCAGAAACTGTACTGCTTAGTTAACCACATAGTCATCTGATTAATTTAACTAAACAAATTAAAGGATTTGTAAGTCCTATTGTAGCACTAAAATCTGTAAAATGTAAGAAGTTCTTGTTAATCCATAGCAGACAGTACTCACAGTACAGACCCTTTTTCCTCTGCAACCAACCACTGCATTATGCTTCTGCAATACTCCTGAATTATCATATAGCAAATATTTAAGTAATTCATCAGGTAGTCCCTAGCTGTAGTGACATAGATATGATCAATTTAAAAACAATGCATGCAAAATATCTTCAGAATTTAAAGTTTTGTTTAGCAGCAATATGGGAAAAATCAGCTAGAAGACTGGATATTCCCATGTCGCTAACCGATGTCAGACTCCAGCTTTGGGCTCAGCTACGATATCTAAGGGACTCAAAACCAGAGAACCCAGTGAATTTATCCTAGAAGTTCTGATCAATACTTTCTATTCAGCAAAACAATTTTTTTGGAAAATGAGTCAAGAAGCTAACAAAAATAAGGCATTAAAATAAATTTGTGTGTGTGTGTGTGTGTGTGTGTATATATATATATATATATATATATATATAAATAATATATAGCTATATATCTAAGAAAAGAATCTATTTGCGGTGTGTACTTTTCAGATACAATAACTTATTACCACACTAAAAATATACTCTGGGTAACATCAATGGGCCAAATTCACCTCCATTAACTTCCATAGCGTTGCACCTGCATACAGCAATGATGGATTTGACATCTGGTCCTTCTCCTCAATGACTACACTACATCAAATGCGGTACCAGAGAGTACCCACTGAATGTCAGATATTACACCATTATGAACTAGAATATCTGCTTGCTTTTTATATTACAGTAAATAGAGTTTATTGCTTCTAACAACCAAAAGGTACCTTATAAAGATAGCATAGGTGTTGATAACACATTTCATATACTGTATTACGGACCTTGGAACACTGAAGTTGGCAGATCATGATCATTAAATTATTTTTCTTCTTACTTTGCTGTTTGCATTTTGATTTTGCTTTGCTGAACGCACATGCAACTAGTGAATTTAACTCTGTGCCAGAAGTGATATGTCAAAAACATTTAGGAAAACTTACTGTTTTGTTTTGTTTTGTTTTACTGAAGTCAGGCATGAGTGGCATGCAATAGATTGTAAGGAAAAGCAAAGGGATGTCTGTTTCCAAAGGATTTATAATCTCCATGCACATGTAAAATGTCTGTTACAAAAATCATTGACATTTGTTAAAACTGTGCCTTTTTGCATCTTTTTATACAAGTGTACATGCAATTACCTCTCAGAGCTAAAACTATTTACAAAATTTCATACAATACATCTTTTAAAGTGAATAATACATGAAAGGCCAATGTTTTTTGTTGTTTTGTAACACTGTACAAGATTAAAAATAAATAAGGCATTATAATACAGGTTTATCACAAATTAAAAAATGTTGGTTTTCACTGTAATACAAAACTCTAACTTGAAAGAACAGTATGGCTAAATAGTCCTCCTGTCTGGGCAGAACACATACAGAATCTGGACTTGCTGATGTAGAGAAAATGCTTTGTTTTTGCTACAAGCCGGTAATCAACAAGTGAAAATGAGTCACACTACTTACCAATGTGTTCAAACTCCTCAAAGCGCTGAAATGGCACAGGTCATAGACTGTTTTCTTACAGTTACTCCCAAGTACTTTCTTTTGCCTTACAGCTGCATTATAGGCAAAAGTGGGAAAGAGACTCAGGCTCATAATCTACTCTGGGTTACAGTGTCGTAAAATAGTGACCTCGGATCAGTACCATGGCGAGGCACCACCGTAACCCAAAGCAGAATTTTGCCTACAGAAGTTCAAATCCTGACTTTCCTAACCGCGCTAAGCTCTGGGTGATTTCTGCAGGCCTTGTGGGTCCATGAGGAACAGAGGTTCAGCCCTAAAGAGCCGAAGCTTTTGGCTCGCAGTCTCACCTAGAGGAATAAGTAAGGGAGAATTTGCGCGTGTTTTGGTGAAGACCATGGAATGCGAATTGTCGCAGCGGGAAGCAGCTACAAAAAAAAGCATTGTACAGGCTGGACAAAATAGCTTTCTAGTCCATACAAATGTAAAATGGTTGGCAATATCTAGCCGGTAATTCAACTGAATGCCAGTTTGTAATCTCAGCAGTAGAACAGTAATTAAAAAATCATTTAAAGATAAAGGTAGCATAGGAACATTTTGAAATTAGCTCCCAAGACAGTGAAGTAAGTTTGAAGAACTCTGATACTTATCTGCTTATATAAAGAACGAAAGACTTCATTTATTACTATTTTCTTAAAGAGAAAACGTGCAAACTCATGTGAAATATTGTGCTTGCTACCGACAGACATTAGCATGCCAAAATGGCACCACTTTGTTGTAGGGCTCATATCTGTTAATTGTTTCAAGCTAGCAGCTGCACAAAAGATTAAATAGAAATGCAGGAGGCTATTCTGCTCACGCTACACCCACGTAATGACCCTCAATTAGAAGTGAGGGCTTTTGGGGCTCTGTGGGGCAGAACTGGCCCCTTGCTGGGGCTACAGCAAGATCACCCAGTCAAAAGTTACAACGCTTGACCACAAAATCAGTGAATGCAATATAGGAAATGCTACTGCAGGCGCTAAGGTGGGCCAGAACCAAATCCCACAAAACTCCAAGGAAATCTTTCAGATTGTTTTCAGTATTGGAGTGGGCCACATATTGTCTTCAGCCAATTACCAACAGGAATGTTAGGACCAGCACCTCAAATTGGGTAGATAATGTGCATTTGTGGGGTTAGCAGAATGATTATTGCTATCTCTTTCCTTGAATAGAACTTGCTAAAGATATCAAAGAATGCAAAAGAGAAGGGAGATTAAATTTGTCATCTAAAGCCATCATATGACAGCTGAAATAAAACAAATGTACACAAAAAATGAAATGGGGGAAAATGATGAGAATAGGGAGGGAAATCATGAAGGCAAGAGCACAGCTTTATTATATCAAGATTTCAGTGGGTGTTTAGTCTTCCCTGCTGAAACAGCTGCTAAACACTTCCTATTAGTTTCACATGTTTTTTTATTCATTTGGGTCTTGGCTGAACTTTTTTTCTGATTCTGCACTGCTCAGTCCTGGGCTACAAAGAAATAGGAAAAATACAGTCATCCCCATGGTCGAAACAGCAACAACAACATCAACAACAATCCGAAAATGTTAAGGGTAGGACTCAAGCAAACAAAGTCTGGAGCCTGAGTCCAAATCCACCATCCCTGATGGTGCCAGCTAGTCTGCGCTAACTGGAGCGGCTGCAGCTGCAGAACCCGTCCTGCTCCACACAGCCTGCCCCAGAAGCAACAAACTCCTGCGAAAGGACCCCAGGAGATGCTGGTGCTAGACAGCCTCTGTCTGATCCTTTCCATGCAACATAAAAAAACGTCCTTACAGAAGGCACATGCCTTATTCAACTGCTGGAGAGGAGGATCAGGCCTAGAAAAACTTCTAAGTGATCCCACTAGCACCTGCTAATCTTTTAAAATATTAAAACGGATGATCCATTTTTACTTTGTTTCATGGTCTCCTACACTAACCTTACTCCAGGACTAGGCTGGGAACGAGTTTCCAGCTCTCGCGTTGCTGTGATGGGAAGGAGTTTATCAAGACCTGGACAAAATGCACAAAAATTCTTCCTGTAAAGTTGCTGTTGCATTCGTGAAAACTCAAAGTAGTAGGTCCTGACACATCCGTGTTGCTGCAGTTTTTGAGGCATCTGCCACCTGCCATTGTATTGTTAACTGGCTTTACAGAAAAGTCCTGAAAACATTAGCAAAGGGAACAATTCACTGTCAGCTTAGCGATGTATGAAACAATGGCAATATACCTGTGTTTTGGACCCATTCAAAAAGCAACAAAAAACACTCTCATTGTAAGCTTTTGACAGGGGGACAATGGCTATATTTTCCCTATGTGATTATGTGCTACTTGATCTACACCTAGGGTCCAAAGATTCTTTGTGATAACAGTACATGTAAAAATAAAGTTTAATTAACATCAGTGAAGTTGCATCAAGTCCACTGCTTCACAGACTGTGTAACCTGGGCTCTTTGTGAGTGGAGTTAGGTGCTTAACGTTGTTGTGCATAATGCTTTCCATGTTGGTTAAATATTTAACTTACTGTGGGATGATTTAATTCTTACAAAGCTATTAGAAAATATAAAATATGCAGTGCACATTACGTGGATACCATTTATTTAGTTTAATTACGCAAATATTCATTCTTTGAAATTTATGTTCTATAAATGTATTTACTTAAATGGCTATGAATGCCTCAAAAGCAGAATTTAATTATTCCAGCAGAATGCTTGTGAATTGGATAACTGCTGGGGAGATAAAGAGATTCAGTGTCTTTTGGCAGGTCAGCCAGGCTGCATACACCTAGTACAGCTAGGAATCAGTCCTCAGTTTCCTCAGCTCGCTCTAATCACAACACTAATTTTGCTGTCTCTGTAATGAAGCACCTAGCTGATAGCCAATTAAAAACCCTGCTGAAAACCTGCAGAATCCCACAAGCAGCCTGATGTGGCTTTTCTTTAATGCTTTGCATGTATTGACTTAATATGTGTCCATATAGTTTTAAAACAGAAACAGTGACTGCTCCAAAAAAAACACAAAAGAAAAGAAAAGAAAAGAAAAAAAGCTGATTGCAGGAGAAGGTGACACCTAGAACATGCAAGTTTTCAACGGTATATTGCGAATAACTGAAGCTTTTTTTTTTTTTTTTTAAAGTTAAAAGGAAGTTTTGCCTTTTTTTAGACAAAGTTTTGATTCTCTTTTGGGAAGCAGCAAGCTGGTTAGCTTGCATATCCCCATCAGGACCTTATGGCAGCAGTCCATGGACCACGTCGCCAGCCATCCTCAGCAGGATGACCTGGGACTGCTCCCGCCTCAAATACAGAGCTGCACTCCATGTTTCACATCCAGATCAGCGTTTCAAGATGAAACCCTGAACAATAGGATATGGGCTGCATTAAGGGAAAAGCAGTCAAAATATGTTCCCTTTTATGCAGATTAAGAGCAGCCCTCACTCTCCTGGCAAGTTTACCAATGTGCTCCTCGTTTGGGCAAAGTTCGACTGTGCTTGTTTCTCAGAATTATAACTTTCTATAATTGTACAGCTTTGAAGAGTGAGCCTGGGTAGAATCAAGACATAATAAACTGTGGCATCAATTTAAAAATCAATTAACAAGAAAGACTATGTTGGCAAGCATACAAATATCGCAGGCCTAACAACAGCACGTTTGTCACCAGTGCAGGACTACTCTTTGAGCTTTTAAAAAGGTACAGCTGGAACTGAGCCTCAGGACCTATGCTGTTTGTAAAAGTCTGAAATAATAATATTCCTCTGCTCTTCAGAAAAACTGGCATGGTACGTAAAGCAGGAAGGAATGTTTATACTGGGTAAGCATATTGCTGTGCTGGCAGGGTGGCACTTTTGTCTCACACAGAATCAAATGACCTGTGAAGAAGCAGCAACTTTTAAAACTTTCTCAACTTTTTTTTTCTTTTTTTTTTTTTATTGTTAAGAATAGCAATTGCTATCCTCACAAAATGTTAAGCTCTGTCATTTATCTACTTCATATCCTCATGTCACGATTTGAATTGGAAATTTTTCAAAGTTTTTGGACTATGTAAGTAGAATTTTTAAAAACACATTGGGTTTATCAGTTAGCTGAATCCAAACTTCATTAATCTGTCACTGATAAATTCTGATCGCTTGAATTCAAGCACTGGGAGCACAGTTTCTCTAATTCTTGCTATAGCCCCGGAGAGCTTTCAGCTGCCCTACACTCCCCAGTTAAATGCAGCTTTGCTAATCTCAGACCCAACAGTGCTGGCTATGACAGGAAGAGAAATCTCTTTGCTATGTCATTGCAGGTGGATGTGTAAATAAATACATTTTTTATATTTATATATATAAATCTCTATCAAGTCTACATAGGAGTTTTTGTATATGTGCATATATAGATTAAAACATATATATACACACACACATAAAGAATTGCTTGCACGTTTGTCTCAATTTTTTTCATTTACCCTTTAAAAATGCCAAGAAAATATTCCTTATTTCCAGAAAATCAGGTTTTGACTTTTCCTAACAGAATTGCTAGCCCTTATATGTTCCATCCCAAGAGTTCATTACACGGTCCCCAAGTTCTCTTTGGTTGGGTTGTAGTGGTCCTTGGTTAATGCCACAGCCTATGACCCTTGACCTCTTGGTAAAAATTCAGGCAACCGCTGCTCTCCAGGTTCACTGCAAATGGCACAACCAAACCTCCTTTGCTCTACGCCTCCTTCACAGCTGGCACAGAAGGAAGATAATGTAGCGTTTGATTTGTGTGAGTAGCAGACACTTGGGCTGCTCCAAGCCCAGCTTTTGCAGTAAAGCCAGCAACTGAGGACACCGACGGGCAGCTGGTGCCCAGTTTCGTTTGAATGTTTGCTCTCCCATAAGGGTACATTTTTCGCTCTAAGTTTAAAGACCGTGTTTGTGAATTATTTCCATCGGCCTTTCCTTCCAGGAAATAGGTCAACATTTCTCCTTTTCCCTTTACACTGACTTTACCCCGGCACATAAATTCATAACTGCACCTCTTTAATATCCGCTGAACTTCTTCTGTCACCTGAAGACAGGAAAAAAAAAAAAAAGAGCTATTAGTTTTTTCTATTTGTATAAGGTTAATCCTAGAACTGCCCAAACTCTCCCCATTTTACTTCTGCTTCATGAAACACATGTGGCAGAACGAGTAAGCAGCTACTGCTGTTCTTCAGTTCACCGAGAATTTCCTAAAGGAAATCAGTATACCAAACTGGAATATGAGAAGCAAAACTTCTGGTCTTGGGCTAAAGAATTATACAGTCAAACTAAGCTCTGTCCTTCAGATATACGTAGCCATATTCTCTACTGTTGTAGGCTGGATCAGCTCCAGTGAGTTTAACTTACTCCAGAAGAAATTCTGGGAGACAAAGTAGGTATTTCGGATAAAGGACTCCAAAAGTTCCTTGAGATTTTCAGAAGTGAAGCATTATGTCTAGCCAAGCTCTAGTAGACCGGTAACGTCCTCTGCCTCTGTAGCCCCTCCGATCCACAGAATCTTAAGGATTTTTAAAACTACATAAAATGCAACAGGATGCAAATGGACGTAGATCCCTTCCTTGCAGTCTTTATTCAGGCAAAATTCCTGCAGCGCAAGAATTGGCCCATGCTGTGTCGGCATTCTCAGGCTTGCCTCCAACTGAATAAAATGCAGCAGAGAATTAAACATGAATTCTGTTTCTCTGGATGGGAAATGATTTATCTGAGGATTTCATCGCCTCCAAGTAGTGAAGCATATATAACGGGAAATAACTATACATCTGATGCCCGAATCATCTGGAGAATGTTGCCCTTTTCATAAAAACCACAAGATCAAGTGAGGCTGAATTTTCTAAGCAGTCTTGAAAATGTAACCAAATATGAACCACGAGGTACACAAAGCTTGCAAAGGGCTCGCAGAATGCACTCACCTGAATTTTCCCCTGCACTCCAGTACTATCCATTCGACTGGCAACATTTACAGTGTTCCCCCAGATATCATATTGCGGTCTTCTGGCTCCAATGACTCCAGCCACTACAGGTCCAACATTAATACCTAAAATCAGAATAATAATGCTTTTGTTATTCTTTCAAAAACTGCAGCGTGTTATCTGAAGGAAACATTGATCCCGTACATTAGATTTAACAGAAGTGCCTAAGAATTCTTCCTGGTCATAGAACATAATATATGTTAAATTAATGCCATTTGGACTTCTGGATTTTTAAGGCTTTTAGAAACAAAATGAAGATGATGTTATTGGAAATGCAATATGATAGACAACATAAACATTTTGCCCATCTGTGGATTTTCCCTTTTGCCTGTTTTAAGAAAAGAAGAAAACTAGTGGTAGTGCAGAGTTTAGCTGTGGACCAGTTCAGGACAAATGTTTAAAAATCTTTCATTGCTTCCTATGACTTCCACTGCAGTTGCCAATACAAAGCCTTCGAACGGAGGATTTTCCAAGCTAAACAGAAGCCAGTAGCCTGGGAAACACCAGGAATGGGGTAAGGGATGCATGTCACATTTGATCATCAGTACCAGACAGCTCAGATCCTGCACTGTCAGCCAATAAAACCCCGGAAGTAGAGAGGAGTATGTGAAAATGGCTCAAGCATCTTTCTAAATAACCACAATGTTCACTGCTATAATTCTGACCAATTTTGGCTCTTTGCTTGAAAAGGTTTCCTTTTCCTGAGTGTCTTGAAGAGCTGCAGGTGCTAAATACTCCATGAGGCTCTGTGCAAGGTCTCTCCCAGGCAAGCTGCACAGAAAAGGGGGAAAAGATATTTGTGGTCTCTGCCCACATGCAAACTTGGAAAGACCAGTTAGAACACATTTCTGGAGAGAATTTTGGACTTGCAATTACTGGGATGTATGGGAGGGCAAAGACGTATAACTCTCTATTGCTGCCCTTGATGTCTTTGGTCTTTCTCACTACCCTGCTGTTAGCAACCTCACTTTTCCCCTTGTCCAGCCAGCTCTCAAAAATTAAACCATGAAAGCATGTATAGAGAGAGCCTGAAGAAAACTAGCTGTGTTAGAATAGTTAGTGAAATGGTAACAGCACCGGATGTACCATTGGAGAGGAGCTGGATGGACGGATGGCAGCGAGGAGGGGAAATTGCTCTCCATGCAGGCTGGGAGAAAGGACTCAGAAAGGTAAGATATAAAATAACATATAGAGGATTGCATGGGAATTCTGTGTTGTGAAGGCCAGAGCATTGAATTTGCTAGAGAATAGCACCCATTCACCAAAATAATTGGGAAGACTGGCAAAAGAATATGTATAATAGCAGCATAACAAAAAAATCAAAGGGAGAACTTTACAAACCATATGCCTGAGCCTAGGATTCAACAGGAAAGTTTCCTTGTCCAGTGAAAAATTTCAAGATGTCAGTTGTTGTTTTTTTTTTAATTTGAATGAAATGAAATATGCATCCATATATGGAAAATATCCATATATCCCAATAAGCCTTGAGCATCCACTGAATCTGGATCAAGTGTTACAACTCATGGGGCACAGATTTGGTCATGCTTCTCTTTCAATCAATCAATCAATTAATATTTCATGAGTTACATGGAGAAATACTAGTAAAAGACATTGAGAGTGCTTTTTGCCAGCACAGCACAATAATTTGGGGATTAAAGCATGTTAGGGATTCAGACACTTGGGTCTGATTCTTCATGCCTTAGCAAATGTCTTCTTCTCTCTCCTCCTGCTTTCTCCAACCCAAAATTCCATCCTGAAACTAAAAAGCTTCTCCTATCAGAATTTTTTTTTCAAACTATATCCTGACAAAGAGGACAGGTGATTTGGCATCTGTGGATGAAAAACTCCCACCACCACACTTTAATGCCAGCATGGCTTTTGCACATGCAGGAATACATAATAGTTAAGTACAGCAGCCCCAGTTTGCAGCAGTTTAGCAGCGCAAAGCGATATGGGTCACAAGACCACATACACTAATAATTATACTGTAAAAATGTATTAGTGCAGTTTCCTTTGAGGTGTGCATTGATTATATAATAAACACACTAGAACTGGACACAAGTATAAAACCATAAAACTGATGCCCACCATCCAAGCCTGCTTATCTTCTATATGGATGTACATCTTGCACTAAAGGAGGCTTTTCAGTTTTACTCAAGCGTGCAGGATAGGCAATCCTTTGCAGAGGGCACAGGGAAAGCCAACACACAACACTGTTCCACTTGCGGGATAACTGTAGAAACGTGACTTACCAACTCGTAGGACAAAGTCGTTGTAAGACTGATAGTTGATTTCATCAAGAACGTCAAACATCTCTATTGCAAAATCTGCCAGTGTACTCAGATGGGAATAAATTGATTTTTTAGCCTAGATACAAAATAATGTTGTACATTAGATTTGCATGACGTTTAGAATCAGGTGAAATACTGAACTGAAAAACAATGAAAGGCTCAGACGGGATGGCTTAGGAAAGGAATCTAACCTATTTTGCTGATTGTGAAAAGGAACTTTCGATGGTGGCTAGAGCACATGCATTCTTTTCTCAAGTACTGAATTTTTTTTTCTCTTTTCGATTTCTGGGAAGAATGGAAAGCAAAGTTCCCGTGGTAAAGTGTTTCTGTTGCTAGAGAGCTGCAGATGTTTGTTGTGAACATGGCAGGGAATACAACCTGCTTTCTTACAAAACTGCTTTGCCTAGTGATTATTAATAACTATAGTTTCTGCCCTCTTCTCCCTTTGGGGCTTTTTCTAGGTCTTAGCTCCATGGGGTGCATGCTGTTCCCATTGACAAAACTCCTGTTATGTTTAATCCCATGGGATGCAGAATACCCCTATTTTCTTTCCTTTCCAGGCGAGCTGAAGTGATTTGTTATGAAACATACCTAAATGAAGTACAGCAAAAGAATCATAAGGAACCAAATGAAACGATAAAGTATCAAGCTTAAAAAAATGTTCACAAAGAAATACTTTTTATAGCTATAGTCTAAGTAGTGTCAGAGGCTACTATGGATCCCAGTTTAGCTAGATTCAGAAATAATTAGACTATATTTGTGGAAGTAATATCTGTTATAAGGTATTAAAAAGATACTACCTTCACCTCTGGAACTTCTTAAGCTGCACATTGTTAGAAGGTGGAAAATAAAGATTTGCATGTGTCCTGTTACTTATGTCCTTCCCTCAGGAGCTACTGCTGGCTAGTAAAGACACGTTACTAGGACAGACCTTTGACCTGACGCAGTATGGGTGCTCTTCTGTTATGCTCTTACTCGAATAATAAATATGAATTCTTGAACAGCTTTGCAAAGTGAAAGTGGGCTAAAGGTAGGAGATGGTGAAAGCAATGCCAGGTCAGTGGCAGCATAGCTTCAGTAGGATGTTGCACAACAGGGCTGTGGCAGCTGGCATGAGATGAGAGCTCTCTGGGTTGTTGTCATGATGGTGAGATTTTATAACTGGAGTAGCCGAGAGTCACTGAGGAACCTGAGAAACAAGTTGCTATTTGCTTTATTTGGCTCAGCTAGAAAGGGATCCTTCAAGTGGCTGGGAAATTTTTAAAAATTAGAGCAAAGCTTTAACAAAAAATGATGAAAGCCAGCCTTGGGCCACTCCCAGGTTTTAGGAAGGACATTTTTAAATACCTGCCTGGCTCTCTGGCATCCCGTATCTTATAATGTCAGCTAACTCCACTCTTTTCCAGCCCAACCAAGACAAAGGAAGAACAGGAGTTAAATTTAAAGTGAGAAGCGCTGACGGCCACACTTGCAACAGAGATGGTGAAGAATACTGAAAGATCCGGAGGAGGAAGAGGGAGGATTCTACAGTTTTCTTTAATCCTCTACTGTTCTTTATATTCCTTTTCCTTTAACCTCTTTGCTGCCTCATGCAAACTTTGGTTGCCTGCAATACCCTACATGCTGGCAGGAGAGAGGATTGGTGACAAATATGGGATGAACGTCAAGCAACGGACATCTCTCAAAAGGATCACCACCAAATTCTTTTGAAACCCCGCTGAAGAACCCCGCAAAGTTGGGACCCTTGCTCAAAACACAGACATAATTTCAAAGGGCTCCACGTTCAGAAAGAAGCTATAGGTCTACAAGGAGCTTGGTTTGTGTGCTGCCGTGGCGGTGTAACTGGCAAGCAGTTATTTATTTAATATTTCAGAGGAATAGTTATTGGAAAGACTGCCCAGAGCATCGCAGCAAAACCATTCTGACAGAGGCAATATAAATTTATTACAGTCACCTGGTTGTTATGTGCACAAGTATTCTCGGTTAGGAACACAGCTAAGCGCACCTACTCTGTCGAGCTACCCTGGATTACCATATTTCTAATACCCTGCTGTATGCGGAAGACTTAGCAGGAAACTGCCCACACGAGGTGGATAACTTCTACTTGTTTGTGTCACACAAGCAGTAAGAAGAGAGCACAGAAGAGATGAAAATCTAAGTTGTAGTCAAAAATATTAGCTGTTATTATACCAGAGCTTTAGCTTTTCTGGAATATGGAACATTAAATAAATTCTACCTATACAGAAAAGATCAAAATTGGCCCCTTAAAATTCAGAGAAAGGCAGAGTCCTGTGCAGAGACCTTCTGCAGTGATTTAAAATGCATTACCGTCATAAGCTTAGAGTGGTATCTTCAGGACTGGACTAACTCAGCTGACCCTTCAGTTAGCAACTATAAAACGCATGAGATAAACATGTTTAGGTTTTGGAACATATGCTGCCAAAGTTACCCAATAACACACTTGTTTTCAAGATTATAGTTCAAAGAGCATTTATAGCAGACACACAGGCATGCCTTTGCCTGTTTGTCTGACACCACACTGAACAAAATTAAAAGGATCTTTTCTTTTTCCTCTCTCAGGACCCAGGAGACAAACATTTCCACATAAATAAAATGTTTAAAAAACACTTTTTGCAATGTCTAGATTTCTAAGCTAAGAATGATACCAAAAAAGCATCAGTTCTAGATACCCTGCAGACCAGAAAGTTAGTTGTATGCGATATACTACATGATTCTAACAGTTGATTCCGATGTGTCCTTATTTTTCATTTACTTAAGAAGGATAATTGTTGCTAGGAAGTTCACAGGCTGTCTTCCGGCCCTTTTTTGCTTTTGCCCTTTAATTCAGTGTTATTTTGCAATGCTTAACCGTACGAATCAGCCATACCTCTGCAACATATGTGCTTGCACTTCAGAGCAGGGGAGAAGCCTCTGGCAGTTCTGGGCAGACCGAGGACGTGGACTGCTCTCATTTTCACTGGCTTACTTGCATTATTAATTTATATAATGCTCTGTATACAGTCAATTCTGTACACTGCGCACAGGGTTCACTGCCATTCAAGATGCTGCATGCAAATTTAGGAGATCCCCAGACCCGAACTTAAGGTGGGAAACATGCACAGGAGCAGTAATGAGGAGACAGATGGGGAACTGTGCCCCAGACCTAGCAGCTCTGAAATTACTCTGACTTTGTTGTTGCTGAGTCATTAAAGGAATAAAGAGAATGGAGCAGTGGAGACAAAGAAGAGCTAATTTGGAGGGGCTGGGATAAAATGCAGTAATGTATCTAGCACTAAATTCCCGTCTGTGACGGGGGTCGGTCTGTGATGGGAGTGTAGGAGGCCGTTTGCTTTGACTACAGAACGCTCCCAGATTGCAATGTTTAAAAAAAAAAAAAAACAAAAAAAACCCCACCACATGTTAATATTTTTGTGTTCGTTTAGCAGCAATACATTACATCTGGATTCTCCCTTGCCCGGCATCTTACAAGGTCATCTCTGATGCCAGGTTTAAAATACGAACATTCTGACTTAGGAGCTTTTTAAAACAATTTGCTGAGAATCCAGAGCTACAGACAAATCAAATCCCAAATTCAGCCCGATGAACAGCTGCCAGGAGAGCAACTTTTATTTGCACGCTACTGCTATTTGAATTTCATATTTAAGCTGTTGCAACGAATTAAAACAAATGTACATAATCATATGGAACTGGATGTATTTCACATGTTCCTCCGGAAATTGGAGGAGCACCGTTTGTCCACCACAAATGACAGTTGTGTAAGGTCTACTTACCTTAGTTCCCGAAGTAGGTACAAGTCCCACAGCTGCCATATACGTACTTCCAATTGTCTTGATCTTTTCTATGTCCTTATAATATTCTTTGTCCATAAGCTTTGTTTAAAACATAAAACTGTTAAATATTACATAATATTTTAGACAAACAACCATAGTTATCAGATAATATGTGCACAGTTGATTAAACCATACTTTTTTCTGGTAAGTTGAGGCTTTCTCACTTTGATGTCATTGGGGAAATTATGAGTAATTTGCATTTTAAAGACTCTACACATAGACTACACATATTAGAGAAATTTGAGGGCCGATTTAAGTGCCTAAAAGTACAAAACAAACTCTTAGGGAGGCCCACTGGACACCCACTCCCATTAATTAGGAAGTTCACAGAAGTATTTTATTAGGAAGTGCAAAGTAACCCGAATTTCTATAAATAATCCTTCTTTACAGAGTCTGGTAGAACTCCTACGGTCAAAAGACAATGCATTTAGACCTTACCTCATCAAAATCAGCAATAATCTCATTTAACAGGCGTAAACACTCCACTCCCATATTATTGCCATCCAGTTCGATGTAGAAATCATTGAAATTTGGGATGGAAGCAAACATCACTCCCACTTGTGAATATGACTGGTAATAAAGGTCCTGCAGTTCATGAACAGATATAATTTTTATTTAAAAAGATTAATCTAAAATAGACAAGATTATCACCATATCTATTCTAGTGCTAAGCAATGAGAGAGGTTGTTTTGCTAGCTAGGACAAAAGCCATCACTTTTGCTAGAGAGAAAGCAAACAACAGGAGTTGCAGGCTCCCTCCCTTGAAAAACACAGTTGAAAATTAATGGTTAAGTTATCAAATCCATTTTAGTCAACTTAGTGTTTCTCACTGCTTAGGCAAGGAAATACTGAATGAAAATGTAGCAGGAAATAGAAAGTCTGAACAGTTTTAGAACTTTTTTACTGTATGAGACATTTCATTAGGTTTTCCCAGTTTTGTTTTAAAACTAAAATAGAAGGCAGAACAGTTTTTTTTTTTTCTTCTTCTTCTTCTTCTTCTTCTTCTTCTTCTCCCTGTGGTACAAAATCAGCCTTGCTCCTTTACCTCTTTCTCCTCTGAGTTGCAGAGTCCTGGATTTGGCATTAACCACATATTCTGCATTATAAGGCTTCTGAGTAAGAATTTGGAGAGCTCACAGAAAGTAAAACCACTTTTCTATGGTTCAAATACACTTGGCCAAACTCTCAAGCAGAGAGACCTATCACTTGAAAAAGCAGCGTCATGGCCATCATGGCCTCGCCATATACTGCAGCCTCTCTTAGAAGGACCCTGATGACACTGTCCTGAACGAGTCACCGCAGCCTTAGAGATTAAAGCTACTACATCTTCCTTGGGGATGTACAATTCCTTAATTTTAAACTGATGGGTTTTGTAATGGAAGCATATTTTCAGAACTAGAGCGGTTCCGATGGAAGCGCCTGGCAATTCACACACTTCACCATCCAGAGCAAAACTGAACTCTGTGAAATACTGTAAGAAGCTCAAGTCTTTTGATTTGATTGAAAAGGAAGTTGCTCACTTGCAGGTAGGCACTCGGCTGAATTGATGTTGAATGACACAACATTCACTTAAACAATAACTTATTAAAATCCTTCACAGAAGGAGGAGGACTCTACAGAGATAACCCTGATCTAATTTCTGAACACAAGTTTTTACAAACCTACTCATTTTAACATGAATGATACTTTAAAAATTCCAACGTTTTCTTGAAAACACAGTTGAAAGGTGACCTAAGCTACACAGGGCCACGCCCATACAACATTCTCATGTATTTAAATTTTATCTTGGCTTACCATATTCCTTGGATTAGACATAAGAAAGTGCTGTGCAACATGTGCTGGCAACAGGTTGAAGAGAATTCTTTTATTGTCCAGCTTGACTCTCTCCATATCATCTCTCTCTTCTTCTGCCTGTTGGGACAAAGGAAAAAGAAAAATCTTTCCAAAAAGGAAAAAGTTATCTAAAGCCATCAAATAGCTTCTATTACTCCATGCTTTGAAATTAAACTGGGAAAATAATACCTCTGAAGCAGAGGGGGAACAATTCTCCTACACCATGTCTTTACCTCCGCGACAAAATCCCTTAAAGGCCTTATTAATTCAAGCTGGAGTCACTAGGAAATCACTATTTGTAGGGCTTGATCAGCTAAGTGTACTGGCATCTCCCATGGACCTCCGTTCTTTTAAATAGGCCCCACCTGATATTTTTATAGACTAAAAAGCTGGAATATTCTCACCTAAGTCACATTGGCCTTGGAGGCCCATTATTTTTTCTCAGTAAGGATCGAACCAATAACAGCAGAATTTGATCCACCTTTCAAAAAAAGAAGCCTGGAGAATCACCAGTGTTTTAAGCAAACCCGTATCATTTTTCAGTGAAATGGATTCGATGAGACAGTAGCTTCAACAGAGAGTACTGTTTTTACAGTTGAGCATCCTTAAGAAAGATATGCAATTTTTAAAGTGATTTTGATAGAAATAGTATGCATTTTTAGAGGTGACTTTAATTACCCCTGGTACTTGTTACGGACGCACGTACAATTCCTGTGCACAGAAATTCCTATAGGCAAAAGCAACAGGGGTTCTGCCATTCTCGTGAATGATAATATTCAGGAAGAGCATCTGGGAGTGAACAAATTTGGGGTACTTAACCCAAGGTCCTGGTGTCACATTTAGGTTACCTGATTCACAGGAGTCATTGGGAGCTAGAGATTAGGGAGTAATTTTGAAAATTAGATACCTTAATAATAAAAAAAAATAAAAATCTAGAGACTGCATTTGGGGCACCTAGGTTTGCAAATTCCAGACTCGTCCTTCGTAAACTCTACTGCAAAACTATTTTTCTAGGATCTACTCCTTGTTATCAGAGTGACTTTGGGCCCCAAATTCTCATTTTCATCTAGAAAACGCTCGATTAGTACTGTACAATTCATCTCATGGAAATCACAGCAAAGATAGTTTTGTTCTTTGCTCTTCAATCACACTCACGGAATTGTAACACAAATCTTCTGCAGTAATCCCAATATAATTTTGTTTATTTAGTTACAGTCAGCAGAAGACTGGAAGGCCAAATTCTCAGGTGGTATCAGTGAAACTAAGACTCATAAACCACTTAAGGATCTATTCTAATCTTTGTTTGTGTCCCTTTCTATCTAGAATTTGCTATCCTGATCTATTGCAAAGTCCACATACTTTTCTCACTATCCATTCCTGTCTAAGTAGGAGAAAGCCAGTCATCTCACGCCTGTGTATTCTCTTTTCATGTGAAAAACTTTTTTTAGTTTTTCTAAGAGTTTAAAACTCTGAGGACAAGACAGTAATTTTTGTTTTTCATGATAAAAATTTGGGACAATCCTTTTTATTCACATGACACAGTGATGCCACTTTGCCTGACAGTTTTCTTTTACATTCTTAAAATTCTTTACATGAAAAAAATGCTGAAATAAAACTGGTTTTATAAATGTAATTTCTTCAGGAAACACGCCCTTTTAAAATAAATTATCAGCTTCTCCTCTAATTTGCATAATAAGAATTATAATTTATTCCAGAGATGAAATATCAGTAACCATTAAATAGCAGTTAAGCCCTGCAAGGAATATGCCTGCAATCTGTATTCTAAGTAAGTATCTGTTTCCTGCCTGTGAGGTGTTTTCTTGACACTTTTTTTGCTGCTTAAATTCTGTATGCTATTTCCTTAAAATCCTTCTTTTCCTCTATTTTGGAGGTATAAAACCTGCCTCTGATTTATTGTTGTCTGTAAATGTGTGCAATGGCCCCCTGCATTGTGTAATCTTATTGTTGGAATTTAAATGTTTTAATAGTAAAACTGAAAAGCTTTTTCCGACTGAAAATCCAAACCAAATTTACAATTCAGTTTTTGCAACATACTGGAAATGGGGAGTTTGATTCTGACTACAGCAATGAGATTTGTGAATTCTTGAATTCAGGCTCTGAATCAAATTCCAGTTTGGGTTTGGCATATGCCTGTGTATTCCTCTATTTTTTAAATAAGATCTCTTTTGTTATCTTTGTCCTAGGGACGTTTGAGGGATACTGATCTGCAGCTCCCAATACAATACGAGGCAGAACAGGAGCCTAGGGAACAATACAGCTTCAGCTTCGGGGTAGGACATAAAGATAACAAGTCAGAGTAGTCCAGCAAGGGCTTGTAAGTGGAGTAACCAGTTTGACGGAGCATGGACAGCAAAATTACTCAATTGCTGGTATTTAGTGTCCACTTCTGAGCTAGAAGCGTGCGATCGGATTCTTCTGCCTTGCCCAGTCATGGACCAAGACTTTTCATTTGGATGAAATGACTGAGAAAGTTCTTCAGTAATGTGTGGCATTTCCTAACATTGTGGGTGATTCACAATAAAGGGTTCAGAAAAAGCCACAGCACAAGGACAAAGCTGCCAGCACTGAAACGTTATCTCCCTGTGACCTTGCTCTTGGTGCTGGACTTCTGTCCAGCCACAAGAAAATAAGAAATCTTTCTAATACACCCACAGAAAATAGGGGAGAAAGGACAGTCCAGCCTACTGGCTTTCCAGGCATTTCCTTCTGGCATAAATTTAGAAAACATTGATGGCTTTTCTTCTCGTCTCTGCCGCACTTCTCTTCAACATAATCATGAAACTACTGTGAGCGAGATGCCAACGATACCACTATGCGTGCTCAGGTATGGATGTGACAATGCTCCTAAAGATGGGACCACAGCCACGTCTGAGAAGCTGAGACTGAGCTCTTGGGTGAAGAGCTAATGGCTCAAACCGAGCCACCAAGACATGACTGAAAGGTTGTTGATTAAAAAGAGGAAATCCTCTAAGAGCAGGGAAGGGCATCATGAATGTCACCATTGCTATGAAACGTGGTAGAACGCTACATTTGCAGTACACCTAGGAAGCCTCTCTTCCGCTTTTTGGATGCCAAAATGTTAAGTAAAATTTTGACTCTGAGAAGTTTCAATTGCCAGAAAGGATATGAAGCCCCTTAAGATAATGGAAGGCTCTTGAATGGTAGCAAACAGGGTTAATACTGCTATATTGCTGCTGGTACCTAGACTAGAGTCTCTGCATGAATTTACTTATGCCACGTAGATGTGCCAAATTTCTGAAGTTAGTGTGGATAATTCCAAGTTTAATAAAAAGGCCTGCCAGGAAAGCGAACTGAAGAGTACCTTTTCTCTAATACTGCACAGAATTTGAATATCTTCTCTTCCTGCACTGCCTAAGATGGATCTCACATGCACCTCCTCAGGAGTTGCCTGGGAAAAGAGGAATGATTCCCCCATGTCCGCTGCAAGGGAAGCTAAGAAGTGAAGGGGAGGTACAAAAATATTTGATTTCGTTCAGCAGTGAGGACTCTAAAATTCCCTATCTCCAGGCCCTATGGAGAAGAAAGTAAGCTGCTTACTTATATATTCTGGTCTTTTTTTCTGGCTTTCTGCTTTCCACCCTTCAGGGGAATGCAAATGAAAACTGTCTTCCCTTCTTGTGACTCATGAACTCCTAGTGCCTACTCTTTGAGGCGCTGAGATAAGGGAATGTGTAGGCATCACCCCTTCCCAGGCAAGACAGACACTGAGAAGGAAGAAGGAGTATGTGGGGCTGCAGAAAAAAAGATTAGAGTAACAGAGATCACATATATTTACATTCCTGGTGGAAATATTAGCCAGACAGCTAAATAGCATCCAAATCTTCCTCTATTTGTCCCTATTTCTATTGGTTAATTCAAGAAAGCTGCCAGCATGATATTTATGCAATAGCTGCTAGCTAAAAAAACAAGGCAGAATACTGTGAAAATGCACAAGAAGGAAACTCCAAAGGAATGAGAGACATCATTTTTAATGTTCTGCTTTTGCCTGTTTGGCATTCATGGCAGCTAAGTCATTATACAGAGCTTACTGTATTTGAAGAACTGCAGTATCTAAAAGCAGGCTTGGTTTTTGCTTCAGGTTTGGTTATAAAATTTAACGTGTTCCTTGGTACTACAGCATTAATGTGATAAGCGCCTACCACGTTTTATACAGTCACATAACAAACCACTATTTGACAATGCCGAGAACTCGTTACACGTTCTATATTCAAGAAGTGAACATAACTAGTCTATCACCTGAGATATCAGGTGATTATTAAATAGGCATAAAAACGCTGTAGCAATGTCACTGACTAAAGAGTTACCTCATCAAAACCCAAGACACAGCTAAAAAGAAACTGGGCACCAGTGCCTCAGAAACATCACTTTACCTGAAGGGGGCACTAAATCCACAGGAAAGAGACTCATGATCTGGCCACATCTTAAACACGGAGCGTGAGCAAGCCTTGAAATTATGGCCTGCAGATTGCAGAGCAAATATTTCGTACAGCTGTCATGGATTAGAAAAGACAGCTGAACGATATTCTACTATTCCCTAAAGAATATAACAATCACTCATGGCATATAATTATTCTTATCTTCCTCCCCTGACAAATCTTGGATAAGCAACTCCATTTTTTGGTGGTTTTACCTTCTTCACAAACCTGTTACTTGTATTTATTTGTCAATTTTTTCTAATTTTGTTGTATAAATTGTCTAAGCAACGTTATCAGTCACAAATAAGGAAAATGCTCCTCTATTTGCTATTCACAATGAAGTATGTAAAGTTACTCAACCATTTTGCGTAGAAACTTGTATTCCTGTCCCATTGCCTGTTAAAAAAGCAGTTTTTTTACAAAAAGAAAATACTGTGATATTTGGAACAGTTAAACTTAGCACAGAATAGAAGTAACAGAAACAACAAGAACCTATATGACCCATGATACGTGAATAGTAAGAACACACATAAATGTTTTAACAACTTGTCATCAGTCACAAAATGTATTCTTCAAATGATGTGCATAAATCACACTGTATTATCCCCGTTCTGGTTATGTGACCTAGATGCAAGTGCATTACATTAACTTTTGCTTGAAAAGCATCATTTTAAACTAAGTTTTGCTTTTCTTAAATCTGCTTTTTCTCAAAATATTTTTTTCCTGATGCTGCAACTGCAGCTATGTGGGCTAAGATAAAGTTTGTGGAAATGGGTTTTCCTCAGACCTTAGCTCCTGTTTGCTGAGCACAGATAATCTATCTATATATTCTTATCCTAATGGCATTACTTTCAGGATAGTTTTGATGTTTAAAATATCATTTAGTTAGTACTAAACTGTTTGTTGTTCAGGATGAAGTAAAAAAAAAAATAAAAAAAATCTCCAAAATCCTTTATATTGCAGCTTATGCCACATACGGATTTGTTCATCTGAGAACATTTTACAGGATTAGCCCCACAATGAACCTTACTAAAGCTAAGCGAACAAAGTGCTTCCCATTTCCAGAACAGCCCTTGAGGCTGAAGTTCTTCCAGCTGAAAGCCAACATCAGAGAAACTTCCTAAAATCCACGGTAGCCTCTCATAAATCTTTTCTTATAGCATCAGCTGGGAGATGGGAGTCTTCAGCTCTATCAGTAGCTTGTGGAATTCAGTGTTTGCACAAAGAACCAGCAAACTCACTCTGTAAAAATGGAAGAAATTCTCCATGGTCCCTGTGGACTAGGAAATGGTGTTGCTAAAACTTCTACTTTGAAAAATGTAACCCAGTAAAGCCCACATACTTCAGAGAAAAGTAATACTGCAGCCACAGAAAAAAACAACAAGGGATATTGTTAAACCGTACGCAGAGATTCTGGAAACTCCATATAGGTATCCTGGAATCCAGCAACCAGAGAAAATTGTCTCTCAGTATGGTTCTTTCTTCCTTATCTCCTCTTAAAGATTATTAAACCGTTAGTAGCTTGGAACCAGACAATTATTCAGAGGCAGTCTGAAAATATAGATACTTCCTACTAACAGTCTACACAGAGCTTTTAATACTCAGGTTATTATGCCAAAGAACTTAATTTGAACAAAGATCATGTTTTTTACTTATTCATTTGAACAGCTAAGCACCATAAGCAATTTTATAACTACCACTATAATGCATTTACTAGCCCTAGTATTCAGTATCATGTCCACCTGGTACACAGAGTGGAAAACAGTTCAACAAACTTTACAATACAGTATCCACCATTATTTATCGTGCATAGAGTAGATCTTCCATGGAGAATCAAGGAGAACAAAGGAGTGGTGCCTAGATTGGTAAATAGGCCGAGCAAACACCCAGGGCACTGATTTCAAAGAGTGGCAGTTATGATGATCCCTAATTCTGAATTTCCTACCTACACTAATTTTTTTCTTTCTGATTTTATCATGCAAATCTCACAGACAGGATGGTATCACTTAAGTACCCGTTTTGTAATTGAGGAGATCTGAAAACTGCATTCTATCTTCAAGGACGAAAAGCCCTTTTTGAATTAAAGTTTTCTAGGTACCTGAAGATGCTGATGGACATTACTGAAATTTGATAGGTATCCGTATGTCTTAACTCCCTTTATTATCCTTCGGAGTAAGTGCATAATGGTTTTAAAGATTGTGGTAGATTACTAGGCATTTCTGTATAACCTGGCTCCAAGAAAACGGAGAAAGTTCCTATGTCTTGCTTCACTATTATCCAGTTCTGCTCTTTCAGGAGGCAAGCCTCCCATTAGTTTCCTGCACTTGAATTTTCATAACTTATTAATTTATAATTTAAAACTAAGGATCTTTACGCAGCATGGTCCTTAGGGATGCGCAATTCACCATGCAAATCATGGTAGCTGCAATGACGAACAGCATTTAATTCACTATTGACTTATGGACAAGCAATAGGATAGCAAAGCAGTATCTTCCCACTTGTTACTGTACTTCTTGGCTAGAAATACATATTTGCATACCTAGGGCTCAGAGTCGTCAATCAGCTGGTGCTCTCAAACCTCCACCATATGCCAGCCTACATAAAGGCAGCTGCTCTCCAGTAATTCTAGTCATGTGCTGCACTGAGTTGCAAAGTCAGGGGATATTATTTTCCTCCTGAAAACAATATTTGGCACCACAACAAGCAAAGACTATTATCAGTTGGTCCAACAAACTTCTGAGGCTGTCATGCACAGCACCTATCAATACTGTGGGTCATAGGACAAAAATGAAATGAAGTGGTCATGCGTTGTTGACTAAGTTAAACAGCACAGAGTCCACCGTAATTATAGAACAAGATAAACTTAAATCATAAAGGAGGTGGACATGGTCCTGGGCATCAAAGCAAACAAAATAGCCCAACAGAACTTAACTGTTAAGTAGAAAAGCTTTGAGAGTAAAAGATTATAGAGCTGAAATCTCCTGATTTCTCCATCCTAAGCAAGATAGAAAAGTCAGGGATGTATTTAACCCATGTGTTACAGTCTTGTTCTCACATGTAAAAGCAAGCACTGTGGTGATTTATACAGCCCTCTGTAAATCCAGAGTCCTCTGTCCTCCAGACAGTCCTCTTAACAACACAGTTAACAGGGTAGGTGAGAACAGGAGGTGACCTCTAGAAAACACAAGAATGTAAGATTTATCCTATAGGCAACTTCCAAATTCCATTAAAACAAACTTCCTTTTTCTCCAACTTTGCTTTCCACAGTGGCCAGTGTCAAACACTCTGGTGACAGCCGGTTAGGGGAAGGTAGCCAGACATTTTCTGAAGCCCCTGCTTACACTTACTATAGTTTTCATAATTTTTGCTGTACCTATGCTAATCAAGAAAAATATTTTTTCTTCAAAATGATCCACATTCTTGGTGTCTAAATAAGTTTCTGATCTTCCTTTGGGAAAAAGTTCCATAGTCTTATTCCATAATGGGTATATAAGTATCTCTTTTTATCAATTTTGTTTGCTAGTCTTCAGTTTAACTGAACATCAACTTCTTTCTACCCATTTTTGCATCATAAGACAAAATAAACAAAAATAGAATTAATTTGTCTTTCTCAAGTTTCTGTCGCTAATAGTCAAATTCCCATGTTTGAAATTCTTTTTATTCATAATGTACTTTAGATATAAACGTATTACCTCATTAACGATGTACTGTTATGGAACAACTACAAACAAACAAACAAAATCACTTCTCCAAAGCAAATGTCTTTTATAGGTCTATGGAAGGAAAGCTGCAATAAGTTTCCCACTGTAAACCTCAACAAATATGAAAGGTCTTGAAAGTGTTTTTGTCCAAGCAACTTATCCTGGAAACGGTTTCAAAAAAAAAAAAATCAGATAGCATTTTGTGGATGGGAGTACTGGAAAGAAAAGTCCTGAGACTTGCCTGCACAGCCCAGAGGTAGTCCAGACGTAACTTCAAGTCCACCTGCCTGGAATGCAGTGCCAAAGCACAAGAAAACAGCAAAATGGCTAGTATTGGTTCATAGCCACGCATATAAAAGGAGCCACCCCTTTAAGATAAAAGGAAAGCAAACAGGTTATTGCAGGTTTTTAAATACCAAATATTGGATATTTTTAATATCAAATCTTTAGTTTGAAACAAGCAGGGACCCCCTAATTGCTAGCCTTTTCTGAACAGGCTCATACAGACAGGGGCATAGGTGACAGTAAATCTGATCACTGCATCCTATCGACATTCAGCTTCTCGAGGAACTTGTCCTAATATGCATTTTTGTAATGTGTGCGCATACTTTTAATTAGGGATATAAAAAATTCAAAACCTCAAAAGCTTAAATGAAATTGGAAGTGGCTGAGGGCTTGTAAAATATGGAAGTGAAGGTTATAACAGTTTTTTTTCCATTTCATACTAGAATCAGACTGCAGTGTGATCAGCTGAGTTATGCTAGGAGAAAATTACAGAATAACAGGGAGGGCAGTTGCTCATTCCCAAGAACTGATCCCCTGTTGATGAGTATTGCTAGATCCTACAATTGCTGAGAGATGAAGGGTCAAGTATTTCTCAGGCACTAACAAATATATAGCCCTAACGCAGGCACAGATTGCTAGAGAACAGGTCACAGATGAACAGCCAATCTTGTGACTGTCTATACAGAAACATTCATCGCTTTAGCTTTGCAAGACACTTACCCCACTGCTTTTCTGTAACCACTGAGTTCCAGAATAACTATGTACAAAATTGTAACAAAAAGCAGGAGGATCATTTTTGGCAAGGAAGATACTCGCAGAAATATTGCCAAGGTGAGAGTCCCCACTACGCAGGAAAGGAAAGCATAGTGGGCCGTGTCACATGGAAGTTCGTTCATCGTTTTGTTTGTTCCGCCAGGAGAAATGATAACTATGGAACTGCTGGAATTCGTATTCCAAACCCAAGGCATGCAGCCAACCTAGAAAGGACAGTGGAGGAGAGAAAGGGAGAAAGTTAACTATGAAATACTCAGAAAGGCAGTTGCCATGGAGGCTGACTGTAGTTCATTTCTAACTGGGAAAACATGGCTGTGGAGTTCTCAGATAGCCAGCTCTCTGCTTTAACAGAATCTCCCTCCTTTTCCTGGAACAGTGTACTCAGTTTTAGGTGGGAGACACACTCTTTGTTCATTAGATGCCAGCAAGGCCAAGCAATTAAAGTCTGGGCTTAGTCAAATAGTTTCCCTTTCAGTGCTCAAAAACAAGAAGTTCTAAAGCCAACATCTTTCTCCTAAAGTAAAACACTTCAGTAAACATTGTGGCTATTTGGGTGAGAAAAGTTCTTGCATAAATGACAGAAATAATTGTGTTTGTTTTATAGACTGAACAAGTAATTCCAATGTCAATGAATCAAATCTAAAAACATATTTTAATCTTTGATGGACAAGCTAAGCATGAATAATGCCTTTTCTACACCTGAGAGCTGCTTCTCCTATGACACATGATTCTAATACAAAGCTTCATCTTTAATTATCCATCCCATTTCAAATATCCAAGGAGCGCCACCTCCTCCCTAGGCTGGAAAAAAAAATTGGTGCATTTCCTCTGGGAAATTTGATCTTATTCTTCCAAAGGCAATATCAGATACACATCCCAGATCCGTTAGGCAAGGAAGGGAGGAATCCATGGCAAACAGTGCAAGTCCCTGGAGCTCCAGTTTTAATTGCACTCCAATGTTCAGCCCTTTATCAAAGGAGAGGATAAGAGTTAACATAAAGGGGGAGAGCGGAATGGCAGTATGAAACTGATTTTAACAGGTACCTCCACATAAGCCCCACCTGTAATGAAGCATCTCTTCAGAAGTGTGTTACGAGACCTTTTTTATTTCATCCTAACCACTGGTGATGAAATTTTATAGCATGCTGTGAAATAACTGATAGCCTGAAGGATGATTAAGCAGTATGCTTTACAGGGAGGTGCAGTCTTTTAAAAAGATGAGACGTAATAGATATAATATGAGTTAAATTCATAACAGCTAATAATACGAAATGAGATCAGAAAGAGTGAAGCGAAAAATCCATTTAATGTCATTTGGTTCAGTGTTCTTAAAAATGCTGTTCATACTAAAGACATCTGAAAACACAGGCATGCACGAGGGCTTTGTAAACGATGTGCAATCCATCCAGGAAAACACCATCTGCTGTGTAACAAGACAAGTGAAATCTCAACGCCTAGCAACTCTCATAGCTGAGAATTCTAGAGGCATTATTTTGCGGAAACTAATAATTTTTACTGATTACACATTTCCCCTAAGCATTTCAGTGGCTACAGGCTATTTTTGCTTCACTAAAGGGTAAATTACGTTTATGAGGTATTCTAAGGTAAAACTGAATGACCACAGGTCTGCTGGAGGTCAGAACTTCTAATTTCTAGTCTGTGTTCTTCTACTGATGTGCAACGTTGCCTTAGGCCTTACAATGTCTGTATTTCATTTTCACTGTCTTCAGGTGGAGATAGTGGTACTTGCTTCACTTAGTCAAAGTAAGCAGAAGGTGTATTGGGGCTGAGCCACAAAAAGTCTTGGCTACCATAATATTCGACTAAACGGCAAAGTTGGATATACAGAACCCTTGCTCAGACCGGTTGGAGGTACTGCATATCTCTATGCACTTGGCATGCTAGCAATCACATGCATGTCTATGTGCTTAGGGATGTGTGTTTCTCACTCAGTTGTCTTCAGAAATTCCCTCCCAGAAATATCTGAACATCAGTAATTCCTGGTCCCTCACTCAGGCCATTGGAATTCACAGGCAAGAGATCCACAGGCAGATCACTGCCAGTGATCCCAGGTCCTAGAGATCAGCTTGGCAAGATACCTTCAAGGACCAGTGAATACACAAAATATAAAATAAAGGGCTTGGCGCTTCAACTAGCACTGTGAACCCCTCAGGAAAAGAGCACCTTTCTATCGCTCAGAATGCACTGCCTGCCTCCCGTAAAAAGACATGATGAAGACATCTGCCTCCTCAGCACCTCCATTCGTGTTTAACATGCTATTTTTGTGTGGATTCGTTCCTCTGGGTACCTTAACATGTTTCACTCATTAGCATTAGCAACCAAAACACTGAAACTGAGTGTTGGGAATCCTACAAGCCAACTAAATGCTAAATATTTAGGTGCAAGTTCAACTCCCATTTTGACATGAAACTCCACCATGTAGAGACCTAGTTGATCATCTACAGTAAAAGAAGCTCACTTTTCAGAAGTACTGAGCAAATTCACGTCATACAAGAGAAGCTTTCTAGGTATTAGATGCTAAAGGATCTTCTAATTAGCACAGGGTAAACATCTCATTACACAATATTGTCTTGAATTTAAGACATGATCATTTCTGATCCGTCTGGACTAAAAATGTTGTGCTGTTATTACACAGAAATATGTTCTGCAATTTGCCATGAAGAAATAAGTAATGTTGCTTGACACCATGCACTATCTGTCACAAAATATTAGCAATTAAACTAGTAAGCAAGCTGAGTATTTAAAAGTAGTTTTCCCATCAAGAACATAATATCTGCATACTATGTAACGCTGAAGTCTGATATAAACGTTAGGTACAGACTAGGTACAGACTAGGTATTATCTGCACATTTTGCTAACAGCTTTACCACTCAACACCCTGATTCATGGCAGTGAAATTTTAAATTATAGCAAAGAACTTTAAATTCAAATAAATGTCCTCTGCAAGCATAAAAAATAATAAGAGTAGGCATTCACAGAACAGAACGTGGTATGCATTTAATGGTATCTGTAATTAGTTATTCTTAAACAGAATGCTAAACTATGCAATATTTCATTTAAATACTCACCACACATCCTTGAGCCACAGAGTATATTAAGATCACAATGAAAATACACAAAATGGTACGAATTTGTATTGTCAGGCACCCTGGAAAACACTACAGAATAGAAAAAAAGATTTAAAGATAAAGATTTTAAGAATATGTTTTAAAGTGTGGTTGTTATTGTTTAAAGGGCTATAAAAAAAAAAAAAAGTGAAGAAAGAATATGGGAATTTTGCCTGCACTGTAGATTATGAAAAAGGCATGCAGTTATATAAATGAGTACGTGTTTTAAAGGTAACTGCATTTTTGAGAATAATAAATTTGAAATTATTACTACTATACATTTTTTCACTATACTTAAAATTCTTTGAAAGGTTAGTAGGATGTCTGCCCACAATGAATACATTAAGTTAGGACGCCACTTGATTTTGTTTTCATGGGGAAAACACACAAAGCATCTTTTGCCTTGCAAATTATCAGCTCCAGATAGCGATCCAAGAGAACATACTGTGGTAGCATGGAATTTGGGAGTGATATTTCTGTCTTCTGCTATAACAGTCACATTAAAAGCCAGGGTAGTTTTAATTATCAGGATCCATTAAAAATATTGAATTTGTCAGAGCAGAAAGAGTAGCAGAGGACAAAAAAGTCTAGTGGAGTGGAGTCTTGTGAATCTCTTGCTCATCTCCACTTCTATTCTCAGTCCATCAGTGTGAAGTGTGAAGTGCTGTGAGCACACACGAAGCCAGTAACAGAAGGTGAGAAAAGAAGCATAAGTCTGTCAAGCACTAGTACTTATGCTTGTTCTAGTCATACTGATCTACTCCGGTCTCAGGGAAAGCTGCTTTCCTCCTTTTCCCCTTGGCAGGGAGTGTTTGGGACATCTAGGGGGATCTAGGGTATCCACAATATGTCTTTGAGACCACAGGAATTCTTCAGTGACTTCAAGGGGCAAGAATTAGCTCGAGGAAACAATGAAATTTGAAGGGGGGACAATTGTGTTTTTCCTGAAAGGGAGGTGACTCAGATTCATCAAGGCTGGATTTGACTTGTGATCAAATGGAGCAAGAGAAAGATTAATTTTCGGACGCAAGTCATGACTTTTGAATAAAACCTGTCTACCTGCTGGGTAACAACAACAACAAATGTAGACTTCCCACAGGCCACAGAGTAGGGGCTTCTGTACACTTGAGACAACAGAAATCATACATTGAAACACCTCCTCTTTCTTTTACATAGGCACAGAAATTTCCACTACGTGTGTGACCTGCGTTCAAGTCAGAGAGTCACAGGTGAATTGGCTTCACCTGCACTGCAAAACATCAGAACATAGCAAACAGAGAAGCAACAAAAAACATGCGTATTATGCGATTTGCAAGTACACTCTGGCTTCAATATGGATTAAGTCCACATAAACATAGCTGGGAAATAACCAATGAATATCAGCAGTAGATTTGTATAAACACAGTAAAAACAGAATGGGCCCAAATTAAATGGGTTACATGAGCAACTAGCTTAACTATTAGTCAGCTTCACTAAAATAATCTGGGATATCTAGAGATTAACACTTTTAATAAAACAGTGATCATATTGTAGAATAAAAATTTGCATTCATAAAAACATTAAACAGGACATGTCCCAGTGCAGACCCTGGAGTACTCCACTTGTTACTGGCCTCCAAGTAGAGCATGACTCATTAACCACTACCTTCTGAACCTGGTCATCCAGATTGTTTTTCACCTATTTAGTTGCCCACCCATCTGGCTGTCCAGCCATCTCTACTGAAATCCTATGCACATGTGACATGAAACATGCGCATCTTTATCTATATAGATAAAACGCCTTTATAAACATTTTGTACAAAGGAAATACACATATTGCATTAATTCATTTTGCAATAGAAGAAATTTAAGAATGAATTCCTTATCACTCACACAGATAAAAGCAGTAATAACAAAATGCTGAGAGTCTCCATAATTTGAAGATAACGTCGCATGGTTAATAACGACAAGGCAAAATGCTGACTCAAAGAGAGGTCTGACACACTACATAGGCATTTTATTTTGTGGTGCATATACGTTATAAGAGTTGATATGTTAGTCTATTGGGTTAAAAAGGAAAATAAAACATTAAAAGGCAAAGTATGAGAGACAAGTCTCAATTAAAGCTCTATCTGGCATTTAAAAGTTTATATTTCTGATGTTTGGTCCTTCTAAGACTGCATCAGCTCTTTCATGTTAGCATACCATTTGGAGCTTCATTTTCTTTGTTTTCTTTTATTTGCAGAATTATTATTAGCTAAAGAAATGCTGTCAGATCCCCTGTACGGTAGGTAACTGGTAGAGTTAAATTTTATTATAGCGATTTTATGAGGGAGATACAAAAGCATGGAGAAGTTGAGTTACTTGCCCAGTGCTAAATAGCAGATAAGTGCCAAAAGACTGATTAAAATAGAGGAATACCCAGTTTACGCTCCTATACAGATTTTATGAGGCAAAACTTCTCCACACAATTTCAAACTGCTATATCTGAATTTTTGTATTTATTTTTCTAATGCAGAATCCAATCCTGTAAGGTACGATTCAGTTCACTAGAGGAGTCTGGAATAAATTCAAAACCTGCTGACTGCTCCAGAGAAATGTCATAAAGAGGAGTGATTTCCTACCAAGTTCATCTGTATTTCTAGCACTCACACACAGAACAACAGAAGATAAACTGCTATGCATTTCTGAGACAAAAGAGATCATCAAAATTACTTCCAAGTAGTTGTGTAAATTTAAAAATAAAGATCTAGTCTGTACCAGATACTCTGCTAATTAAACTATTTATGTTTCCATGAAAACAATTACTCTCCTCTTGCCAAAGAGCATTAACTAAAACAGAGTGTGTGCTAATCAGCAGAACTGAGTGGCTGTGTAGGTGTTTTATCCTGATATTTGTCTGAAAAGCCTAAATTTAGATCAAGCCAGTAAGGATTTCTTTCACCATAAAATCCTTTCTTCTGATCTGGCAGGTTTTCTCTTTCTACCACAACCAAATGTCCTTCCGCTTCATTACTGTTGTGAAAATGTAATGCAGGAGAATTAATCATTACAAAAGGTTTTGTAAAGGCCAGGGGTGCGCATGTAAAACATTGTCCTTTACAGTCAATGGGAGCTCTGGCAGGAAAAGTTTTGAAAACAGAAAGGAAGTTAGCAGGACTTTACACTCAGACATCAGTCAGCGTGGAAGGGACAACTAGCACGTTCTGTAGTCAGAAAGGAGAAAAAGTCAGGTCAAAGCAGTTGTTTATCTGGGCACTGGAATGATCCGATAGCTAGTGGTAGATATTCAGGTAAAATGCCGCAAAAGAAAACGCATAGGGTTAATGGCGCAGAACCCTCTCTGCATTGCTGTGAAGATTGCTCATGTAAAAACTATACCTTCATGGGAATTTTCTTTCTTTCTGGAGTTCCTCACATATAGCTTTGCAACAAATTAGGATAAATTAGGTTTCAGAACAGGACTTCAAACTCTCTGATGCTGTGAAGCAGGCACCGATGCTCCACGTTCCAAAGGACAAGCAAAGCATCGCCACCAAAAGAAAGAATAGTCATAAAATCTCAAATCACTTACTTGTACTCGTGTGACATGTAGGTACATAATACAAGCCACTAGGAAGCATATGCAGAACACCAGGAGAACGAGAACTACGGTACTCCTAGAATCAAAACACAACAGAAATAGAGCGGTGCAACTCCATAGCAGATGGGAACTGACAGAATAAGGGTTATTCTGAAAGGGTATGTTGGATAAATGCTGGAAGGTGCCCTCCCCTCACTCCTGCTGTAAAACCAACAGTCATAGAGGAAATTCTGGTAGTTTCTTTCCTTGTTCTTTTACTTCAAATTTGACAGCAAAACGTGCTGCTCTCAAGAACAAGAAATGTGTAAACGTTCTTGTATGTGATACCCACTAGGACTTTAGCAAGGAGAGCAAAGTATCTCAAAAATTCAACTGTACAGTGTCTCAGGAGCGAATCTTTCTAATCTTAGGTTAATGCAGAATATTCTATTTGTGGAGAGGGCAACCCAATTACTTGGCCTTCAGGCCTTGGCAGTTGTATAACAGATACCAGACCCTTTTCTTTTCGTTTCTCTCCTCAAAGATACAGAAATCAGAGGTCAGTCAACTCAGTCGCTGAACAAGTCAAATAAAATCAGACCAGATTGTGATCGCCTCTTTCAATGAAACAAAGCAACCTCCTCCTTTTGAGACTTTCTCAATGGTTAAAAAGATCTTAGATTTCACAAAGATGCTGTGATAATTATTATAATTCTTAATCCTCCTTCTCCTGATCTTCCAAAATATGCCTGCTCTATATAAGAAAAGGGGTACCGGCCCACCATTTCCTTCCTCCAGCAAGCCTGTGTTATTGGGATAATACCTTATGGATGTGAACAATCTGGCAAAAATTAGACCACCAGTGCTGGTGCTCCGATTTATGCTAGGGAATTGCCTGGTCCCCTGACAGCCATGGGTATGAGGCTACATAACAGTAGCATAGCATGACCTTCACATCTTTTTTTATACTCTTGTGAGAAGAACTCAGTTAGATCAGATGAGAATTGTGGCTGCATGCATGCATTTATATGTGCTCTTGACTGTTACTGAGAAAAGGCTTCTGGTAGTATAGGATCATAACACTGGAAGAAAGAGAGGGTGTCCCTCCTACTGTAGAATTTCTTAGTATTTGACCTTGACTCCAAATTCATATAAGAATTCCCCTTAACACACCAGCAGGGAAAAGGCTGTTGCATATTATGCATATCCAGAATAGGGAGGTGACTCTAAATGCTGTCACAGTGCGAATTCTAAATACAAGTAATAACAGACAGCAGGCTCCTCCATTCTTTTAGATAACTGGCTTTTATTCAGGATGGCGGTACACTACAAAAAAAATGGAGGGGGTATGACTGCAACAGCATCTTTTAAGGCAGTTACAGCAAACTACAGAGCTTGTTCCAAGTTGGACCCTGACAGAGATTTGGGTTGGCACTAGCAACAAAGAGTCACATTGTTTTTTAAAAATAAATGCAGCATAGGATATCAGAAAGGTTCATCACCAGTGCTTCTAGGGGCTACGGTATATGCATGCCCCCATAACTGGACAGTTTAGGTTGATGGGAACATAGCCTTACTTTCACCAGCTCCATCTGGGGACATAAATACCTCTTGAGCTGAGAAACTGTTTTGTTCAGATGATCACAAGAACTGTGAGAATGTCAAGCCCACTGCTTTTTGTGTATTTATGCAGCAACCGGCTTTCCTACAAGGTTGTCTCCTCTCTAGATTTTGAACCTCCTCCTTGGAATATTGTGATACATGTCAAACACTATTATTATCACCTCTCCCATTATAGTAACACATTACACTTGTCTTGGCTGTTGTATTCTCTCATCATACTCATAACCACTTTTGGCAATCTAATCAGCAACTTAAAGTTCAAAGTTTTGTGGAGAGGGGAAATTTTATGGTACTTCCAAAGTTTCAGTCTAGCTTGTGGTTGCATCTGGTGTCACAGCTACAGAAGAGTAAGAACAGGCTGGTACTTTTATTGTCTAAGGACACCTCCCATACACAGTGGAAGAAGTAACTTTGACGATTCAGCAGTTGGCTTTTCTAACTGACCAATGATGAACCAATCCACGAACGCCGATCAGCGTGGCGTTCAGCGGTCAGGTTCAGCTGGAGCTCCTGTGCCTGTCAGATTAACGGTTAAACTGAATTTCTGTCCAGCTGGTCTTTAAGAAGTGATGCTACTTTTTGGAAAGGTTACAAACCTGCCATGTCATATGATTCAATAAATGTCATTCTAGTTTCAACTATGCTACTATTCTTTGTCTTTCGCTGTTCTAAAATGCTATGTACTGCAGCGGGACTTTACTTCAGAAGAAAGTGAGACAGTTCTTTACCATGCTTCAGTTGTTCGGTAGAGGTCTATGGTAATTACACGATTTCTGTAAGTGGCTTTGAATTCTTCAGATGAAAGGTGTTATAGAACAACTTTAAATGGTGATTATCATCATTTAGCAATAACGATGTCTCTTAAACTTTCATTTAAAAATGATAAAACCATATAAAAAGTAAGCATTATTCTAATTGGAGATTTGTAAATAGAAAAGAGCTGGGCTAATAATGGGATTTTCAAAAGCATTATTCTATGGCCAATTCTATTCCCATTGAAATTCTAGTAAAAGTGATGAAAATCTAACTTTGAATGTTTTTGATATTCTCATATGAAAAAAGGTATTTTTAATCATTTTATAATCTGAAAAATAATTATACCTACTTATTATAACCCTCAGATGAGAAAGTAAAGTCTAATTTCTTTTTTCTTTAGTAAGCATTTATACAGAACAGACAAAACTCAGAATTAATTGCTAAATTGTATCACTCCGAAATAAGCACTCAGTCAAAATACACCCCCAAATGCATCATGAGTATTTGGCTATGTCTATTTTAGAGCAGCCAAGGTCTGACTGCAGCTCATATATAAATGGACAAACTAACCTTGCTTTAGGCAGCTTGGGTAGTGAGAGCACCGATAGCAAAAAGCTCAATGCAGGCTATAAATTTGTGTTGAAAAGCTGGATGGATACTTCAGTGCTTAGTCCCTGATAAGCTCTGTTTAGCTTTATCTATGTTGCTACCAATACCTGAAGTAACTGGTTCAAAGCCAGCTCACATGCATCTAGAAAAGTTACAGTAACACCTTTATTTTCAGTGTGGAAATGTTTTAAATTAAATTTAGTTTCCCAGATTTCAGCATTTTCTTCTTCTAAACACATCCTCCCAAAAATTATAAAGACTAAAACGAAGAGAAGAGGGAAGAATTTGTTTTAAATAAGCCAGCTATGACTAACGCCCTGGCTGCTTTGGCAAATGGAAGAGATAACAGTCAGATTCAGTATACACCAACAGAGACTCTCCGGTTCGAGAAGCTGCAGACCTGGCACTAATAATCACTGTGTGAATTCTCCTTGCAGAGACTTTAATGTTTTCATTTGCGCAGGATGCCTGAGGACTTTCCACTTGGAATCATAAGGGCAAAAGACACGAACTTACTGTGGTATTATCAGAAGGTAGACAAGGCCAAATAAGGCAGCTAGAATTAGTGAGAGAACTACAGCACTGGTGAAATACTCATCCTGAAGCTGGTGATACTGTTAAAGAAAGGAAACAGATGAAGACAGTGAGCACTGTACATACACTCATCCACCCATGCTTAGTGATTCTCGGCAAGGAAGAACTATAGCCTAAAATAGAACAAGCCTCTAGCCTTTTAAAAACATAGGAATAAACATCTCTTAACTCACATGAAAAATGGATGAGGCAAGTCTACGTAAGGTTTTCCTTAACAACCACCTGTTTCAGCTGCTCCCATCAGTCCAGACATTTGTTTTTCATCTTGGAATTAGTCAGAGGTGGGCTAGGCCAAGGCACGAGTTTGTTTTTCAAAGCAAAAAGCATCCAGGCATTTTGAGGCAGAAGGAGGAGGTGCTCCCTCCTTCCTCCACCGCGCTGTCACAGACAACACCAAAAACCCCAAAGGCTGCCTGCAAGGGGCACTGTCCCCAGAATTGTTCTCAAAAGTACATTGAAGGGTGAATTGGAAATAGCTCCTAATGGGAGCTCCAGGCCTATTTTTCAGCAATTATTGCTTCTGATTTCACAAAAATCACGACATTTACAATAGACCACATTTCAGGGGCTAAAATTATGTCAGTGTTTTCTCAGAAACATCCAGATTTCAATCTCATTTACACAAGCATAAACTCTATCAGTTAGATAGAATTATTCTAATTTTATATCAAAACAACTGAGAGTGGGATGTGATTATAACCTTAGAAGGCAAGCAGCCAAGTAAGAATACATGCATCATTTTTAAAAGTAAGTAGAAACTGGTGCTAGCATCTCATATACTCTAACCCTATAATACAAGTACAGCGTAGCACAGCGCATCTTGCAACATCCCCAAAAGATTTTCTCAGGGAATAGAGTTTACAGCAAATGGTTCCAGATTATAGTATGTTCATATTATTGTTAAATACTTGCTACACAAGTGTCTAGTTTTAAACAGGTAAAAGTGTGAAATGCAGAGCTGTCTGGGAAAACATTCTTTGCATTAAGAAATGACAAGCCAGCTCCTGGAAGTCTGGGGATATTTTGTGTTGCAAGATTAAAAAAGAAAATATCAACCACATGAAAGATCATTTGTTGAAGTTCTAAATATTTCCAAAAGACACAATATACTTGAACTGAAACATTCCATTCCCTTCAGTAACCCTCACATAGCTTAACTGTTATACACAAAGAACTTTATTCATTTTGACCACAAATAGTAAAAATTCCATAATCAATCACTATGGAAACTTGAAATCAAAGTTAAAGCTCAAGACTTTAAATAAAATTCAGTCCAATATGGCACACAGCCTCCTGACTTGAAACAGCATCCTGGACTATCTAGGTATCTGGACTACCTATAGTATCCTAGACTATGACGTGACTTGCAGTGGAAAAATAAATTAAAGGTTACTGCCAAATTAACCCAAAACCATATTACTTTTGCTTTTTCTCACTTAAAATACAGCTACAAACCCAAACAAAACCCACACAATGTAGGAATGAACAGAGTTTCTGAAAGAGTTATCTACTTTGATAACTCTTCTGCCATATATATACTTATAAACTGGAGTGCCTGCACTCTTTCCACTGGCATGAGATCACAACCTTTATCCGAGATTTAGCCTTTTCTTTATATTTCATAGGACGGGTGGGATCGACCCTTATCACCCTATATGTGCGGAGGGAAGCCTCCGCCTGCCATTCTCCAGAGCAGATAAGGAGGAGACAGCCACACTGCCACAAGACATCATTACACGGGCGACACAGACCAGGCACTTCAGGGAAGCAATAGGAAGACCAAAACATGGGCAACGTAATATAACGAGGGGAGGATTTTTATGAGGAGAAAGATACGGATCTTTCTTTTTATCCCCTCCAAGTGCTTCCCCAGAAGGTGGAGATACTGTCTTCCTCTTAGTTAAGAGAGAGTCTAGAACATTATTTGAAGACAGTGAGTAGAGTTTAGGTACTGTCTGAAAACACCCAGGCAAACAATACTAGCTGGCCCATCATCAGCAAAACCAGCAAAAATAATTTGAAGAAACTTACTTTATTCTCACGTTCAATTTGTTTATACTTCAGGGTAAAGAAGTTCAAGTCAGCCATCTCAGATTCAGTTTGCCGGGCCTCTATCAAACGGCTGATGTATCTGTTTACTCGAGTTCCTGGAGTATTGTATACAACATTTGTAGAAAAAGAGGAACGATTCCTGAGTTTTTCAGAGGCTGTCCTTAATGCTCTCCTCTGTAGCACAGATGAAGAAAGAAGCATATATTTTATTAATATTGGAATTAATTACTGTTATTCTTATTATCTCAAGTTCACAGCCAGGAGGAGGATTTCATTAAGCAGGGCACTGCAAAAGATTGAGATCTTGTCTCAGTATGATTACCAGCTCTTTAAAATTCCTTAGCTGAAAACCTGATCTCATTAAAATCAATGACACAACTCCCACTGCATTCCAGAATTTTAACTCTCATCTTCAGAAATTCCCTTTACATACTGGCCTTTCTGCCACTAAGGAAATAAACCATCTGACCCCAATCAGTGTGACTTCAGCAAAATAGCTGGCAATTTTTACATAAAGAGAGACGCACAGCTCTTGGAGAGTCCTACTCTCCAAAGCTCTCCAGGTAACAATACGTACTGGAAAAGAAAATGTTTCTTAACCTCTTCCATAACGATCATATGTCACATATGTCATACGACTTGAGAGAGTTCAAAATACCAGGTACTCCTACTTCTAACTCACCTGAGTGCCTCTCTTTTTAAGACCTCTTGGACATGCTTTGAGGGCACTTGCAGATCCAGCTGGAGCAGTCTAATAAATGATCAGTTATCCACAACCGCGTTTCACTGGGTTTAAGTCTTCCATGATAGCACAACTGACAAGATGGTCACTTACAGTTCTTTATAGTGCGAAAGATTTGTCTCAAAGCATATCTGAAAGGGATTTTAGACAATCTGTCTCACTTTCTGTTGAGAGAGACTAGGGCACTCACAGAGATAGTCAACCACGCTCAGCCGTGCTGCTGGTAACCTCAGCTGAGGGAGGTGCAATTTACACCACTAGGCGTAGATCAGCACTAGCATGTCTGTCCATGCCTTAACACACCCTGAAAGGTTCAGGACCTTCACAAAATGCTCTTGCAGCTGCAGCATTTCTTAAACATGGAGTAAAAAAGAGGTAGGCCAGCCTTTTAAAAGAAAAACCAAACAATCACCTTAATGGTTAGCACATTGAGTGGGAAGGAAGAGACATCAATTAAATATGCTTTTCACCTCAAAAGGGGACAAGCCTTACTTTCCAAAAGGGTTCCAACAGCCAGGCTATAGTGACTGTGCTGGGCTTGAATCTCCATCCATTCCTACTACAGGAATGATTCCTTTGTAAAGTAAATAATCTGAGATTCATAAAGAGCGAGCAAAGAGAGAGAAGCGTGACTTCACAACACAATGTTTAGGGGATTGACCGTGGGTAATGAACGTCCTGAGTTTCAGACCATCCTTCACACACTGTGTGTTATCTCTAATCACCACCTAAGGTAAAAGATGTGAGGAAGCCAGGACCAGGCCACAGACCCCTCCCATTATCAGCTGAATGCCATAAATGCAACTGAAGAGTGAAGGTGCCTCTTGTTTGCCCTCCAAAATAAGTGCATTCAGGCAAGTTAAACTACTTTTGTAGAGTTAAAAAGATATTTTTTATCTAACACCTGCAGAATTCAAGAAGACCGTTCAAAACATGATATGACAAGTCTGCTCAGGGGAAAAGACACCTTTGGCTCAGGATATAATCAGCAGACCCTTTAGAGTGCCTATCATCAAGTTTTTATAAAAAGACACTTAATTTACTGGTTCAGAGCAGTCAGCATTTAACAGCCCACATTTAAAGGTTATATTACAAAATATCCTCATAAATCAGATGATAAAACACAGTGGTGATCACTATTCAGGTAATTCAGTAAGAATGGCAGTTTTCTGTCTTATTCAACATGAAGCAGTTCTTGTAAGATCCTCACTGAACCTAAAATGGATGACAGTAGTCCATTAGCTAACATATCAGTTTGTATTACATGTATATGATATATGAATACTTATGAACAGTGGAAAAGGGTAACCACTTCCTGATGACTTAGCTTTGTGATCTCAAAGATAATGGATCTTAGCAAAGATAAAACACCTTTCCATGTCCTGTTTTGCTGGCTACATATGTAGAGAGAAGGTAAGATCAGTATTAAATGACTATGAGGTTACTTGAAGCATTTTTCTTCAAACTATCAGATCCCATTATTTGTAATGCTGTCTGTGGTGTAAGAACTGATTATTTCAGTATGAAAAAATACTCTTGTAGACATACATTGATAAGACCT